>NC_083428.1:34461599-34766736 GCF_020745735.1 Hemiscyllium ocellatum | reverse complement strand
GGCTGCATGCACCAACCTTGGCATTCATCTTGTACCAACCTCACTGCAACCTCATAGTGTATCTCTGATTCCCTCACACTACACTTCTGCTCTTTAATGCTGTACCTTGGGGTGCACCAGCAAAGCTGCTGCAAGAGACATGGTGTGTGCTTGGATTGGCATCCGGCTCACGAATTGGACAAAGCTGCATTGCTGGCTGTTTGCTCACTCTCTCAACACTCACTCCCTTTGAGCCTCCTTGGATTCTAACAGATCTCTGGCCTTTTGTGCTTTGGCTAATCAACTGGAACTTAAGCGCTCACAGTACTTCTGTCTTGCCTTTCTTTTCAATGCAGACACAAAGCCAGCTGCTGGTCATGATTGTCAGCAGTGATCAGTCAAGGGGGGGATATATTGCTGTACAGCATCATTCGACATAAATCTCATTCCTACACTGTGTACCAGCAGTAAATGCTGCAAAAATCTAAATGCTTCAAGCAATTGCCATGTCTTAAAGTTTAAGGTAGGTAGTCCTTAATTAAGTTGATGGGGATATCCTTCAGTGAGGGGCTCTGATGCCAGTCATGGCTGGTCAGCTGCTTGGGGTGGTCAGGGTCAGGATTGTCTCCTTGCAGGTGGTGAGGAGCTCTATGCTGGGCAGCCCACCACCCAACTTGGCTCCTTCTGCCCTATTGTGCTGGAAATATAAAAAGGCAAGGATTAATTGAGATGAAACTGAATGCCACGGCTGTTAGTGGCTGATGCAACTAGGGGAAAGAAGTTCTACGTGAATGAGTAGGCAGCGGGGAGAGGTTGCAGGGTTCGTGGTTCGGGCAATTGTGCAAGTGACTGAAGATGGTTGCAGGGAATAGTGAGAGTGGTAGAGCACAAGCCTTAGTGGGAGGCAGGTGCAGTAGCACAGACAGAATGAGTGTGAGGCCACATTTACCATGACTGAGCAGAGAAGGTCATTGACCTTCTTCCTACAGAACAAGACATTCCTCAGACAGCTAAGATGGCACTGACCCAGAAAGCAACAACAGACCAGGCTGGCATGGTAGCCAGTTGTTCACCCCTTCCAGTCTGGGAAAGAGGACATCCTTCCTCTGCACCACCCCATCCATCCATCAGAGTGTCCAGGTCCCTGTCTGCAAAGCCAAGTGCTAAATCACCTTTTTGTTTTCCACTCATTTGTGTGTATTTATTGCTTATCCCTAGTTGCCCTTGAGAAGGTGGTGGTGAGCTGCCTTCTTAGACTGCTTCAATCCACCTGCTCTGGGTTGGCCCACAATGCCATTACGGAGGGAATTCTAAGACTTTGACACAGCCACAGTAAAGGACGTGACATATTTCCAAGTCAGAATGGTGAGTAACTTGGAGGGGAACTTGAACATGGTGGTGTTTCCCATATATCTGCTGCCCTTTCCCTTCTAGCATGGAAGTGGTCATGTGTTTAGAAAGTGTTATCCAAGGATCTGTGGTGAGTTTCTGCAGTGCATCTTGTAGGTAGTACATACGGCTGCGAATGACAGTCGATAGTGGAGGGAGTGGATGCTTGCAAATATGGTGTCAATCATATTTGTCCTGGATGGTGTCAAGCTTCTTGAGTGTTGCTGGAGCTGCACTCATCCAGGCAAATGGGGAGTATTCCATCACACAGCTGGCTTGTGCCTTGTAGATAGTGGCTAGGCTTTGGAGAGTCAGTTGAGTTACTGACCTCTGTATTCTTACCCACTGACCTGCTCTTTTGGGCAGTATTTATGTGGCAAGTCCAATTGAGTTTCTGGTCAATGATAGCACCCAGGATGTTGATACTGGGGAAGTTCAATGATGGCAATACTGTTGAATGTCAAGGGGTGAGGGTTAGATTGTTTTTTGTTCACAAAGGTTATAGCCTGGCAAATCTGGGACAAAAGATATTAACCATGCAGGGCATCTTCAGACTGACAGTGTGTGATCTGGTCCACAATGACCTTCTAAAGGTGGCACTAAGTTCAGCCTAATACTTTCCATGCTTTAGAATAAATGTCGTAGAAGTCACACTTAGAAGATTAAGTGGATGAATGCAATTCATGACAAAATAGATTACGTATGTCTATAGCTAGAAATTAGTGGGTTTATATAATGAAAGACTTTACATGGAGAAAGATATTAATAGATGGGAAAAATCCATGGTAAGATAGTCCATGATCTATGGAAGGAAATTAAATTGATGGGGATCATGTATGATGAGGTAGATTGTACAAAAACTCTGAAAGGAGTAGGGTGAAGAATAGATGGTTTTGTCTTGCTTTAGTTTCTTATGTAAAATTGATGTCCAGTGTATCAATCAACTACCTGAACAGACATGAGTCAGTGATTACTTTAGAATTCTGAAAGAGATTGAATTGTCATCCTCCTTTATTCACTGCTACAAAAATATGTTTATCACAGCACATATGTATCTTCCTGTTTTACATTACTCTGTAATCACTTTGGTTCTGCCAAGGTTAAAGAATGTTTTGATCATTCTGCCCTCTTTTATCTGCTGCTTTTTGTTTGCACAACCTCACATCTAGATAACACTAAGCTAGACAAATAAATATTCAATGAGAATATAGCTTTGTACATTTTCATAACTTAGATATTTTCTACAGAGCATGAAAATATGAAATTACATCTCTGAGGAAAGGTTGTGTGCAATAATTTGAAATCAGAAAGTGAATTGCAGTGTATTTCATTACGTCTTTCAACCTCAATTTTATCCTTTTTCCTATGCACTCCATCCCATTGAACTCGCACAATCATTTAATCGTCCCCTCAGTGCTCAGTATAGAACTCCTTTACATTTTCTTCATGAGTTTTCTTTTCCCCCAGTTCCTATTCACATTTCCCCCCCTTCACTCCTTAAGATACTCCATGTTGTTGGGATATGGGTTCCAAGTGAGTAAGGTGAGCCTCAGTATGCAGGTGATGTATACAACCCTCACATATAAGTGTTGACATCGAGCACTGGGGAATAGGGATTACGCTATGTGGGTTGGTGAAGAAAGTACAACTTGTTTTCTCCCAGCAGCCATATTCTGCCATGAATTACTCAATGGCAAACAGGAACTGAAAACTCCCTCCTAATTTCCACCTTCACCATTGAAGAACATTCAAGCAAATGATGGGAACGCAAATGCTACATCTGTTAGAATCAGCTAACTCTGCATTGAACAGGGATTGAACTTGGCAACTTCCAGATCATTATGTCTCATTAATTCTAAGTAGCTCAGGTACACGCTGAGTCATCACTGGCAGATTCCCTGCATCTCATAGGTTCCCTTCAAACATTGCCTGTTTATCTTGTGTCATACACTCAACTTTCCTGCCCTAACTGATGAGCTGCACTGCGTGTTCTTACATCAACTATGAATCAAATCCTTCCTTACGTACTTACTTTGGTTTGGTAGATTTCCAAAAAGCAAACAAGATAAACCAGGCACAGACTGCTAGGATTCGAAAGGAAAATGACTTGATGTAGTGTAACATCCTTGTTAACGACTGCAAACTTCAACCGTTAAAGGTGCACCATGTGACATCTTGCCAACTATTCTGTGAAATATATTGGAAGTAGTGAAAATGCTGGAGTGAACAGATTTGATTGCTACCACATAACCTGTTCCACTATTACCTCTTGCTTCATTGTCCCTGCTTGTCTTGCAATCACAATAACAATTCAGGTTACAAAAACTACACATGCTCATTACACTCCTGAGTTGCACTATCTATTTTGTAACTGCACATACTTGCTGAGGGAATTTGGGAATATGTTTCTAAAAATATTCGAACCGACAGGAGTAGGCCCCTGTGGTTCACCCTCATTACATCTGGATTCAGTTCCGCAGATAGCAAGTATCCCTGCATAATGGCCATCCATCAAGGAACACCTTAAATTCATTAATCGTGTACCTGCTCACATCAACTGAAACTCCTCAGGGAGTTTGTGCATTCAAACTTAATTCCACAGGAGTAAGAAAATAAAAATCACATGCTAATAAATACACTTCCTGTTTTGCTGAGCGTTAAAGTTACGAATCACCTTTAGTCATTTCCAAATAACTCAGAATGAGTTTTATTATAATATGTACTTACGTGGGTACAGTGAAAAATTTACAAGTCACAATTGAGAGTGCCATCTTATGTACCAAAGTGCCTTAAGTACAAATTCTTTGGATAAAAATGAGAAAAATAAGGAAATAAAATGTTCAGAATAACAATCCTTTCAACCCAGTCTGCACAGGTATCGAACATCCAGACCGCACCAGGATTCACCTCAAGGCTGGGAGTCTACGCTGAGGCCAGGAGACCCCACTGAGGCTGGACATCTGTGCAAAAGGACAGCTCAACTAAGGGATGGTTCCCTTCTCGATTTCTTCACACCATCCACGTAGTCCTCACAATACTGGTTGATCACCCTCACATCAGCCAGCACTTTGGTATTTGGTGAATGGTTTTACAAATTTCCTCCCTCTTCATTTATTCAGGTTGGAGACTAGCAACAATACACAGTAGCTTGCCTGCAATAACGGGTTGAGTTTCTGTAAAACCAGCAATTCCTGGAATGGGTATTGAACCCAGACTTTCTGGCTTACAGCTACTCATTGAGCCACTCCAAATCCAAAGGGTCACCTCAACAAATACAAAGACAAAGGGGATATTCTGCAGTTGTCAACTATTGATCTAGTTCGATTGGGATGTTTATCACTCTTTGGAGGTTGATATGGATTCAATATTAAGTTCTTTGGGAGTAAGCAGAACAGAACATAATGTTCAAGAGAAAAAGAAGTAAAAACAAGGGAGAAAATCTTCCATAACCTAAACAGAAAGTGCTGGAAATAATCCACAGGTCTGGCAGCCTGAGTGGAAAGAGTAATGGTGTTGCATGTGGAAAAAGCAAGGAAGATAATAGGTTTTAAACAGAGGCAGACAAAGAGGAACATGTCAAATGAACAAAATGAAGAGTCTGTGACATGGTAGGAGCAAAGAAGATTAAATGGCAAAAGAAATGATGGTGCAAGGTGAATGAGGATGGTCGAGGGATGAGAGGCAAAAGTTGTTCTGAGAAGAGGAGGCGGAAATGCGAACAGCAGACTCATCATTAACATTTCCTCTTGGAGAAAATGGACCAGAGAATACATTCCAAAATCACTGAATCTGGAAGCTGCACAGTGTCTAATGGAAAGGTCTAAGAGGTCGAGGATAGCTTGGTGAAGTTGGAAATGAGAGGTGACTGGAAATTCAGAGCCATGCATTTGCAGACTTCTGGCATTGCACAGTCATGAAGGTTGAGGATTACCACATGACATAGGGGGTCGAACACCCACCTATTGCAACTGCCATTGGGTGACTGAAATTGGAAAAAAAAAGTTCTGTTCTCATAATCCACTCTAAAGGACACAAAACAGTAGCATATTTATAGGAAAAAAAGGTGAAATTTAAACATTGAGAATATTAGAAGTAGGTTTTTATATGCTGGCATTTATTGTTTCACAATTAGACTACATTCAAATCCCACCCAACCTGACACCAATTATTCCATTTTGGATTGTTTAAAATATAATGCTCTTGAAGCATGACGTAAGTGTTATGGAGCAAACTGGAACATTACTCCATTCCCTAATCAATTCAGCTCTTCACTAAGAACAAAACCACAAGTGACCTGCCATATAACTCATGGGTAACAAGCTGCTTGTGGCTTTCAGTGGTTGGATTACAAATTGAATTACTCTGCATTCATCACCCTGATGCTATATGTTTCCCATAATATATCCCAAAGAAACTTCTTCTGATTGACTTCAAATGAATCCTCGCTCATAAAGGACATCTCAGAAGTGATCGAAACCTTTCACTGAGACCACAGCTATGAGGCATTGCAACTCTCCCAGCAGCAAGAACACTGCAAGCTTGAACCTACATTTATTTTAAATTTTCTTTTATGGTGAGCAATATTTCAAGTAGTTCCTGGTCAGGTAGAGTCCACGTTAGATACAGGAAAGAGTTACTCTCTGCTTTGCTGAGAGCAATCCCCACGAGGTGCCCTGGAGTCTCTCAAAATGAATGGTGATCCTCCCTAGACAATACTGTGAGAAATCTGGGAGATGAGTCAACATGACTTTGTGCGTGGGAAATCATGTCTCACAAACTTGATTGAGTTTTTTGAAGAAGTAACAAAGAAGATTGATGAGGGCAGAGAAGTAGATGTGATCTATATGGACTGCAGTAAGGCAGTAAGAGCTAGCAAGGTTAGCTCTCATGGAATATAGGGGGGACTAGCCAGTTGGATACAGAACTGGCTCAAAGGTAGAAGACAGAATGTGGTGGTGGAGGGTTGTTTTTCAGACTGGAGGCCTGTGACCAGTGGAGTGCTACAAGGATCGGTGCCGGGCCCTCTACTTTTTGTCATTTACATAAATGATTTGGATGCGAGCATAAGAGGTACAGTTAGTAAGTTTGCACATGACACCAAAATTGGAGGTGTAGTGGACAGTGAAGAGGGTTACCTCAGCTTACAACAGGATCTTGACCAGATGGGCCAATGGGCTGAGAAGTGGCAGGTGGAGTTTAATTCAGATAAATACGAGGTGCTGCATTTTGGGAAAGCAAATCTTAGCAAGACGTATACACTTAATGGTAAGGTCTGAGGGAGTGTTGCTGAACAAAAAGACCTTGAAGTGCAGATTCATAGCTCCTTGAAAGTGGAGTTGCAGGTAGATAGGATAGTGAAGAAGGCGTTTGGTATGTTTTCCTTTATTGGTCAGAGTATTGAGTACAGGGGTTGGGAGGTCATGTTGCGGCTGTACAGGACATTGGTTAGGACACTGTAGGAATATTGCGTGCAATTCTGGTCTCCTTCCTATCGGAAAGATGTTGTGAAACTTGAAAGGGTTCAGAAAAGATTTCCAAAGATGTTGCCAGGATTGGAGGATCTGAGCTACAGGGAGAGGCTGAACAGGCTGGGGCTGTTTTCCCATGGAGCATTGGAGGCTGAGGGGTGATATTATAGAGATTTACAAAATTATGAGGGGCATGGATAAGATAAATAGACAAAGTCTTTTCCCTGGGGTCGGGGAGTCCAGAACTAGTGGGCATAGGCTTAGGGTGAGAGGGGAAAGATATAAAAGAGACCTAAGGGGCAACTTTTTCACGCAGAGGGTGGTACGTGTATGGAATAAGCTGCCAGACGATGTGGTGGAGGCTGGTACAAATTGCAACATTTAAGAGACATTTGGATGGGTATATGAATAGGAAGGGTTTGGAGGGATATGGGCCGGGTGCTGGAAGGTGGGACTAGATTGGGTTGGGATATCTGGTCGGCATGGATGGGTTGGACTGAAGGGTCTGTGTCCGTGCTGTACATCTCTATGACTCTATGAATCATTAAAAGAAATCAGTTTCCTACCTTTAAAAAAATTGTTTGGTGTCTAAAAATATTAGAATTGAAGTCTGGGTGGGTGGTGAGACATTATTTAATTAATTTTTCAGAAATATCTTCAACTGGAGTTCACATCCCTTCCATCCAACCGAAAAGGTCACTCTTGTCTACAACAGCAAAGAACTGCATTCTCCTTACTAGCCATCCCATTGGGAATTACAGAATGAGGAAATTAAATGAGTAGAATGAATTATTTACGGAAGGAGAGCTTCTTCCCACAGACTACATATAATAATCTCCATCTTTGTCCATATAGAATTGATTACTGCTGGTGTGGCACCACATTGGCTAGCAACAGGAAAGTTGGCTAGAGCTCCTGGTCTGATTGCCTTTTCAGTTTTGCTGAAGGTGTGTCTTTGCTCACTAAATATCTGAGTTTCAAACAGCACTGAAGTCTACGCTGCACAAAAAGCCCCTAATCACACTCGAGGGCCACCCTATCACTTCACCATTTGTTTCTCTGTTTTAAGAGTCAGGCTCAACACATTTTCCAGGAGGAAGAGAAGATGAATACATAACAAAAAGGAACACGTTATTGTTTGTTTTCTTGTGTGTCCTGCCAAACTCATGATATATAGATTTTTGATAACCTGGACAGCCTATAATCTAGCACAAAACCATCTTATCATTCACTGAATCTATTTATTTTAATTGTCATAACATCACCTGCTTGAAATCGTGGTCATTCCTTTTACTTCAGTCTTCATCAACTCGACATTTGTTTTCTCCGATTTTGAACTCGTTGACCTCCCTAAATTACTGATAATCTAAAATTTGCCACTGATCTTCTGCGCTGCAATCGATCCAACACCTCAGTCTCACTGATGTGTATTGACTCCTTGTTTCCCAGTCCAACAGTATTATTATCTTCATCTTCAAATTTTTCATAGTTTCACCAGATGTATCTTAAAAACTACAAAGTCTTCTAACTCTAAAATCTTTTGTCCTCCGCTCTTTGTCTCCAACACGGGTGACAGAGGTAACTCTGTTTACTTAAGTTGCTTCCTGTCTCTGCCTTTAAAAAGAAGGGCTTATGCTCGAAACGTCGAATTCCCTATTCCTGAGATGCTGCCTGGCCTGCTGTGCTTTGACCAGCAACACATTTGCAGCTGTGATCTCCAGCATCTGCAGACCTCATTTTTTACTCTGCCTTTAAAAACTCAGCTATTAAAAAGCCATCTCCTCAACTGAATTCTTACTGTGTTGTCCTACCCTTAAATACTTTTGTATTTAATTCTTTTCTCACCAGTGAACTTCTTTGGATTATTAAAAATACTAGTTACATAACATGTATGTTATTGTTGTGAGGAGGTCAGGTGAAGTCAACAACAATGCAGTTATATGGTATTGTTATTGGTGCAAATGTTCCTGTTCCGGGACTCAGAACCTGAAAGTTAGATGCTAAGCCAAAGGAGATATTGGAAAGGAAGACCCAAGATAGGTATTTATGTTGTGACTTCACACTGCTATCCTTCACTGACACGGTCTTACATGAGGAACAGACACTTAGAAATTCAAAACCGAGGTCTCTCTGTGTTTTACAAAAGTCAGGACAGGAACTCTGATTCGTTTGTCCAGACGCACTGTGGCCATAGAAAATATGCTAAGTGTCGTTCAGTTACCTCGATTACTAAAGTGGATAGATTCAAAGCAGCAATAGGTTATTGCAAGGATCCAGTATATCATAAATTTTAGTGTTATAACTGAATGCACAGTATTAATCATAATTAGAGAGTCTTTTACAAGACGATTATTCAATTATCTTGTTTACATTAATAAAATATTTCATGCTTTATCCCGACTGTGTAGCAGCCTTCATTTCCTTTCTTGCCTATCACTGAGAGGTGAATAAGAATCATCAGCTTAGAGTTCTCCTTGCTGGATTTGCCTGCAGGTAAGATATGCGTTCCATAGGCCAGCTCATTATCTTCATTATTTTGGCTGAAGGCTTTCTGTGGCTGTCACCAGGTTTGGAAATGACTGGCACCGAACACATTAAACGTTAACACTGTGGTCGATTCCAGCTATTTAATGTTAAAATTTGCAAAAAAAAACATATATGCAAAAAGGAAATCCCAAGAGTTTCAGGTTGTAATTGTCCACAAAATGAAAAATAAATAGTAATAAAAATGTCTTTGTTTTCCAATAATAAAGACTTCAGCTGTTTAATCCTCTCAAGGAAACAAAACTCTTGATAACAGACTGGAGGGATGAAGTATTCCACAGAGAATGGTACGAAGGGAAGAGGGGGATCTGCTGCTGGCTTACAATTAGAGCAGTCTCAATAAACATGCTGGTTTGACAAGAAGCTGACTGATACAGAATAGAACAGCACCAGCTTTGACCTCTGCTTTTTGCTTGTTCCCACCAGTGGCAACAGTGGGGATGCTGTAACTGTGCCCTGTGCTCCTTGGGCAATCAAGCTAACAGCCAGGGATTTTTCTCTGATCATTTTCCAGTGACTCCTGCTGGACAGATGATTCCTGCACTGGAATTTGGTTCAGGGCCTCATTGAGGGTTGACTTGTCCTTTATTCAATCTCACACAAAGTGGAGGCAATGGCCTAGTGGTGTTATCGCTAGACTGTTAACCTAGAGACCTAAGCAATGTTCTGGCCACCTGGGTTCAAACCCTATCATGGTACTTGGTGGAAGTGAACACAATTTGAACCAAGAGAGGATTGTTGGGGAAAAACCAATGCTCTTCAGGGAAGGAAACTGCTGTCTTTACCTGGTCTGGCTTAAGTGTGACTCCAGATCCACAGCAATGTGGTTCACTCTTAACTGCCCTATGGGCAATAAATGATAGGGGGCAAGTTCATGGAAGGTTCAGAAACTGGAAGAAAACATCGGGAGAGCCTTTTTCCAAGGATAGGGACACAACTTTAAAGTGAGGGGAGATAGGTACAAGACAGATGTCAGAGGTAGTTTCTTTACTCAGAGAGTAGTAAGGGCATGGAATGCTATGCCTGCAACGGTAGTAGATTTGCCAAGGTTAAGTGCATTTAAGTCGTCATTGGACAGGCATATGGATGTACATGGAATAGTGTAGGTGGGATGGGCTTCAGATTAGTATGACAGGGTAGTGCAACATCGAGGGCCGAAGGGCCTGTACTGCGCTGTAATGTTCTATGTTCTATGTTTTCAAAATAATCTCTGCCTAAGCAACAGAAGATGTGATAAAAATCATCTCCTTGTGTGAAGCATCATCACTTCAGAAAGCTAACCACAAAATAATGGGCGTATGTTTCACTATCATCCACAGATGTTTTTGTGGTTGTCTTGAATATATTTTTGTTGATACTTAGCATTTGACCTAGTCTCAAAATAAGTGCCCTGACTCACTAAAACCCCAACATTCCACCAAAACCATGATCCCCTGCTCCAAATCAGGGAATTACAGGTGCAGTTCCCACCAATGTCCCCTCTAACCTGCACGGATGTGTACGATGGGAGAGATAGGCCACCCATGGGGACAAACCAGCCTCACAAAAGTAGCGGTTTTTCAAGAAATGCTTCTGTACAGTCACACAACAATCTTAAAGGGTCTGTGCAGCACAACAAATGGGCCACGCACTGCAATGGGAAATTCGTGTTAGCAGTACATCCCACCCTTTATTATCGAAACTCAGCCTCAGTTCACCCCCAAGGCTGACACTAATCGATCACATCCACTCATTAGGCCAGTGTGCTGTCTCATGCCTGACATTACCACATGAATGTGCTTTGCATTAAGCAGGCCTAGGAAACCTTTCCCTCACCCAAGAATCCATCGAACAGGGTTAAGCATGACTTCCACATGAGGCTATCCCAAATTCCACAGGCCATTTGAACTCAGCATGAAAGGATTAGCTGTCTCTGATGTGGAGTCATGAATACAAATCTGTTTTCAGTAAAGGAGCAAATACTTGTGGAGATTCAAATGGATTTGGGCTCTTGTGAATGCAAGTGCTTTTTTTAATATAGTGAAAGCTGAAATAGATAATTAGACTTATATTTTATTTCACATGCTCTTGAGGGTCTGGTAGTTGGCATGTTGTCATGTAAGGTGTAAGAGCAAGTGTTGGGGCATGGATTGGCAGGGAGGCTAGCTATAAGCAGTATTGGGGAGTGCGTAGAATCATAGGCTGGCATGGAGGTACAGAAGTGGAATAAAAAATGTATGAGCGGTGCTGGGTTTGAGGGCAAGTAGGCTGGGCACTGTGATAGATATTTTGAACAGTGAGCTTGTCACACACATACCAATCCTCGTGGCAGACTTTGAACTATGTTAGGAGGCAGTGGGTCTATCTCTATGCTCTATCTCAGACCTGCTAACCCAGAGTAAGAAAGTCAGGACTAACAAGGGGTTTTCTATTGAGATGGCTACAGCAAGTTGGTGAAATGTCCTGACTCATTCTCCCCACCTTGTGAGCAAAGTTCTAGCTGTTAAGTCCAGCATTGCATCCTCTACCATCTCCTTCACTGACATCACCTCTCAGCGCTACTTGAAGAAATGGGTTTCCCTACTGAATGAGCAGGATTAGTATTAGGATAAATATGAATGATAGTAATCATTACAAATGTCAAAGGTCCAACTGTTATTATCTGCACTCAATGAATCAGCCAATAAACTTAAAGGCCACCTTTTATCTTCTATGGACTTAAAGAATATTTCACAAGGATCAGGTCACTCATTAATTAGATCTTGGCAAATCTCTATTGCTATATTATTTGCCAGTCTTAGGTCTGTGTCCCTTGGTGCTTCCATCTTGCTGTCCAGTATCTAGTTACATAAGAGTGTGGCCGAGGATTTGTAACAATAAGATGCCTATAAGTGTACTGTGTGCTGAATGATAAAATCTTACATGCATCATATGTTTCACATAACATCTAATAATGGATTTATAAACACTCTTGTGAGATGAAGCCAGTTGTGAACAATGAACGGATTGGACTTTCATTAAATATATCAATGAACAAAATACAAGTTTTGTTAAGATTCAATCAATTCCCTACTTGCTTCTTACATCATAAAAATTAACAAAATACACCATTCTACCTTTGCTAATCAGCTTAATTCACTTTACGAGTCAGCAATCCCTGAAGTGACTGGAACTAATCTTACTCTGAAGGTTGCATGTATTCATGCTTTTGCCTCAAGCTCCATACATCCTTCACTAACTTGGGGCGGCACGGTGATTAGCACTGCTGCCTCACAGCGCAGGGTCCCAGGTTCTATTCCAGCCTTGGGTGACTGTCTGTGTGGAGTTTGCACATTCTCCCTGTGTCTGCGTGGGTTTCTTTCCACAGTCCAAAGATGTGCAGGTCAGGTGAATTGGCCATGCTAATTTGCCCATAGTGTTAGGCGCATTAGTCAGAGGGAAGTGGGTTACTCTGTAGAGGGTCGGTGTGGACTGGTTGGGCCGAAGGGCCTGTTTCCACACTGTAGGGAATCTAATCTAACTGGTGAGAAAGTAAGACTTCTGTGTCTCTACCTCCCTCACTGTTGCACACTTAAGCTGCTCACCACCTTTTTCCAGAAAGAGAGAGAATGGTAAATGTTAATGTCTATTTTCACTGTTAAGGGCCAAGGTCAATGGCCTGCTAATCAAATCAACCACCTTGAATAAGAAGCCACTTCTCTTGATGTAAACACCATGTTAGTAGAATAGAATAGAATAGAAATTTAATGTCACATATTCTTTTACATGAAAAATACAATGAAGGGTTTTATCAGTCGCTACACCACAGTGCCTATATTAATGCCAGAAGTCTTACATAATAATAAAAAAAGTAAAATTAAGACAAAATCAAATGAATCCTAATTAGCTGGGCTAGTTGCTGATGGTCCATAACATTGAAAGTATTGGACCACGCTCCTTACTTAACCTGATATACAAGGCCAGCCAACAGTCCATCGTGACTGGTACCCCAACTAAGCAGCTTCTCAGATTGTTTGTAGCATTCTAGGGGTTAACTCCTTGTGACTTACATTTCACCTCATAACAACATCATGACCTAAATGAAAGTAAAAATCCCATCAAGGTTGCATTTGTGAAAAAATACAGAAAACATCCCAACAATAAGCCTTGGCCGATGTGTGCTGGTGGTGGGTGAAATATCTCACTTCTAATTGCATTCTCATATAATTGCCCCCAGCCTCCCTGAAGTGGGTTTTATGTAACAGTTTGCTGCTGCTGCAGCAACACCATTCACTGACCTCACCATCAATGCCATCCCTTCCAACCCGTTAGGTCCTGCTTGACTGGCTTGAGCAACTCCACTCCACTTAACCTGCCTTGAGATGGTACCTGTGCAGAAATGCACATGTTCCCTGAGTTCTTTATCAATTCAACTTGATAAAGAACATGCGAAACAGACACTGACCAGGAGGATCACAGTTTGGATGCTGAGCACATTGGAAGCAGTCTACTGTCAGGACCCAGCTCAGCAGTGATGACTTCCACAGTCTAATATTTTGCCAGTACACTCCATTTGGAGAATGGCCACATAGGCAAGGGGGTTTGGGCCAACTTGCAGCCACAGAACTATACTCCAGTAAGTAGTCAGTCCCTCTGAGACATACAAGGAAAGAGTTGGTTGGGAGTACTAGAAAAAAAATCTGCCAAAGCAGGAATTCCAACACAAGCTGAATAGTTGGAACTCAACCAGTCTTTTAATTGAACCATTAGTGACACAAATTAGCATCCAGATCAAAGTTGTTGAGCTTGGATCAGTTTGGGATAATCTGACCTGAAAATCTAAGCTAAAACAGATTCAGTCAATCCTGATTGCTGACAGGGAACCTTGCTTTTCTTGGACTAGTTTACTTATTTTTCTCTCTTGTGTTGAAGGAGTTAGCTTTTTATGAGGTACCCCTCCATAAGCATTAGCCACCCTTGACCAATGGTTACTGTTTACACAATGGCCAGATTTTTGTCAGGGGATGGTGGCCTCTTTCTCTTCAGTCCCATTGTAATCCCTGCTATTCAATGTCTGTACACTATTTAGTTAGGAATAGACTGCCTATTACAGCATTTTTGTACATTTCAACTGGAGTTACCGTTGGAAATTCAAGTCTGGGAAAGCCAGCTGATTACTGCCTCCTCTGTTATGCATAATTCCTAAAAACAGGTTGCAATTCCACCTGAGAACAATGTTTTAAGACCAAATCTGGGACCTGTCCTGGTCGGTTCAGCTCAGAGCTGTGACAGGTCCTCCTTTTATTCAGCATAACTTTATGGATAATTACTTCTTAAATAATTATCTCCAGTTTGTATTGTCATGATTTTCAATCAGTGTTGGGCTGGGCTGTTAAGGAGTGGACTGCAGTATCTCCGAGATAGTGAAGAGTGATATTCCCAATACGTCCTTAATCTTCTGCTTAGTAACTTTCAAATTAACTTTTCTTGCAAAGTTTTTGGTGCCATTTTGATCAGTGGTTATATACAGATGAATTATATATTATTTTAATCCAATGTTTTTACCACTTATCAGTTTACACACAGACAACAAGTGAATTGTTAGGGTGGGGGAGCCCAACACTAGGGAGCATAGGTTAAAGGTAACAGGAGAAAGATTTAAAAGGGGTCAAAGGGGCAACGCTTTCAGGCTGGTGGTAGTATGTGTATGAAATGAGCTGTCAGAGGAAATGGTGGAGGTTGGTACAATTACAACATTTAAAAAGCTTCTGGATGAGTATATGAATAGGAAGAGTATAGAGGAATATGGGCCAACTACTGGCACATGGGACTAGATTAATTTAGGATATCTGGCCAGTGTGGACAAGTTGGATCAAAGCATATTTTTGTTCTGTACACCTCTGTGACTCTGTGACTTTAAGTGAGGACAGGATTTTTGCCCCTTGATGGGGTGAATTAGGCATTAATGTGGCATAAACAGCTGTTATCCCAGTTCACCCAGATACTCAATCTAGGTGGAATATTGGACATGCATTTTAACAAATGCAGTGGTCTGTTTTGAGTCCACACCTAAGTCTAATTTCATCCTGACAGTGTAAAGTCATTTGTGAAAAAGGACCATGTGAGGTGGTTGCACCTTTGGGAGCATTCTGAGCACAAACCATCAGATTCATGAGCCCTGGGGTGAACCTGGCTTGGAAATGGTCAGACCTTTTATTTATCACAAGCCAATCACAGAGTGACCTATGATGAATCTGAGTCAATCTTAAGGTGTCTTTATAGTAAACTTTAGCTGCTGGTTTCCGAAGCTGGACGTCCCATGGTAGAAGCTTCTGGAATTTGCTAGGCCGGAGCCAAGACATCTCATTTTGCAGAAGTTTTAGGAATTGTTGGCTGTCTAATTATGACAGTGAATGGCTTGCAAAATATGATCTTTGCAGGCGTTAATCATGCCTTTCTCATTAAGCTGCCATGTACACAGTATGCAAACACACTTTGATATCATTAATACCAACACTAATATCATTTATCAGGATTTGGCCTGTACTGTTCTCACAACTAGTGCTCATTTCAATCTTCAGAAAACCCTTAGAAAGGAAAATAAAAACACAGATGCATAAATTAAACAGATTTTTAAAGTTAAATTGGCATTTTCTAGGCTTTTAAGAAATTATATGCAAAGTCTCACAAATCCACCTCAATTGACTTAATTTTGGTCATGACAGAATTACTGGAACAAAAGCCGAGGGAAATGCTGCTTATATGCAATACAGTTAGCAATTGCATTATTCACTGAAGACTAACCACAAAAGCATTTTCACAATGTTCATTGAAACCAGATTTTAACAATACTTTAGTAGTATATGACGTCGATTGTACACAATCGCACTATTTCCTAAAGACTTTAAAATGCAATCTCCTGTTTTGTTGCTGTGCAAGTTGCGTGCTCATTGAGGTAAGGGATGTTGGTACTGAGGACCTGAATGCTTTCCAGTTCAGGCATCAAACACTTTCTGGGCAGACTACGCATGAAACCTTTTCTTCCCTGTCACAATAAACAACTCAAGTGAACATGCACATTCTGCACACAAAATCACCAAAGTAACTTCGTTTTACTTCTCACATCAGATATCGTGTCCCTCAAGTGGGTATGCCAACTTCGTGCCAACTGGTTCCAAATTAGAGGCAATATTGTTTTGACATTCTTGAGTTACTAGATCGCAAGCTCTGGAAATTGCCTCCTTCGACCTCAGTGTCTCTGTATTTGTCCCTCATCTTCCCAGATGCAGCTTAAAGGTATTCTTTGATCAAGTTTTGGGCTACCAGTTTTAATATCCCACAAGTGGCTTGATGTCAAATTTTGTTTGATGACCATCCAGTGAAGTAATTTGAAACTTCTTATTACATTAAATACGCTATTTAAATGTAAATTGTTGTGGAGTTCTCTCCTCATCTTTTGACAAATAAGCCTGACATTTATAAATTTACATATGAAAACTGGTCACAGATGAGATATGAACCATGTACCTTTGGAACTGTTCCTTCCACACCCTCAGGAACAAAAGAGTACAACAATAAAACCTGAGCTTCTGAAAGATTTCCTCTCAATTTCATAGGATTGCCATTTGAATTGATTCAACTCACAATGATTTGTGTTAATCTTTGTTCAGAATAACAGCATGCTGTCCTTGCAAAATTAAAATCAGCAATGCTGATTAGGTTTCAAAGGCAATAATGGCTGGAAAATGTGCTAAGGATGTGTACTTGAAAACTTATTAAAGCTGTATTCTTTTCTGTTATTGAAAATGAAAATGGGAAATATTTTATTCAAATTTTAGATGCTTCATGGTCACTTATATTGGAAGTATGCATGTAGTTGCAACAGCACAGGCATTGCAAATCAGAATAATCTTCATAATTGACTCATCAACATACAAGGATGACTAGGTTGGACACTGATCTTTTAACTTCACAGCAAAGGATCAAATGACAAGTTGAAAGATTCCTCTTTCTGCCAGCTATGAAATTAATCTATTGGTTCCACAGGTGCTTGTGTTATTGAGTCATAGAGTTATCCAGCTTGGAAACAGAGTCTTGGATCCAACTAGCCTGCTGAACATAATCCCAAACTGGATGGCATGGTGGCTCAGTGGTTAGCACTGCTGCCTCACAGCACCAGGGTCCCAGATTCAATTCCAGCCTCGACGATTGTCTGTGTGGAGTTTGCACGTTATCCCCGTGTCTGTGTGGGTTTCCTCCGGGTGCTCCGGTTTCCTCTCACAGTCCAAAAATGTGTAGGTTAGGTGGACTGGCCATGCTAAATTGCCCATAGTGTGAGATGCATTAGTCAGAGGAAAATGGGACTGGATGGGTTACTCTTCTGAGAGTCGGTGTGGACTTGTTGGGCCAAAGGGCCTGTTTCCACACTGTAGGGAATCTAATCTAATTTAATCAAACTAAACTAGTCCCACCAACCTGCTCCTGGCCCATATCACTCCAAACCTTTCCTATTCATGTATTTATTCAATCATGTATTTTAAACGTTGTAATTGTGCCTATTTGTTGATTTTTTAAATATATTCTCAGAGCAATGCAAGATGCCACTAGTTTTCAAGTAGGAAACAGTTTTACTTACAAAAGTTTCAAAATACCTCTCAATTCCAAGATTCATGCTTACAGTTCGACTTCTAGTGATTGCAGTGGTGTCTGTTAACATTGTGTTTAAATCCAGGGTTAAGCAATCAAGTACAGTAAGCATAAATCAGTTTCCAGACTCACAACCAAACACAGAGGAACAGAATGTGACAACATTGATCTCCTAGAGGTCATGATCTTTCTCTTTTGCTTTGGTCTCAATTAGCTGGTGTGGTAAATGGGAAACTGTCCAGCAGGCATCGTATGGGTGCTGGTGAGATTGAACAGAATGAATGAGGCTTTAGTCAGCATCTAATTGGGTAGCACTTGGTCTGAGTATTCTGGATCTAAGGAAATTGACCGCAACCTATCTAATCTCTCTTCGTAGCTGAAACATCTTATTATGGAGCATGAAATGGAAGCCATTCTCCAACACCCTTGAATGCAATGTTAGGGAGAAGAAAATGTTTCAAATGTGATGGGAACACGATCAGTGTGTGAGCATTCAAAACTCCTCCTCATTTACAGTTACCTTGTGAGAGTTGACCCTCTTCTACCTCGCCCGCTGAGGAGCTAATCGACAGCAAAATGAGAATTTTTCTACCAGTCTAACTGCCGGAATCACTCCATTAGCACAATTTTAACTCAGCATTTCATGCTACAACTTAAAACTACAGCCGCAGTGTAACAGTGTCTATGACACGGTGACGATGACAGTAAGGGTCGAGTGAAAGGTAAGAAGATGAGAGAAAGTGCTTGACGGCAGTATTTCCTCATGGAAAGGGGCTGCAAATGTCCATCACCTCAGACTTTACTTGTTAACCAGATCGAAACCTGTGACGTGAAATTGCAAAACATGAGCTTCATTTCACTGATCCTGAAGAAATAAGCCTTATTTGAAGCAATGCTTCCAGTTCAACTGAAATGGACTCAAAGAGGAAACTGGGAGATACTTATGCAGAAATACTCAGACCTTACTCAGAGCAGGAATGGCACGTAAGCAGATCTGGCTAGGACAGCATTTCTTGCCCATCCCTCATTTGAGTCATAGAGTTTTTAAAGTATGGATTGTGTCTCCATCCATTATCAAGCAGCTACCTACACTAATCCCATTTTCCAGCATTTGGTCTTTTTGCCTCATAAACTATTATGTTTCAAGTCGAAATACCTAAATATTGTTGCCACCTTTACCAAACTTTGAGGTAGTGACATACCCACCATCTTCTGGGTGAATTTTTTTTTCCCTTAGATCCACTTGAAAGCATGTGCCCTTTACCTTAAATCTATGCCCTTGGTTAGTGATCCATTTACTAAAAGGAAAAGAGTTCTTCCTATTGATCCTATGATGCCCCTCACAATTGAGTACCTTCAATCAGGTTCACAAATACTCTCCCCCCATCAACATTTTTGCCTTCTGCACTATAAGGAAACCAATCTCAGCCTGGACTAATCTCTCTTCAATGCTGAAATGCCTCATTGTGGGCCTTCCCTTTTAACAAATAGTTGACATACCAGTAAAGTCTCTCCTGGAATATCACACTTGCCTGACCTGGGTGAGTACTTGGGTTTTTCCTCCTTACCTGCTAAAGTTTTCCAATTCTGTGTTTTTACGTTGGAGAGTATTGCTCATTTATTCCAGGCTTCAATGTCTTCAAAGATTCTTCCACATAGAGTCTTCCCTCCATAATCAAAGTCTTCTCAGCTCTAATCCTGCCCTCAGAATATTCCCTTTTCAGCTGTGTCCCTTGGACTCTGTTTTAACTGCCTTGTTCTGTGTCTTGTTCCCTGCCACCATCCTTTAGCTTAGGCTTGAAGGCAATACTGATACCTGTTCATTAGGCAGTCTGAAGTTATCTCAGGCTGTGGGTATCAGCATGTACATTGACATTGAGGCAGGTGACTACTCATCACTTAGAAAGGTGCTTAAACTCCCCATTACACTGTAACACCATTTTATTGGCACTGGTACTTAGTAGTCTTTTAAATACAACTTTCTGATGTAGTATCTAAGATTTTCCTCTCTCTTCACATATTCATTTTTTAAAATTCACTCATGGATTGGGGATGTCACTGACTGGGCCAGCATTTATTGCCTGTCCCTAGTTGCCCTTGAGAAGGTGGTGGTGAGTTGCCTTCTTGAATCGCTGCAGCCCACCTGCTGTGGGTTGACCCGTAATGCTGTTAGGGAGGGAAATTCCAGGATTTTGACCCAGCGACAGTGAAGGAAAGGTAATATATTTCCGAGTTAGGATGGTGTGTGGCTTGGAGGGGCATTTGCAGGTGATGGTGTTCCCATGTATCTACTGCCCTTGTCCTTTTAGATGGAAGTTATTGTGGTTTGGGAAGGTGGTCTCCGAGGATCTTTGGTGAATTTCAGCATTTCATCTTCTAGATAATATACACTGTTGCTACTGAGCATTGGTGGTGGAGGGAGTGGATACTTATGGATACAGTGCCAAACAAGTGTGCTGCTTTGTCCTCTATGGTGTCAAGCTTCTTAAGTGCTGTTGGCAACACTCATCCAGGGAAGTGGGCAGTATTCCATCACACTCTTGACTTGTGCCTTCTAGATAGTGGAGAAAGTGAGGTCTGCAGATGCTGGAGATCAGAGCTGAAAATGTGTTGCTAGAAAAGCGCAGCAGGTCAGGCAGCATCCAAGGAACAGGAAATTCGATGTTTCGGGCATAAGCCCTTCATCAGGAATGATGAAGGGCTTATGCCTGAAACGTCGAATTTTCTGTTCCTTGGATGCTGCCTGACCTGCTGCGCTTTTCCAGCAACACATTTTCAGCTCCTTCTAGATAGTGCACAGGCTTTGAGGGATCAGGAGGCGAGTTAGTCGCCACTGTATTCCGAGCCTCTGACCTGCTCCTGCAGTCACTGTGTTTACGTAATGAGCCCAGCTGAGTTTCTGGTCAATGGTATCTCCCAGGATGTTGACACCATTGAATGTCAAGGGGGAGTCGTTAGATTGTCCATTATTGATGATGGTCACAACCTGCGATTTGTTTGGCATTAAGGTTACATGCCCAGGCTTGAATATTGTTCAGATCTTGTTGCGTTTGAACATAGGTTGCTTTAGTATCTGCGGAATCTTGAATAGTGCTGAACATTATGCAAACACAGACGAACATCCCCACTTCTGACCTTATGACAGAAGGAAGATTGTTGATGAAGCAGCGGATAATGGTTGGACCAAGGACACTACCCTGAGGAACTCCTGCAGAGATATCCTGAGCAGAGATGACTGATCTCCAACAACCACAACCGTCTTTCTATGTGCCAGATATGACTCCGACCACCGGAGAGTTTTCCCCTTTGATATCCATTGATTCCAGTTTGCTCAGGCTCCTTGATGTAACACTTGGTCAAATGCAGCCTTGATGTCAAGGGCTGTCACTCTCATCTCACCGCTGGAATTCAACTCTTTTTACCATGTTTGAACCAAAGCTGTAATGAGGTCAGGAGCTGAGTGGCCCTGGCAGAACTCAAACTGAGCGTCACTGAACAGGTTATTGCTGAGTGAGTGCTGCTTGATAGCACTGTTGATGTCACCTCTATCACTTTACTGGTGATCGAGAGGAGACTGATGGGGTTGTAAGTGGCTGAGTTGGATTTGTATACAGGACCTACCTGGATAGTATTGTAGCTCTTCTGGAAGAGCCTGGCTATGGATGTGGCAAGTCTTCCTGTACTATTGCTGGAATGTTGTTACGGCCCATAGCTTTTGCAGTATCCAGTGACTCCAACTATTTCTTGATATCGCGTGCAGTGAATTGAATTGGCCAAAGACTGGAACTGTAATCCCGGGGACCACTGGAGGAGGCTGAGATGGATCATGCACTCGGCACTTGCAGCTGAAGATATTTGTGAATGCTACAGCGTTATCTTTTGCACTGATGTGCTGTGCTCTCCCACTATTGAGGATGGGGATATTTGTGGAGTCTCCTCCTCCAGGGAGATGTTTAATCGTCCACAGCCATTCACGACTGGATGTGGCAAGGCAGCAGAACTTAGATTTGATCTGTTGATTGTGGAATCGATTAGCTCGTTCTATTACTTGCTGTGTTTGCTGTCTGGCATGCAGGTAGTCCAATTTGGTGGCTTCACCAGGTTGACAACTTATCCTCTGGTATGACTGGTGTTGCTTCTGGCATGCCCTCCTGCACTCTTTGTTGATCTCCTAGCTTGATAGTAATGTTTGAATGGGTATACACCAAACCATCAGGTTACAATTCTGCTGTTGTTGATGGCCTTACGGATGACTAGTTTTGAGTACTTAGATCTATTTGAAGGCTGCCCACTTAGTACACGATTGTGCAATACAACACAACACAATGGAGAGAATTCTCAATGTGAAGATGGGACTTTGTCTCCACAAGGACTGTGCAGTGGTCAGTCTTACCGATACTGTCATGGACGGATGCATCTGCAGCAGGCAGATTAGAAAGGATGAGGTCAAGTATGTTTTTCCCTCCAGGTGGTTTCCTCACCACCTGCTGCAGACCCAGTCTCCTTGAAGACCTGACCAGCTCCACCACTAGGTGTTGCTGCCGAGCCACTCTTACTGGTGAACATTGAAGTCCCCCCACCCAGAGTATGTTTTGTGGCCATGCCATCCTCCGTGCTTTCTCCAAGTGTTGTTCAACTGGAGGAGTGCACATTCATCAGCAGAGGGAGGACAGTACGTAATAATCAGCAGGAAATTTCCTTACCAATGTTTAACCTGATGCCATGAGACTTCATGAAGTCTGGAGTCAACAGTGAGCACTCTGAGGGTAACTCTCCCCTGACTGTATACACTGTGGCACCACCTCTGCTGGGTCTGTCCTGCTGGTGGGACAGGACATATCCAGGGATGCTGATGGCAGTATCTCGGACAATGTCTGTAAGATGTGGTTCTGTGGATATGACTGTGTCAGGCTGTTGCGTGACTCATTTTGCGTACTCACTTTCAGATGTCAATCATCTGATCGGTTACATCATTATAATTTCACACTACATTCTGCAACGTCAGTCTGGATTATGTGTGGAGTTTAATTCTGCTTTTCTATTCATGATGAAACCTAATTGCCTCCGCAGCAGAGCATTGTATCCAGAGCTCCATTTCCTCCCAAACTTGCAAACCCAAAAGTAACTGCATCATCCAGATGAGGCAGCATTGTTAAGTCGAGAAAGGTGAAACATTTGACACGGTGCTTCCTCTCTTGTGCTTGAGGCAGAAAAATCCACAGAACTCTGAATAGCCCAAGTGATTCTGTGAGAACAGATTACAGACCTGAAGGTGTTTCAGGGCAATTCAGGGGCACATGGTTGGTCAGTGGTTGGTGCTGCTGCTTTACAGTACCAGGGACCTGGGTACAATTCCCCCCTGAGGCAACTGTCTGTGTGATGTTGGACATTCTCCCCGTGTCTGTGTGGGGGTGACACAGTCTCCCCATGTCTGTGTGGAGTTTTCACAATCTCCCCGAGTCTGTGTGGGGGTTACACATTCTCCCCATGTCTGTGTGGAGGCTACACATTCTCCCCGTGTCTGTGGGGGGTTACACATTCTCCCTGTGTCTGTGTGGGGTTTGCACAGTCTCCCCGTGTCTGTGTGGGGGTTACACATTCTCCCTGTGTCTGTGTGGAAGCTACACATTCTCCCCGTGTCTGTGTGGGGGTTACACATTCTCCCCGTGTCTGTGTGGAAGCTACACATTCTCCCCGTGTCTGTGTGGGGGTTACACATTCTCCCCGTGTCTGTGTGGAAGCTACACATTCTCCCCGTGTCTGTGGGGGGTTACACATTCTCCCTGTGTCTGTGTGGGGTTTGCACATTCTCCCCGTGTCTGTGTAGAGGTTACACATTCTCCCCGTGTCTGTGTGTGGGTTACACATTCTCCCCATGTCTGTGTCGGGGTGACACATTCTCCCCGTGTCTGTGTGTGGATTACACATTCTCCCTGTATCTGTGTGGGAGTTGTATATTCTCCCCGTGTCTGTGTGGGGGGTTACACATTCTCCCCGTGTCTGTGTGGAGGTTACACATTCTCCCCGTGTCTGTGTGGAGGTTACACATTCTCCCCGTGTCTGTGTGGGGTTTTACATTCTCCCCATGTCTGTGTGAGGGTTACACATTCTCCCCGTGTCTGTGTGTGGGTTACACATGCTCCCTGTGTCTGTGTGGGAGTTGTATATTCTCCCCGTGTCTGTGTGGGGGGTTACACATTCTCCCCATGTCTGTGTGGAGGTTACACATTCTCCCCGTGTCTGTGTGGGGTTTTACATTCTCCCCATGTCTGTGTGAGGGTTACACATTCTCCCCGTGTTTGTGTAGAGGTGACACATACTCCCCGTGTCTGTGTGGGAGTGACATATTCTTCCCCTGTCTGTGTGGGGGTGACACAGTTTCCCCGTGTCTGTGTGGGGGTTGTACATTCTCCCTGTGTCTGTGTGGGGGTTACACATTCTCCCTGTGTCTGTGTGGGGGTTACACATTCTCCCCGTGTCTGTGTGGGGGTGATACAGTCTCCCCGTGTCTGCGTAGGGGTTTACACATTCTCCCTGTGTCTGTGTGGGGGTTACACATTCTCCCCGTGTCTGTGTGGGGGTGATACAGTCTCCCCGTGTCTGTGTGGGGTTTACACATTCTCCCCGTGTCTGTGTGGGGGTTACACATTCTCCTTGTGACTGTGTGGGGGTTACACATTCTCCCCGTGTCTGTGTGGGGTTTGCACATTCTCCCTGTGTCTGTGTGGGGTTTGCACATTCTCGCTGTGTGAAAATTGCACCTCAAACTCTGAAGCAAAATGGTTTTTGAAGAAATTTATATTGTGGTGCAAGACAATTTCATTTTGCTTTGTATCTCTCACATTGACGGACTAACCTCCATATTTTGGGAACAGGAATATCATCCATGGTTTTTATGCACTGAAGCACTGAAGTCAAAATTGAACCCAGGACCTTGTGATTCAGGGGCAAGAGACCTACCAGCTGCTGCTGACCAGTAAATTTCAAGGAAAATCCTTGAATTAACACGAGCAAAAGTGAATTGATTCCAATAGGGGAATGAAAAGTACCTTAATTGGGAACTGGAGGTAATTTATTCCAGTCATCACTTGCTATAAGGGTAATAGGTCAAGAAGTCAGTGAACCATCTGACTGAATGATGGAATGTATCGGTGGAAGAAACATTGGGCGCTAATGCAATGCATATTTGCAGATACCAAAAGCGGAGGTAGCACAGGTCACCACATTCTCGAATCAAGAATGATAATCACAGCTATAAAAATGTAACCATACATGCTGTTTTAGTGTTACGCTGCAGACGTTGGGTCAGATACTGTTAACAGATTTAGTGCTGCTGAAGCAGCTTTTATAAGTCGTTCACAGAATGTCAACTTTGTTGATGATCATTGCCCATTGTGGTCATCTGATATATTACACCGTTGTGTTTGCATATCAATCCAAACCTTTGAATTATTAGTTGAGTAATTTGACTGAAGTGACAGACTGGCCTCCATGGCAAAAATTAGATCTATGTAACTTTAAGTCTTTGGGGGAGGGATATGAGGGCATGGCTGTTACCCTAACAACAAGAACCATAACATGTAGGGATTCCTTATAAACTATCTTTGAAGGCTCAGTCAACTACAAATCAAAGGCAGCCATATTATTGCTGTGTGATGCATTAGTCACATCCTGTGTGCAACATATGGAAAGTTCTCGTCAGGCAAACCTGGGAAGGATTAAATTTCCATTAAAAGGGTAAAAAGACGAGAAATTAATGAAGAATCTAGTTATCAGGAATCTGGTATTAGAAGTGGTCCATAGGTCTATAAATTTCAAGAAATTTGACGCTGTTCTCCTTGAAAATAAGTTTTGAGACAATCGAACCAAAGACATTTTCTTGTAAGATAATGCTAGTGATTAATGAAGTTAATTACTAATGGCGATTATAGCTTCAAATACAGACGATGCAAGTGAAATAGGAAATAAAGTTAGGCAAATTTTTTTGCCTGCAAGGAAGAGTAGATTTGCAGAATAAATAACGAGGAAAGACATTAAAGTAAAAACTGTAAATGGTTTCAAGAGCCAGTTTGATGTGTTTCTGGAAAGAGAGGGAATCAAGGGAGGGCAAGCATGCAAATAGTTGCAGCCGAGATAAATAAAAAAAAAATTGGCTTGTTAGACCTATTTGCCTTTTCTGTAAAAAAAATCTTAGGTTTTTGCTACTGGCAATTTCAGATCGAGAGAAAGAGCGAGTGAGGGAGGGATGGACATACTTCTGTCTATAAGAAGCTGAATGGGTAAACCAAAAGTTGTGTTACTTTATGCAACTTTCCAGCCCTATCCTAAATGAATACCATCTGTTACGTAATATCTCACACATTTCATTGTCAACACACAGGTGAAATGACATGCCTATTTTTTTAAGTGGAGCTTTTCCACAATGGAGTTTAGACTCCCACAGAAGATCCTATTTCCTTTTCGCAACCATTCTTGGCTGGGGGCCACTCAGGACATTTGGAAGCTGGACCCAAATTTTATCCATTTAGGAATTTCGAATCCATGGGGCTGGAGAGAAAGGCCAGATCCAGCAGGCTTTAAAACACACCCAGTGATACCCTGTGGGAGGCTCACTTTAATAAATATGTAGTTTTTTTGAATGAAATGTAACTTTGCATTGAACATGTTGAAACCTCTGCAAACATCTCGTGATTAACGAGGTATTCAAATATTATTTCAAATTCAAAGTCCATTGTGGACAGCAGGAATTTACTGAGTACAGTTCAGAGACTTTGGGCTGAATTTCACCGCTCTAATGCACTCGCAGTGGAAGAAGCTAACGGTCGGTTGAGAACGTGGAAGTTTCAGCAGCACATTGAGTTATATTCTCTGTTTCAAATGCAGCCATGGCTTTTGCATCTGGCTTTTGGATTTCCTGACAATTCGAGTGGGTAGTTACAATGACTACCTGCTTCAGCTCTGCTCGTGAAAGGGGCTCTGCAAGGGTCCAATCGGAAGTATTCTGGAGTTGAGCCAGAAATTGTACAAATGACGGGTCAATGCAGGAGAGATATATCCCAGACCATCTTGCTGTATCGATGAGAGGTTTGTTTTCCCTACGACTGGAGGAAATATAAAGTCATGTGAGAACAACCAGACACAACCGGAGGTTGTAGAGGACAGAAACAGTCAGAGTTGGATGCCTCACTGCTGGATACATTGCCAGGAGAGGCTTAAATGTCTTGATCAGGGAAGGAAAGACAAGTGGAAATCTACTCAAGTGCAAACCTCATTCTGCCTTTTCCAGCCACTTCTTACACATCAATTGTCAGACCAGCACAGCTTGTCAGGAGAATCCCTCTCTCAAGGCACTTTCTTCCTAGCCATCACTGACAATAGCCCTCATCTTATTGTACTGTCACATCCTTCACACTGAACCTCCACAATTGCCTTTCCACCCTCCTAAAGCATTCTACAGCTTGTAATGCCCTTGCCGAAGGACAGAACACAGGTATAAGGGACAGGTTGAATACAAGGGATGGCACTTACAGTTATAGCCAACCTGACAGCAGCGGGGAGGCAACACTAGAGGTAGGCTGGGTCTCTACAGTGTCATGACTACAGATCATAACCCCAGATTACCCATGGACAAAGCAAGCGTGTTTTATTTTCAAAGATGTCATACAGCAAAAAATGATTGAGAATATAAATTTTAAGCAATGTACAGAGGAACCTTGGTTATCCAAAGGACACGGGCAGGGAGTATTTCGTTTGTTTAATCAAATGCTGGATAATTGATGCCGGATAACATCGTTAGCCATGCATCCAGACCTTGCGATCTTATTTGGATAATCTGAGGTTCCTCTGTAATCCTCAGTGCTGGATAATTGAGGTTCCTCTGTAATCCTCAGTAATGGTTTGGGAGGAGAACCTTCAGTTTTGATGGACATCTTGGAATAGCACATCTGACAAGTGTCAAGAAAACTTCAAAGAGAAGGACTTCAAAAGGAGAAATACTCTGCAAATGGAATTGTAATCTCCTGTGAGTTATCTCAAGCAGTGAGCATGAAAAGAGAAAGGAGACCAGACTAGGTGAAAGAAGTGCTAGTGACTTTCCCTTTTAAGAATATGCATGAAGAGGGGTTAAGCGCCAGTGCCACCTCTAGTCTGTGTGTGCTGACAGGGTTGCAACTGAGAAATCATCTAGTTATCCCTGTGCTGCACATAAAAGGAAAGGACATATCTCTCGTTCTCTTTACTAGAAGCCAGAAAACAAGTGAAATTGCCGTCTGAAAGTAACACAATAAAAGCCTTTCAGTTGACCAGCATAGATAAGCATCTCAAAATTAACTGCTTACCCGCCAACATGACAAGTATCACCCGTATAACAGCCATAATGTCCCAAATGTCTCTAACCAATAATGTCCCACTGTTTACCCTTCATGGAACTCTGAACTTTTTAACGTTTTTACATGACTTTGAACTTATGTTTTATTGGCACTTATCTCTCATTGCTAATCTGTGTTTATATATGTAGTGTTCTTGCTCATTTTTATGATTATTAACAAACAAACCCATTCTTTCATCAATTCAAGAAAACTTTGTTAATTTGGCTCCTTTTAGATCATAAATTCATTGGGTCTGGTGTTAAAAAAATTCACAAGGGAAGGAGAGGAGAATGTTTTAAAAAATAACTTTGCAATTCACTGGAGCCATAAATCTAACATGAGGTAGCTGTCTTAAAGGGGCAACACCCACCCACACATGATGTTTATGATAAACCAGCAATGGGAGAGAGGATGGGGGAGAAAGCATCAGAGCCAATTCATCCGTCCTCATCTGTGAGCTTGGTGATTTGGAGTATCCAATCTGGAACTGTCATAAATTGAGGAAACTTGCCTAGGGACTATTTGTAACAATAGTCTGACAGATTACATGCTCACTCACATTGACTTGTTGTCATCCATGTTGCAATGTGATGATATTCACAGTGCCAATTTAGAAACCCCTTACCTTGCCAGTTCCAGTCCATCCTTTCAACTCCTACAGGTCCCAGAAGCAGCTCTGAGCATCCTCAAAGCTAGACACTTTGAGGATGAATCTCTGAGGACTCATGTACCCTCTACTCAGATATAGATGCCTTGGTTAGATTGCCAAAATGGGTAGTTTAGACATCATATAGTGAAGCATACATCATAAGTGAGCAGGGGCAGAGCTGGAGACTGAAATGATAGTGGAGAGTCTGTGTCAGAGTGTGTAGGACCCTCCAAACTCTTCCAGCTAGCTGTCAATGCTGACCCTTAGGATCACTGATGACAATGATTATTTAGGAACAACAATGGAAAGCATCCGAGTTTCTGTCAGCCTTGCCATAGGCAGTGAGTACGTTTGGAGGAACATGCCTTTAGCATCGTGACTCAAGCCATCAAGGTGACAGCAATGAAAAAGTGGATCATGGAGCAGCAGATGCACTCTAACAAGTGGTCATCAGTCACTGCCTGCACACTCTAAGAATGGACTCAAGATTAGAGTGGTGCTGGAAAAACACAGCCAGTCAGGCAGCATCCGAGGAGCAGTGAAATCGAAGTTTCGGGCAAAAGCCCTTAATCAGTCCTTCCTGATGAAGGGCTTTTGCCTGAAACATTGATTTTCCTGCTCCTCAGATGCTGCCTAATATGCTGTGTTTTTCCAGCACCACTCTAATCTTGACTCTAATCTCTAGCATCTGCAGTACCCACTTTCACCCACTCTAAGAATGGAGCCTCTCTTTAGCCATTGAGCAACTCAATGAAGTAGAGCAAGTGTCTCCCCCTAGCTTTGGCAGAGGGAGATTTACGGATGGGCCATGAAAGGGAAGATGGAGAAAATTCACATGGAAGTAAAAATTATTCCAAAGTTCTTCTGGCCCCGATTCCACGCTCGTCTGCCCATATCTCTCCCTCCACCCTTCAGTTAAATTCCAAGATGCCAATAGTTCATATAGCTTCATGTGGGACATACTTTGCTGGAGATCTCATGGCTCTAAAGCTGAGAAGCCATCAAAGAAGAACATCAGGACAAACAGAAGAGGCAAGTCATCAGTCTGCTTCTTGTTCCTTTTTCATTTTTGTAAGGAAGTCGTGTCATATTTAAATATTGTTAGCTCACCAATTGTCCAGCTCCATCAATTCCCACTGCCCCTCATCTTAGTGAAGCTGCTATGACCTCTGAAGCCTGAGAAACTACTGTGCTCAGACTTAAAGACAGATTCCATGGTTAAAGTACGCCCTCCTCAGTTTCTTTTCAGCACATGTGACTACAAGACTCGCCTCACCCAGGGGGATTTTCCATTCGCTAATGAGTGTGTTCAATGCAGAAGTTGTTGAGTACTTGCTGAGCACTCAACATGTTGGCACATCTTTTTGGGAGCGTTTTAGCCTCCTTCCTATTGACATGTACTGTATTTTCTATTTTTTTTTGTTACTTTCTGTTGCAAACAATTCATTTGAATATATCACATTTAATTACTAACAAAGCACAAGCTGTGTACTCTCCAGAAAAGACAATGGAAGCACACAATATAACACTAACTTCATTAGTCTCAGTGTGAGTTTTCCATAGACAGTGAGGCTCCCATTTTTATCACATAAACAACTGTATCAAAAATAGATTGTTCTAAGGAACGTAGAACCCTTCTGGAATTCAAATAGATATCAGGTTTGGCAAACCCATATGCAGATCTGGCTTCTGTGTGAACAATTTCAAAACAAGCTCTTTCAAGCAATGAGTTATGTTCAATGTACTTGATATGGAGGTGCTGGTGTTGGAGTGGGGTGGGCAAAGTTAAAAATCACACAACACCAGGGTATAGTCAACAGCCCCTCCTTGATGAAGAAGCAGCGCTCCGAAAGCTAGCAGTTCTAAATAAACTTGTTGGACTATAACCTGATAGAACATAGAACATTACAGCGCAGTACAGGCCCTTCGGCCCTCGATGTTGTGCTGACCAGACATACCAATCTGAAGCCCATCTAACCTACACTATTCCATGTACGTCCATATGTTTGTCCAATGACGACTTAAATGCACTTAAAGTTGGTGAATCTACTACCGTTGTAGGCAAAGCATTCCATACCCTTACTACTCTCTGAGTAAATAAACTACCTGTGACATCTGTCCTATATCTATCACTCCTCAATTTAAAGCTATGCCCCCTCGTGCTCGTCGTCACCATTCTTGGAAAAGGCTCTCCCTGTCCACCCTATCTAACCCTCTGATTATCTTATATGTCTCTATTAGGTCACCTCTCAACCTTCTTCTCTCCAACGAAAACAGCCTCAAGTCCCTCAGCCTTTCCTCGTAAGACCTCCCCTCCATACCAGGCAACATCGTAGTAAATCTCCTCTGCACTCTTTCCAAAGCTTCCACATCCTTCTTATAATGTGGTGACCAGAATTGTACACAATAGTCCAAGTGCAGCCGCACCAGAGTTTTGTACAGCTGTATCATAACCTCATGGTTCCGGAACGCTGATGTTGAGTGATGTTAATCATTGTACCTTGGCAGACTAGGAGCTAGGGAGTGTGATAGTTGATTACTTTTGATGTCCCAAGGTAAATCTAGCCCTACATACCACTACCTCTGCAATTCTCCACACAACACTATCTCATTCCAGTTAGGTATCACAGGCATACATGATTGCTCATCTTTAACTCTCACATATAAGTGCCTACTCTAGTCAATAGAAAGCACATGCCTGCAACCTATTAGACTTTGGAAGATGTCACAGCTGGACATACGTGACCTTCTGAAAATGTGCTATTTCCAACAGATGTCACTGGACACCAAGAAGAAGCAGGAAATTAAGCAGAATGTTTTAGTTACTCTTTAACCTAGGAGCACAGATAATAATCATTATGCAGTTTGGCAGTCAACTCAGAATAGACAGAATTTGAAATGGAAACTTCTTCTGCTCTTTTTAACTCCATAACAAAGCATAAGATCTGAATATGAGACAGTATTTATCATAGAAAGGAAATCACATGTCATTTGCTTTCCCTTGCAGTCTCGTTTTGTATTCATTCATGTGACATGGGCACCACTGGCTGGGCCAGCATTTATCGGTTGTCCCTAATTATCCTTGAGACGATGGTGGTGAACTGATTCATCGGCGCAAGGTGAAACCACAGTAAAACGTTTTGTGAATAAAGCTTGTGTTTTCCTAACCTCAACAGACTCTATTCTTGAGCAGTGGAAAAAGTAAAATATTATAAGTACCCTATCATATAGAGCGCGTGCCTATCTAAACCTTGTGGAGTTTATGCAGATTGTTTTTCTCAAACTTACCATGTTTATCTTTTTTTAGAACTCACTGATAATAGTTCTGAACTGCTGCAGTTTCCATAGGTTTCCATTGGCATATGTAGCATATTGTCCTTTCTTTTAATCTAGTCAGTTTAACCATGGAGTTGATCTGTCCTGAATTATTTTGATTCACTTGTCTTAGATCACTGCCTCAGGTGACTCCTTTACTCCACAAGATGTTACTCTTGTCTTAGGTTTCAAGCAAACATCCGATAACTTGCCCAAGTTAATGATCTGCTAACTTGGCAATGACCTATCGTACACAGAACCTCCATATGATCTCACCTCAAGCACTGCATCACTATCTTGGATAAAGTTATCATTTCAAACAACAAATAAATGTACATAAACGTTTATGTTGCTTGGAGCGATGCCAACCAGAATCCTCCGTTCGCTGGAATTTCGGGATTTGGGCAGCTACACCCTCTCTGTTTAAAAATCTATTACTGAAGGACTATTTCTCGAGAAAGCACATCTCAGAATTATAAAATTGGATGGCTTTGAAAAGTTAATGTCAGAGATTCATGGATCAATTGCGCAGTCAAATCACATGACTAAGAAACTGTAGAGAAGAACGGGCAAGGTTAATGGCAGCATTCCTGGAAATCCCTTCAAATGGCACGTTTCATTGACTGGCACTACTTTATGGTGTTAACTAAATGAAATAAACCGGATATATAATAATTACATAGTTACATCATAAGAGCAGAAGTAGCTCATTCAGCCCATCAAGTCTGCCCTGCAATTCAATGAGATTATGACTGATCCAACAATCCTCAACTCTATGTTCCTGCTTTAATGAGCCTTCCTTGACTCCCTTACTGATTAATATCTGTCTATCTCTGCTTTGGAAAAACTTAACCCAGCCTCCATTGTCTTCTGTGGTAAACAATTCCACTATTCACTACCCTTCGACCGAACAAATTCCTCCTCGTCTCTCTTTTATGTGTATGACCCCTTATTCTGAGATTTTACCCTGGTCCCAGACTCTCCCACAAGGAGAAAAATCCTTTCTGCAATTCTCCTGTCAAACCTGCTAAGAATCTTATATGATGATTCAAAAAATATCAAAACATTCTTTATCTAAATTCTTGAGTAGACAACAGACGTAAAATTCTCAGCCTCAAGTAAAGATCATTCTAGATAAATTTTGAAGGAGTATTGCTGTTTCCTTTCTTGCAGAAAAATCAACCTGAAAATAATTTTATTTGACTGTGGCTGCATTTCTGAGATTTTTAATCTGTCTCTCAAGTGATTGTCCAATGGTCTCTCCTCATGTTGTTTCTTGAGATCACCTCTCCTAAATCAAAAAACTTAAATCTCCCTTAAATCAAAACTGTTTTTTTAAAATTTGAACTGGTCGGCTGAACTTCAGGTTTTTAACATCAGACAATGCAACTATCAATCAAATGTAAGATCTGGCAATCACAGAGTGCATAATATTTGAAAACTTGTGTTTCATACACTCACAGACCTTTTCAGAGGTGACTAACTACAAATCCCTCATAATCCTGAGATAAAAGGCTACTTAGTTTCTTAGTGTAAAGAAACAAGTCAAAACACGGCTCGAAAATACTTAATTTTTGTCACACACACAAAACTGCTTTCTTTTTTGCAATGGTGATTTTATGAATTTCTGAAGGGTAAAGCAAGCAGTCAAGGTGCAAGATTTATTCCCTTGAGAGGACTGTGGTGTCCCCAAGGACATTTTGATTTATGACACTTATTTGTTGGCATCTAGCGTCATTTTGACTTTGAAGCTGACAATAATTTTTAACATTATTGCGCAGTTCAACCGATGTTTTTTCTAAAATAGCACCCAAAGGTATTACACATGAGAATAGCAGATGGTGGGTGCGTGATAAGGATAGCGGTGGGTTTAGTTATGATGTGATGCATACGATTCGATGGTCTAAAGCATTACTGTTGTGCACTATCAAGATTCATACATGAACAACAGGCACTTAATTGGGCCAGGTATCTGATCATTAACAATGCCTGCAGAACTGTATTCTAACAATGAGGCAGTTCATGCCTGAGGTACTATGTCCCAGCAGGGAACTGATGCTTTCAGTCGAGAAAGGGAAAGAAAATAGAGAGAAAAAACAGATTCAAACACTGAGGCAAACTATAAACAAATTCAAAACAGATGCATAGTTTAGAGGATATGTTTGTGACTGTATCAACCAGTCAAACTGGTGGTAATGGTATGTATTTAATTCCAGCGGAATTAACTAAACAGTACTTAATTGTGTGATTTCTATAAGGGAAATTGTGTGTTGAGCAATGAAATCAGATAGCAGCCCTTTCATTTCTCTGTCTGGCTCATGCTGTGGATTAGCTGGGCTGTTTGCTGAGATCGGTAATGAGTTTGTGGTCTAATAGTAGACGGATTGGTTAAATACGTTTTTGTAATCTAACTACAATTTCATTGATTGAATATGTATCTTGAAAGACTGCTTCTGAGAACTCATTGAGCAGCATAGGGGGTGAGCACAATGGCTATTGCAATCCAGATGTTGACGGTTGCTTTATGTCTGCAGCAAGCCGACTGAATCTTTTCAGTCTCCATTAGCTGTTGCCGTCTCTGCAGCATCTTTGCAAACTGAATGCAGCATTGGGATAAAGACTGTCACTGGAGTGTTCTAGGAATGTGGTGCCAATCCATATACAGATCCGAGATGTCTTGATCACAGGGAGGTGCGGGTCCTACTTGGTCAAAAGACTGTAAATGCATGGAAGGAACTTATGGAGATTTTGAGGGAAAGCCTGATATTGTGACAAGGCAGAGGGAGAGGTGATAGCTTAGTGGACTAGTAAACCAGAGCTCGCCCCAAGGTGTACATATGGGGTTCAAGTTCTACTTTTGTATCTGGTGGAATGTGAATTCGGTTAATAAAATCTGGAATCGAAAGCCCGTCACAGTTTTATTTGTCATGAAGAAAACTCTCTGATTCACTAATATCCTTAGAGAAAGAAATCTCCCTGCCTCTCTGGTCTGGCCTGCATGTGACTCCAGACCCACAGCATTGCATTGAGCCTTAATTTGTCCTCTCAAATGGTCTAAAAAGTCCATCAGTTCAAGGCCAATTAGTGATAGACAACAAATTGTGGCCTTCCCCGTCCCCTACATTCCAAAGAAAGAATAAAGACAGAAGCTAGTCATTGCTAACTATCAGTATGAGGTATTGACAGTTCACTTGTAGGCATGGACAAGTTGGACAATGGCCAAGCTTATTAAACATCTCCAACAGGGGCATCTATCCAACAAGATGCAAAATTGACCATGTGGGGCCTCTCTTCAAAAAGCAGCACAAGTCCAATCTGCTTACTTACTGTCCCATCAATTATCATCACTAACTTGACAAGAGGTGTCATCAACAGTGCAACAAAATAGCAATGACTTGCCAATAAGCCAATTATCAATATCAGTTTGGGTTGTGCCAGCATCAGTCCCTACCCCCACCTCCATTCCTGAAGAAGGGTTATATCCGAAACATCATCGACTTCTCAATAGACAATAGACAATAGGTGCAGGAGTAGGCCATTCTGCCCTTCGAGCCTGCACCACCATTCAATATGACCATGGCTGATCATCCTTAATCAGTATCCTGTTCCTGCCTTATCTCCATAACCCTTGATTCCACAATCCTTGAGACTTCTATCCAACTCTATCTTAAATGAATCCAGAGACTAGGCCTCCACTGCCCTCTGGGGCAGAGCATTCCACACAGCCACCACTCTCTGGGTGAAGAAGTTTCTCCTCATCTCTGTCCTAAATGGTCTACCCCATATTTTTAAGCTGTGTCCTCTGGTTTGGCACTCACCCATCAGCAGAAATATGTTTCCTGCCTCCAGAGTGTCCAATCCTTTAATAATCTTATATGTCTCAATTAGATCCCCTCTCAGTCTTCTAAACTCAAGGATATACAAGCCCAGTCGCTCCAGTCTTTCAGTGTAAGGTAATCCCGCCATTCACATGGAATTGGCCTCGTGAACCTACGTTGCACTCCCTCAATAGCCAGAATGTCTTTTCCTCAAATTTGGAGACCAGAACTGCATACAGTACTCCAGTATGGTCTCACCAGGGTCCTGTACAGCTGCAGAAGAACCTCTTTGCTTCTATACTCAATCCCTCTTGTTATGAAGGCCAGTATACTATTAGCCTTCTTCACTACCTGCTGCACCTGCATGCTTACCTTCATTGACTGGTGTACAAGAACACCCAGATCTCTCTGTACTGCCCTTTACCTAAATTGATTCCCTTTAGGTAGTAATCTACATTCCTGTTCTTGCCACCAAAGTGGATAACCATACATTTATCCACATTAAACTGCATCTGCCATGCATCTGACCACTCACCTAACTTGTCCAGGTCATCCTGTAATCTCCTAACATCCTCATCCCATTTCACCCTGCTACCCAGCTTAGTATCATCAGCAAATTTGCTAATGTTATTACTAATACCATTTTCTATATCATTAACATATATTGTAAAAAGCTGCGGTCCCAGTACTGATTCCTGCGGTATCCCACTAGTCACTGCCTGCCATTCCGAAATGGAGCCGTTTATCACTACTCTGTTTATCACTACTCCACATCAACCACACTACCCTGTGGCTCAACATTTCAACTCCCCCTCCCACTCAGCTGAGGACATGGAGGTCCTGGGCTTCCTTCACCACCGCTCCCTCACCACCAGACGCCTGGGGAAGAACGCCTCATCTTCCGCCTCGGAACACTTCAATCCCAGGGTATCAATGTGGACTTCACCAGTTTCCTCATTTCCCCTTCCCCCACCTCACCCCAGCTCCAAACTTCCAGCTCAGCACTGTCGCTATGACTTGTCTTACCTGCCTATTTTCCTTTCCACCTATCCACTCCACCCTCCTCCCTGACCTATCACCTTCATCCCCTCCCCCACTCACTTATTGTACTCTATGCTACTTTCTCCCCCCCCCCCCCCCCCCCCCCCACTCTCCTCTCATTTATCTTTCCACCCTTCAGGCACTCTGCCTGTATTTCTGATGAAGGGCTTTTGCCTAAAACGTCGATTTTACTGCTCCTCGGATGCTGCCTGAACTGCTGTGCTTTTCCAGCACCACTCTAATCTAAACTCTGGTTTCCAGCATCTGCTGTAATTGTTTTTAACCCTGTTTTCACCTCCTGATGCTGCCTGGCTTACTGTGTTCTTCCAGCCTCCTGATTGCCTATTCAGCATCACTCCACTGCGCAATGTAGCCTTAGTCCAGATATGCACAGAAGGCTGATTTCCAGAGATAAGGTGAAGGTGATGAGTGACTGCCCTTAACATTAAAACAGGATTTGATTTGAATGTTGAGCCAAGGAATCCTTGTAAAATTGAAGTCAGTGGGAATTGAAGGAAAGTCTGGAGTCACATTTAGTACAGAGGAAGACGGTTGTGGTTGGTGCAAGGCTAATCATCACAGTGCAAGAACATTGCTGTAGAGCTCATAGCCCACACCATCCTCAGCTGCTTCATCAAAGGTCTTCCTTCTATCCTAAGGTCTGGGGATGTTTGCGAATGATTGCACAACTCTCAGATACTGAAAGAGTCATGCCTGCACGTGGCAAGACCCAGATAACATTCAGTCTCGCACTCAGAAGTGGGAAGCAATGTACAAGTGCCCCACAAGTGGTGGGTTAGAACCGTTTCCAATGGGAAGGAATTTAAAAACCTTTCCACGACTGTCAACAGTATTACTGGAAAATTCATGCCATCAATATCCAGAATAACGTTGATGAGAAAATCAACAAAACCAGTCACACAAATACTGTGATGAGATTAGTTCAAGAGGCAGAGAATTTTGCAGTGAGTAATGTATCTTCTGATTCTTTTAAAGCCTGAAAACCATCCACAAGGTGTGACTCCGGGTTGTGATGTGATATTATCAACTTGCCTGGCTATGTCTAGCTCTAGTGACACTTAAACTTAATACCATTAAGGAACTAGAGGGCATAGGTTTAGGGTGAGAAGGGAAAGATACAAAAGAGACCTAAGGGGCAACGTTTTCATGCAGAGGGTGGTATGTGTATGGAATGAGGAAGTGGTGGAGGCTAGTACAATTGCAACATTTAAAAGGTATCTGGATGGGTGAATGAATAGGAAGGGTTGGGAAGGATATGGGCCTGGTGTTGGCAGGTGGAACTAGATTAGGTTGGGATATCTGGTCAGCATGGACGAGTTGGACCAAAGGGTTTGTTTCCATGCTGTACAGATCGATGACTCAATGACACAGACGCAGCCTGGCCACCTCCATCATTCACTCCCTACACCATCAACAGAAAGAAGCAGCAGTGTAGATCTACAAATGGCACTGCAGAAACATGCCAGAGTACTTCCATAGCACTTTAAACCTTTACCACCTAAAAAGACAAGAGCTAGACATGTTCCAATTTCATAAATAGTTGGGCTGGTGATTAATGTAACTCACTACATTTCCACCAGAAAACACCAGTATAAAGGATGGTTCACCAGAAGAAGGGAGGCTCCTTAAGTTGATTTTGATTTTTGATTTTATTGCCATGTGTGTTTTACAGAATGATAACATGAAACACAGCTTTCATTTGTTGCCACAATATGGTGCCATTTTGAATATTTTAAGAATAAGGGGGAAAAAAGCTACAGCTTTCATCAGGCCGGAGGCACAATCCCTCCGCTACTGCTTCGCCACTGTCTACACTGCACCAAACCAATGTCAAAGCCATCGATCCTCTTTGCCATTGGTCTGATACTCCTCCACCCTCGCCTCGCTGTTGCCTGCACCAAACCAACCAATGTCACACCGTTCACCGCTGGGCTTAGCTCATTGATGCTGCCATGATGCCCTTTCGCCACCGCTTCACTGCCACCAGCTCCAGACCCAATGAACAATGAACTCGCCGATCCTCAGGTGCAACGTTTTGCTCCGAGGCCTGCCTCGCCAACGTCACCTCAGTCACCGATTCCAGGCCCTGTGCTTGCTCCGGAAAACTAAGTAGGGCTCAGTCAAGTTCTCCACCCTGGGTCCACTCAAGGTTCACGTGCTGGTCTCTCGCTAATACCGATCACATAGTTCAAGTTCTTCTAGCTGCTATTGAGGTGTTCTGGAATGAAGCTTTAACTATGGGTAGCCCATCACTTCATGATGCAGTAGAGCTTGTACCTGAGCACAGCTCATGGAAAATATTGGGAATGACGACACTGAATAATAAGTCACCGAGCAAACAAAATGACACTCTTTAAGGCATTGATAAATTACAGTGCTCCAAAACATTAACTTAGCCTTTGAATAACACATCTGTCCCAGTTTCATTGGTACAATTTATCCATATAAAATTGGCTCCAATACACTTTATCGTACCTAAAGTTGGTTGGCATCAGGACTTGGAAAACAAATCGACTTGACCAGGTAACAACTTGCAAATTTAAAACTGATCTAAAAATGAAATTAAAATCTAAACATCACTAAGGTATTGTCAAAGAAGCAATCTAGTTCTGAATTTTAAATCACGCGGAGGTCACTCCCATCATTTTGATTAATTACGGCTGGAAAATGGGTGCTTTGGTACATTTTAAACTGAGGTGCTCTTTAAACTGAGTTCAGAGTTAATCAGGCTCATTTCGTGTCATTTTGGCACATTCCATTTCATCCTGCCTGCTCAACCGAAGTGGATCCTTTTCTTTCACCTTTGCATGTTTTATGATAAACCGCTGCTTTAATAAAAATCACACTTCAGAAACAGCCAGGAACTAAGGCTTCATGCCCTCAGGATTTAGAAGGAGAATCTTCTGCTTGCTGACAAGTAATCCTGAAAGACATGCAGGCTTTAATTAACCAGCCAATTTTTTCAAAAACAACACGTTTTTAATTTATCAGCATGACCATTGTGTCTTCAGGTTGGGATTATGCATAAAATGTTGGGGATTTAGTGAATGGTTTCACAAACTGCCAGCATTAAAATACTGGCTGTTTTTTTTTGCTCTTAAAAAGCCACTGGAGAAATCTCAGCTTTTCCTTTATTAAAATGGGTGCCAACCATTATCAGAGCTTCAGGTCCTACATGTGATTTAAAAGGCAGTTACTGAAAGTAAACATCTCACTCAGAATTTATGGTGTTGGTATACAGGGGCAGCACAGTGGCTAGCACTGCTGCCTCACAGCACCAGGGACCTGGGTTCAATTCCCACCTTGGGCAACTGTCTGTGTGGAGTTTGCACATTCTCCCTGTGTCTGTGTGGGTTTCCTCCAGGTGCTCCAGTTTCCTCCCACTGTCCAAAGATGTGCAGGTCAGGTGAATTGGCCATGCTAAATCGCCCATAGTGTTAGGTCAATTAGTCAGAGGGAAATGGGTCTGGGTGAGTTACTCTCCAGAGGGTCAGTGTGAACTGGTTGGGCTGAAGGGCCTGTTTCCACACTGTAAGGAATCTAATCTAATCATGCAATGTTGTGACAATAAATTGGTTCACCTCTGAAACCAGACAGAGGAATTGTGCTGCTCAATTAACCCATACCCACTGAACAGAATGGAGGTACCACACCATGCTTTGCACATTGTTCACTGATTACCATGAAGCAGAAGGGGTCCAATATATTAGTAACAGTCGTCACTTAAAATGTAACCTTCAGCTCGATCAAGAATGGCCAATGGTGCAGGCTTCCCAGTATTTGACACGTCATTGGGAGATTTGTTCAAGGAAATGGGAAGGAGGAGAAATGTACATATTCTCGGGGAAGTAGGAGATCCTCTGGATACATGAATTATAAAATTCCTACAATTAGGAAGCAGCCCATTCATCCCATCAAATCCACACCAACTCTCCAAATCCCACCCCATCCCTGTAACCTTGCATTCCCCATGGCTAGTCCATCTAGCCTGCACATCCTTGGACACTACGGGCAATGCAGCATGGCCAGTACACCTAACCTGCACATCTTTGGACTGAGAGAGGAAACTAGAGCACTCGGAGAAAATCCACACAGACACAGGGAGAATGTGCAAACTTCACACAGTCACCCAAGGGGGGGATTCAAAGCCAGGTCTCTGGTGCTATGAGGCAGTGTTGCAAACTACTGAACCACCCTATAGGCAGCATTGTGAACAGATAGCTATGGATTAGTGAGATTATTGCTTGTTTTAGGCTCAAGGACACAACGCCAGAGCAGTTCAAATATGTCACACACGTGGCCAAGGTCGAGGCAATGTATTATCAAATGTCATATCCAAAATACCTAACCACTATCCGAGTCAGTTTTCCATATCTCTTTCACTCATTCACTAGTCTCTATCAATCAAGACTAATCCCTAACATTGACCTTACCGTCAAACACCTTGGCAATGTTTGAAGTCTCAAACCCACTACTCAAAGCATGACAGCCACATCATCCAAATACATTGTGCAGCACTCCGTGACAGACTCTGCACTCTCCTGCAGAATGTAAGGCACAAACTGAGGGTAGTAGGGACTAACTAGAATCAGCAAGACACAGTTGCATGTTCTGAACATGAAAAGGTTTATTTAAGGTCAGGAGGCTGAAACCATTGAAGATGTGGCCGGGTGCTGGCAGGTGGGACTAGATTGGGCTGGGATATCTGGTCGGCATGGACAGGTTGGACCGAAGGGTCTGTTTCTATGCTGTACATCTCTAGGACTCTCTGACTCGAGAAGTCACATGACATCAGGTTATAGCCCAACAGGTTTATTTGAAATCACAAGCTTTCAAAACATTGCTCCTTGGTCAGGTGAAATGGACGAAGGGGCAGAATTCTGAAAGTTTGCGATTTCAAATAAACCTGTTGGACTATAACCTGGTATCATGCGACTTCTGATCTTGTCCACCCCAGTCCAACATCGGCCCCTCCATATCATTGAAGATGAGGGGATCTGCACTCCTGAATCTCCTTCAATCTGCACTCTGAAGTCACTTGGGACTTGGCCACTACTGATGGTGTAAGCATGTATTTCTTAATCTCTCTTCTCTCCTCACCACCAACATACACTTGCCCCTTTTGGATTCACTGAGAACAGTGTGGATCTTGCAGCTGCTCCTAAGATTCAGACCTATTTCTAGATTTCTTATAGTCATTACATTTCAGGACAAGATTTTTATTTTGATTCATTTTTACTTCTCTTATGTGTACAAGAAATATTTGGAGCGATATGATCCAAGCGCAGGCAGGTAGAACTGGTGTAATTTGGGATAATGGTCAACATGACTGGTAGGACCGAAGGGTCTGTTTCTGTGCTGTATGACCCTATGACTCATTCTCATTTCAGTAGCAGTGGCTGAAGAAAAGGAAGTGATGAAGGTGAAGCGACACAGTTGATCTCTTTCTCATTTGCGAAGGGGAAGAATAGCATAGGTACCAGCTTACCAGAGAATGAATTCACGCATTCTCATTCGGCTGAGGACTTTGATGGACTCAGCTGCAGAGGAAACCTCATAGTGTACCAAATGTGCGGTGCACTTGAAACTGCTCAGGAAAGCTTCCATTCAGTATGGAGATGCACAGAGGAGACTGCATCAATCTGCTACAGGACTTTGCACAAAATCAGGTAATGCATCCTTTCGAAACTAAGTTCGTGTTCACCTCCATCAAAGCAATTCAACGTCCTGCAACTCATATTGCAGTCATACAAACAAGATCTTGTGCTGGATCTTAGATTGTCACAATCAGTTTTGTGGATATCTGTGCGAAAAATTACTTTAAGGTACTCCCAAATCTGTTCTCCTTTACTGATGGGGTTTCCAACCGAAAACCCTGTTCTCCTGAACCTCATCCCTCTTGCGTTAGCTGTCCTTGTTTTGCTTGGTTCCTTCTAGTTCTTCCACTCATCATGAAGACACCAGTCACTGGACCATGGAGCCTCACAACACCCATAAAACCCCTAGGCTCAGTGGTTAGCACTGCTGCCTCAAAGTGCCAGGGATCAGGGTCCAATTCTAGCCTCGGATGACTGTGCAAACTCCACACAAACATTCTCCCCATGTCTGCGTGGGCTACCTCCAGGTGCTCCACTGTCCTCCCACAGTTCAAAGGTATACAGGATCGATGGATTGGCCATGCTAAATTGCTTATAGTGTCCAGGGATGTGCAAGCTGGGTTAGCTATGGAAAATGCAGCGTTGCAGGGATGGGGTGGGTCTAGGTGCGGTGCTGTTTGGATGGTTGGTGTGGACTCAATGGGTCAAATGGCCTAATTCCACACTGCAGGGATTCTATGCTTAAAACAGATGCTCCCAATTCCTATTTCACTCCCCATCCACTTTAATGGTTAGTTTGGTACTCAGAAGTTTTCTCTCAATATTTCAAAGCTGTTGCTTTGTGCTACAGGACAGTTTGACACTACCAACCGTTGTGGAATTTTGGCCAATTTGCAGGCTATCCAGTGATGAAGGGTACCAAAGCTGTGCTTGATTCTGTCATCACTCACTAATACACACACATTCCCAAAGGAGTTATTGCAGCTACAGACACACAGCTGAGGAGTTTTAATACCATCTGGGAACAAAGAATTTCAAAGAAGTATAGCTATTATTGGGTTAACAGCAATAAACAGCCATGGAAACAAGAAAGAATATTGTAATAATATGACTGCTTCACTACTGCCCTTTAGTTACAGGAAACCTGCGACCTCCCAGCTGGGTCCAAATATGTCTTTGTTCCACTGTCTGTGGCTGTCTTTTAATGTCTTCAGAACATCTGCGGTTGCATATTAAGTACCAGTGTCGCTGATATCCTGAGAACAAACAGACCTGGCCTAAAACCAGATTTGCTCTCGTTGACCTGCCCATCTTCCACAACATGCAGGTTAGGGAATGAACCCGGGCATTGCATGAGGAAGGACCATATGAATACGCAGAGGAAGGAGAAGCAGGCATTTTAAATTTAGCTCTAAACTCTGAAACAAAATTTTCCCCAAATTTGTTGAAACAGTTGATATGGAAAGAGCAGACCGTTTAAAAATACCACTACATCGAACCTGTAAAATTCCTTCTTAAATCCATAAACATGAAAACAATTCATTAGGAGAATTGCTAATGTTTTAATTCAAACTCTCACATATCAACAGAATTAGAAAGTCATTAATGCATAATTACACCTCGTCATCAAACTGCATGAATGGCAAAGAGAATGCGTCTGTTCCAATTGCCGTATAATCAATACATTATTAAGTTATCAGAAACACAGTATGTAAACATTATAGTAAAACATTTTGTTTCCTTGTAAATTTGCTCATCTGAGCAGCACTGCGGTTCTCGAGTGAATGAACTCAGTGAGATACTGGCTTGTGTAGATCTGGAAGAATTCAAGTTTGAAATTAGCCCCATGCTTTACTCTCATTCTCTGAAATAGCTAAATAGAATATTTCCTGACAAATTAAAATCAGGCATTTTTAACAAAAATTTCCACAGGTACTCTCTCAATCCTGTTCCAGTGATCTCTGACAGAGATGCTGCTGGGGCATATTATCAATGTTAACTGTCTCATGTAGCACAGTGAGTTGCTGTATCTTTGGGATGTGCACGGCTGACTAGAAGTTGTGGGAAACACAGAGTCAAGAGAAAAAATTTGCAAAAATAGGAAAAGCCAAAGATCTTTGTTTAGTGATATTGAGAAATGGCTGATATTCAGGAACAATGAAGGCCCCTAGTAAACAGAGTGGTGATGCTGACAATGGAAATGAGGGAATGGCAGGGACTGCAACCTACTGAAAGTAACACTGACAACAAAAATGCTAAAGCGTGACAAGTTCCCAGGGCCAGATAGTTTCTACTGTAAAGGTTTAACGAAATTAGGTGAGAACACTGCAGAAAACTATGAGTTTTCAATGCTATAGCTGAGTCAGCAGGCCTTTTTGTATTGAGCAAATATATTGTGGTCCAACAACCACTTCAAGACTTGAACACAAACATCAAGGCTGATGCAATGTTAAGGAGGTGCTGCCTTGTCAGAAGTCCGTTATTTTTTGGAACAGGCCATCCAGGCCTTCTCAAATGAATGCAAAAGATCATATGGGAGTTTTCCATAGAAGAGCAGTGAGAGTTACCCCAATGCTCAAGCCAATACTTATCCCCTTTATAACATATTTAATAAAATTATCTATTGATTATCACAGTATGGAAACTTGTAAAATTGGGGTTATCTTTTTCATTCTGCAAAAGTAAACTTCAAGAGCAGTTAAGAGACATACTTTGTTCAGCAGTCAGCAAAGGTGTGATAACAAATGCAGAATATTCTTTTCTCTAGATTTCTAAACTATTATTTTAAAGGGGACATTGTGCCCGCCATTCCGTTGTTAAGCAAAATGAAAGAGGAAATTAGGGAATTACAGCTAAGTTAGCCTCAGCAATGCCTCTTGGCCTCAGCGTAGACTCCAAGTCCCAGCCTCCGTGAGGACTCGAACTCCTGGCCACAGCGAGGGCTCGGACTTCCGGCCTTAGTGAGGACTTGAACTCCTGGCCTCAGTGAGGATTTGAACTCCTGGCCTCAGCAAGGGCTCGGACTTCCGGCCTCAGCGAGGGCTCGGACTTCCGGCCTCAGTGAGGACTCGGACTTCCGGCCTCAGTGAGGACTCGGACTCCCGGCCTTAGTGAGGACTCGGACTCCCGGCCTTGAGGTGAAGCCCGGCACAGTTTGGATTGGAAGGACTTTTATTCTGAACTCTTATTTGTTTAATTTTCAAATTTATTGCTGGACATTTTATTTCTTTATGTTTCTAATTTCTTTCCCTAAGAATTTGTACTTAAGAATCTTCATCTTGGTACCTAAGATAGTGCCGTAATTGGCAGCTTGTAAACGTTTCATTGTACCCATCTGAGTACATGTGACAAAAAACCTAATTCTAAAATTTATTGTTGTGAAATTACTGGAGTTCATGATTAAGGAGGAGACTGAACACTTTCAAATATTTCAGTCAATCGGAGAGACTTGTATGGATTTGTGTAGTTGCCCTACAAATCTGAGAGGTGAGTGAAGTAATAGAGAAGGGAATGCCAAGGATTTTATCATTATGGATTTCCATTAAATCAAGAGCTTCATAGAAAACCATTTGCTAAAGCTGAAATTCATGAAATTAAAGGAAACTATCAACCTGGCTAGGAAATTAGCTGAGAAGCTGGAGACAAAGAGTAGGCTGAGTGGACAACCACTCAAATTAGCAGGATGGTGTACCACGCAAATGTGTGTGAGATCCTAACTGTTCACCATACTTATTGACAAATTACATGAAAAGATAGGACTCACATTTCCTAGTTTTCTCATGACATAGATTACATGGTGAGCAGAATAAATGGAACATAAAATACTGAAGACACTTCATAGGTCAAATTAACGGACAACATTTGGCAATTGGATTTCAATGGAGGCAGTTTGGAACTAAAACAATTAGATTGAAGTTCTTTCTGAATTATAAAATGTCAGAACAGTAGAGGCCCATTAAATCATCAAAATATCATGAGAAGGTACAGAAAATAATCAAAACAATGAATGGAATGTTGGCCTTTAGATCCAGGGGATGAGAATATGTGGTATAGAAATCATGCTGCAATCATACAGAGTGCTGGTCTGACCACACCTCGAGTACTGAAGGCAATCGTGAGCACACCACCTTAGGGACGACATTGGAGAGGACACAATGTAGATTTACCAGAGTGATATCTTGACTCAAAGGTTTAAATTATGTGGTGGGATTATTATAGAAGATAGGGTTGTATTCTCTGGAATTCAGAAGGTTAAGAAGTGATTTGATGCATAACTCCATAAGGAAGTGGTAGATGCAGACACAGTTACAATGTTTAGAAGACATTTAGATAACTACATGAACAGGAAAGGTTTGGAGGGATATGGGCCAGGAACAGGCAGGTGGGACTAGTTTAGTTTGGGATTATGTACAGCATGGACTGGTTGGACAAAAGGGTCGGTTTCCATGCTGTGTGACTCTGCCTCTATATTAAGAGAAACAGATGGATTAGATGTAGATAAACTACTTCATCTTGTTGAGATAAAGACTAAAGGTCATAGTTTAAATATTAGAGGCACACATTTCAGGATTGAAACTAGGATATACTTTACACACACAGGATGGCAGACGTTTTCCAAGAATGGCAATTATTGCAAGAGCTATTCTTATTTTTACATTGGAAATTCATGGATGTTGTTAACTAAAGATATTAAGCAAGTAAGAATATGTGGTTCACAGATCAGCCACAATAATGGAACAGACTCAAAAGGCTAAATGTCCTAATCATTTGCCTTCGATACATCATAGGATTGAAGCTTTGTTGTCTGCTTGGGAGAAATCATAAAACATCCAGTCCACTCTTTTGAAAATGATCAGAGGTTTTTTGCATGTAGTTTGGCTCATGTTCCTTCCTCTATGAGTAACACACAAAGTGCTATGTTCGACCATGAAATACATTTGCTGTCTGTCAGCAAACTGGCTGCAGGATTTGCCTGTATAAAAATAATGACCACACTTCACAGAACAAATTGTAATACATGGAACACTCTGAGCTATCCTGCGGCTGCGATAAGCTGCAAATAAAATCTAAATTAGATTAGATTACTTACAGTGTGGAAACAGACCCTTCGGCCCAACAAGTCCACACCGACCCGCTGAAGCACAACCCACCCATACCCCTACATTTACCCCTTACCTAACACTACGGGCAATTTAGCATGGCCAATTCACCTGACCCGCACATCTTTGGACTGTGGGAAGAAACCGGAGCACCCGGAGGAAACCCACGCAGACACGGGGAGAACATGCAAACTCCACACAGTCAGTCACCTGAGGTGGGAATTGAACCCGGGTCTCAGGCGCTGTGAGGCAGCAGTGCTAACCACTGTGCTACTGTGCCACCGTGCCACCCACAAATTCTTTGTCCTTTCAAATTTGAATAGTTAATAATGCTATCAAGATGCCAACAAAATTGTCGGAGCACATCATCACGTTTACAGATGCCAGGTTTCTCAGGAGCGGTAGCCCAGCAGAAATCTGAATTTCCAGTATTGCCCTGTGTCCCACCTATTGGAAGCCCTCTGGCAACAATGGCAGGAGATTATGAATGACAGTTTCCAAACTATTGCCTTGTATACGTACAGTTTGTCGCTAGAGTGCTGTGCATTCTGCCCTGCACCATGAACCGACTGGATTTTACATCACTTATATGTCATGCAACGCCACATTGAATAGCTTCTGCAAAGCTGTACAATGTGATCAAATAAAATAGCATGATTCAACCCTTATATAGTCAAAGATTAAGTGTGATTTTCCTCTTCCCTGGAGGTGGTGAGTAGGGGAGAGGTGACTTTGGGAAGGATTGCACTCAATTTTTGTCAATCCAGCTACTAATTGCTGAGGAGGAAGGTCCATGGATGACTTTCTCAACTCACCACAGCACTCAAGGCCCTTAACTGGTAAATTAATAGCCCCTTGAGGATGTCAACTTGCAACATATCTAATTATCTAGGTACTCAACCACACCACACTGTGGACCAACATTTCAACTCCCCCTCCCACTCTGCCGAGGACATGGAGGTCCTGGGCCTCCTTCACCGCTGCTCCCTCACCACCCGATGCCAGGAAGCAGAACGCCTCATCTTCCGCCTCGGAACACTTCAACCCCAGGGCATCAATGTGGACTTCAACAGTTTCCTCATTTCCCCATCCCCCACCTCACCCTAGTTCCAAACTTCCAGCTCAGCTCTGTCCCCAGGACTTGTCCTACCTGCCTATCTTCTTTTCCACCTATCCACTCCACCCTCCTCCCTGACCTATCACCTTCATCCCCTCCCCCACTCACCTATTGTACTCTATGCTACTTTCTCCCAACCCCCACCCTCCTCTAGCTTATCTCTCCACCCTTCAGGCTCTCTGCCTTTATTCCTGATGAAGGGCTTTTGCCCAAAACGTCGATTTTACTGCTCCTCGGATGCTGCCTGAACTGCTGTGCTCTTCCAGCACCACTAATCCAATATCTAATTATCTACCTCCCCAATGATATGAAGCAGAGTTAGTTTACCAAATGGGAAACCAGGGCAACCTCATGGAATTATCATAGAATCCCTACAGTGTGGAGGCAGGCCATTTGGCCCATTGAGTGCACACCAACTCTCTGAAGAGCATCCCACCCAGAACCACACCCCTACCCTATCTCTGTTATCTTGCACTGGCTCTTGCCAGCTGAGTTAGTGTTGAGGTTATCTGTTTCCCCAGTCTGAGGCCATCCAGAGACAATGGATAGCAGACAAGGAGTGACCGCTGGACTGGCCGACTTTAGGACCCAGAAGCTGCCAACCACTGACTGGTAGGCAACTTCTGTCAACACACGACACCACTATCGAAGCCTGTGAAAGGGTTCATTGCCTTCACTAACTTATTAGCTTTTAATGAGCTGATTGGCAAGCAAGTGGGTTTGAGTTAGTTTACTGGCGTAAGGGTGGTGTGTTAAGTCACCACCTAACATGCTCGCCCCCACATTTTAAAAGAAAAATGGACAAGGTCTGCCCTTGATACAATTACACAATCACACAAGAAGCATTAGGTATGAGAGGAGTGATTCCGTGATAGAATGCACTCTTAGCCAATTAGCAGAGCACCTCAGGAAGTCAAAGGAATGCAGCCACCATTTTCCAGGAAGTACTCATTTCCTGTAAGTAAGGCTTTTCACTTGGAATTCCAGACTATTGGTGGTAAAGTTTATTGTTTGCCATTCAGTCCAGGAAAGAGACTCCGGCAGTCTGCTTTATGTTGAGGCACTGCTGTTACAGAGACCAAGTAACTGAGTATCTTCCTTACTCATGCCCACAGGCTGCATATAGACCAGGCAGCATGCGGCCTGAGCTGGCTTGAGTCCTAACTAAATATTCAACCGCAGCTGTCAATGTTGTAATAAGAACTTGCACCCACATAAGCCCAGGCAAGCAATGTTAGTGTTACACTACATCTGAGAAGATTACAGCTGCGTGGTCTGAATAAAGCAAGCCCATGTTTGACTTTGGTTCCTTCATGGGTAACAGCTCCTGGGTATTGTCTGTGTTGAATTAAGGGACCTGTGCTGAGCCTGCAGTTGGGATTGCTGTTCGCATTTAACAGGACGGATGTTTCCTCTGAAGGTGGGTAGTTAGAGTCAGGAAATTTCCTAGTTTTGCTCATATACAGGGAGAGGGTGAGCTGGGACATTATGTCCAGAGGCAGATAATACATCTTGTAGGTACTGCCAGACACTGAAACAGGCTCTTTAAAAGATTCACCTTACTTCTCTGGAAATGTGTTACAGTTGTTTTTATTAAATATTATGCCTTGTATTGATCTCACACCCATCCACTCCTTTCCCATGCCTCATCAATGCCAATTGATTCTGCCCACCTATCCCCATAGTTCCTCATACTATCTATGAGAAAGTGAGGACTTAAGATGCTGGAGACCAGAGTCATAGAGATGTATAGCATGGAAACAGATCCTTCAGTCCAACTCATCTATACTGACCAGATATTCCAACCTAATCTAGTTCCACTTGCCAGCACACGGCCCATATCCCACAGTGTGCTGCTGGAAAAGTGCAGGAGGTCAGGCAGCATCCAAGGAACAGGGGAATCGACATTTCGGGCATAAGCACTCCTGATGAAGGTTTTCCAGTACCACACTCGCGACTAATACTATCTATGCCAACCCAGACCCCATGTCCCCTTAAAGCCTCAATACTAATGAAATACAAACCTGAGACCCTTAACATTTTTACCTATACCCCCATGCCAACTTACCCAGAATCCACGATGACAGACCTTAGCAGCCATGTTGAGATGAAATGAAATTAAAATTTTCATATCTGCTGCAGTTTTCACTATAATAAACAAACACTTTCCTTCATGAAATTCCAGTAAAAACAAGGTTTTCAAGAACTTAATCCTCTACCAAAGCAAACAGAATGCATTCCTAATCTCATAACAAAGACAACTAGTCCTTTCATAACCACTTTGAGTTGTCAATCAAACTGCAAAGTTATAACACCTTCCTCAACTGCACATGTTGGGATAATTTCAGGCTGTGGAAAACAGTCAACCTTGAATAATATGATACAAACCAGAAGCTGCTGAAAATGCTCAGCAGGTCTGGCAGAATCTGTGGAGAGAAGTCAGAGTTAATGTTTCAAGTTGAGTGACAATTCCTCAGAACTTCTGATTTCTCTTCATAGATTCTGCCAGATCTGCTGATCTTTTCCAGCAACTTCTGCTTTTGTTTCTGATTTCTAGCATCCGCAGTTCTTTCAGTTTTTATTAGTAATAGAATGATAGCCCTTTGGGGTTCTGTCAACTACAAAATGTTTCAATTGCCAAAATAGATTTTTTTTAACTCTCACTGACACAGGCAGGCCTTTCTTTAAATTTAAAGGAATGAGAGTTTAAACGACTTGACAGTTTTACATATTTTATCTGCCTTTCACTAACATTGTTTCTTGCCATAAATTTGTGACATCCACATTGAGATTAATGCCCTTGCTTCAGCAGAAATAAGACCATAAGACATAGGAGTGGAAGTAAGGTCATTCGGCCCATTGAGTCCACTCCGCCATTGAATCATGGCTGGCAGGCATTTCAACTCTACTGACCTGCACTCTCCCCATAGCCCTTAATTCCTTGTGAGATCAAGAATTTGTCAATCTCTGCCTTGAAGACATTTAACATCCCGGCCTCCACTGCATTCTGTGACAATGAATTCCACAGGTCCACCACTCTCTGGCTGAAGAAATGTCCCCTCATTTCTGTTCTCAATTGATGCCCTCTAATTCTAAGGCTGTGCCCACGAGTCCTAGTATCCCTGCCTAATGGAAACAACTTTCCAGCAACCACCCTTCCTAAGCCATGCATTATCTTGTAAGTTTGTCTTAGATCTCCCCTCAACCTCCTAGGATCCTCAGCCATTCATCATATGTTAGGTCTACCATTCCATACACTCTCTGCCTTCTGTCAGACAGCCAATCCTCAATCCATGCCAGTAGCTTACTTCGAACACCATGGGCCCTCACCTTATCAGCAGCCTCCCGTGAGGCACAATATCAAAGGCCTTTTGGAAGTGTAGATAGATAACATCACTGGGTTTTCCTGGTCTAACTTACTTTTACGTCTTCAAAGAATTCTAGCAGGTTTGTCAGGCATGACCTCCCCTTATTAAATCCATGCTGACCTGTTCTAATCCGACTCTGCACTTCCAAGAATTTAGTAATCTCATCCTTAACAATGGATTCTAGAATTTTACCAATAAGAGAATAGGCTAATCAGCCTGTAATTTTCCATCTTTTGTCTTGAACGTTTCTTGGACAAGGGGATTACAAGAGTGATTTTCCAATCATCTGAAACTTTTCCTGATTCCAGTGACCTTTGAAAGATCACAACCAATGCCTCCGCTATTTCCTCAGCCACCTCCCTCAGAACTCTAGAATGTAGCCCATTGGGGCCAGGAGATTTATCAATTTGTAGGCCTTCTAGCTTTTCTAGCACTTTCTCTTTTGTAACGCCGACCATACTCAACTCTGCCCCCGACTCTTCTTAATTGTTGGGATGTTACTCATGTCTTCCACTGTGAAAATTGACGTAAAGTACTTATTAAGTTCTTCAGCTATTTCCTTATCTCCTATCACTAGCCTTCCAGCATCAACTTGGAGCAGCCCAATGTCTACTTTTGCCTCTAGTTTGTTTCTTATGTACAGGGGAACCTCAATCATCTGAATACCAATTATCTAAAAATCGGATTATCCAAAGGAGATCTTGAGGTGCCGATGGAAACATTTCATCAAAGCCGTGGTTCCAACAGTGATCGGGTCTTTTGTTTACAGTGATTAAATAGGTACTGTCTCCAAATGACTGACTGCCCGCCCTCTCTCTCTCCCACACTTTCCCTGGAGTTCTACACAGGGGTGTACCCTAAACCTCCTCCCCCAACCCCCCATGCTCTGCATCCCAGGAGTAATTTCTCCACCATTGTCTTGTCCAGGGCAAACGTGGAACCTGTCAAAAATTTGCAGTAAGAAGTTGTATGTGTGGCTGTGGCTGTGTCTGTGTCTGTGCGCTATTGGAGACTTATCCCACAGAAGCAGCTGCAGCAGCAGCAGTCTTGTTGTTGATGTGCAGTCTGGATGCCCCGGAGATGGGCCAGCGGTGGACAGGGGGCTGGCGGGGGAATGTGCTGGGGGTGGGGAATCACGCGCTTTGTGCTGGGGGTTGGGGGTGGGTTTGGACCAGGTTGGGGGCGAGGGCGGGTTTGGACATTGTTGGGGGGCGGGGGCAGGGTTGGAGGCAGGTTTGGATCGCATTGGGGCGGAGGTGGGGTTGGACCGGGTTGGGGGCAGGGGGCGGGGTTGGACTGGGTTGGGGGCGGGGGCTGGTTTGGACCAAGTTGGGGTGGGGGGGCGGGGGCGGGTTTGGACCAAGTTGGGGGCAGGGGCAGGGTTGGGGGCGAGGGGGTGGGGTTGGACTGGGTTGGGGCAGGGGGCCGGGGTTGGACTGGGTTGGGGGCAGGGCAGGGTTGGAGGCGGGTTTGGATCGTGTTCGGGCGAGCGTGGACCGGGTTTGGGTGATGGGGCGAGGTTGTACTGGGTTAGGGCAGGGGCCGGGTTGGACTGGGTTGGGGGCAGGGGAGCAGGTTTGGATCACGTTGGGCCGGGGGCGGGGTTGGACTGGGTTGGGGTGAGGGGCTGGGGTTGGACTGGGTTGGGGACAGGGCGCTGGGATTGGACAGGGTTGGGGAAAGGGGGCGGGGTTGGACTGGGTTGGGGGCAGGGGGCAGGGTTGGACTGGGTTGGGGGCGGTGGGGTGGTGTTGGATCGGATTTGGGGGCGGGGGGGATGGGGTTGGATCGGGTTAAGGGTGGGAGGGAGGGGTTGGACCAGGTTGGCGGCAGGGGGTGGGGTTGGACCGGGTTGGGGGCGGGGGAGCGGGGTTGGACTGGGTTGGGGGCAGGGGGCGGGGTTGGACCGGGTTGGGGGCGGGGGGTGGGGTTGGACTGGGTTGGGGGCAGGGGGCGGGGTTGGACCGGGTTGTGGGCGGGGGGCGGGGTTGGACTGGGTTGGGGGCAGGGGTCAGGGTTGGACTGGGTTGTGGGTGGGGGCGGGATTGGACTGGGTTGGGGACAGGGGCGGGGTTGGACCAGGTTGGGGGCAGGGGGGCGGGGTTGGACCGGGTTGTGGGCGGAGGGGCGGGGTTGGCCAGGGGCAGGGTTAGAGGTAGGGCCTCATGTGCTGTGCTGCTGCATTATTCAGAACAGGGAGCAGACTTTAAAAACTCCAAGCCCCAGAGGAAAGGCATTTAGTCGATTTTCTTAATAATCGATTATCCGAACGAAATAATGTCATCCATCTCGTTCAGATAATCAAATTTCCATGGTATTGAAAGAAACCTTTACTATAATTTCTAATATTACTGGCTAGCCTACCTTCATATTCGATCCTCTCCTTCCTTATTTCTCTCTTTGTTATCCTCTGTTTGTTTTTGTAGCGTTCCCAATCTTCTGGTTTCCCAGTGCTCTTGGCCACTTCATAGGCTGTCTCTATATCTTTGATACATTTCCTGACTTCCTTTGTCAGCCATGGCTGTCAAATCTCCCCTGGATAATCTTTCTTCTCTTTGGGATGAACCTCTGTACTGTGTCCTCAATTACACCCAGAAACTCCTGCCACTGTTGCTCTATTATCTTCCCCTCTAGGCTCTGCTTCCAGTCAATTTTCATAGTTCCTCTCTCATGCCCCTGTCATTACCTTTATTTAACTGTAATACCATTACATCTGATTTTGCCTTCTCTCTTTCAAACTGCAGACTGAACTCTACCATATTATGATCACTGCCTCCTACACACCCATTTAAATAGAAATCACTTGCCTTCCCCCATATGATGTATTTGGTCTCAGCATGAATTTAGATAAGCCTGCTGAGTTGCTATGAGAGTCAGAGTCAACACCTTTCCGCTACTGGTGAAAATGCAATCTGTCAGCAATGAGGGTGGGATTTGTGTGAGTTGACATCAAGTGAGATTGGAATCAGATTAGGAGGGATGCCCTCTGTTAGTCTTTATTGGTTAGCGATTTTTAATATAGCCTCAGACATTCTTATATATTAAAAATCACACAGCACCAGGTTATAGTCAAACAGGTTTATTCGGAAACACTAGCTTTCAGAGCGGTGTTCCTTCATCAGGTAGTTGTCTACCTGATGAACTACCTGATGAAGGAGCAGCGCTCCGAAAGCTAGTGCTTCCAAATAAACCTGTTGAACTATAATCCTGTGTGGTGTGATTTTTAACTTTGTTCACCCCACTCCAACACCGGATCCTCCACATCATTCTTACATATGTGATGCTGAGTCTAAATGCAACATGAAGAAGTGCATTTTCAATGTCACTGTAGCTAGTGACAGAAAGACATCTTCCTGGTTATTTGTGATAAATACTTAGTGAGCTGGGTGCTGGCAGGTGGGACTAGATTGGGTTGGGATGGACGGGTTGGACCGAAGGGTCTGTTTCCATGCTGTACATCTCTATGTCTCTATCTGATTAGCTGGAAATCTTTCAATAGTCAAAAAACAAATTGTAAAATAAACTGCAAATAATGTTATTTGAAACATTATTGGAGATATGCGACAGATCAATTTGTAGAAGAAAGACAGGTTGGAATTTTAGGGTTAATATTTCATGTTCTTACTCATCAATTAAAAATCTATTGTCACAGCAGCAATCACTAAAACCCTCCCATGTGTTCTGAAGTAGCAATGATTTGAGAGATAGATTTACTTGAAATCTTACATTAGAACAAACAGTCATTGGTCCATTGAGCTAAACCCTACTTTATAACGTTCAGAGAAAAACCCTGACTTCATGGTGCTTTTCGAATTCACAAGACCTCAAAATGCACGAAAGGCGAGCTACCCATTTCACACTGAAAACAGAATAACTGTACCTGTCTGTTGTTTTATTTCCTGAACGTTACCTTCCCTTGCTGGTCCAATTGCAGCTTTTCTGGGGGAATGTGCTTTTTGTCATCAAACAGAAAGACTCATTAAAGGGGTACCATTGTCTGGGACAGACGTCTGGCAAAGTTTCAATTTTTGTTTGCAAAATAAGATAGGTAACAGTGCAATGCAACATTTACAAGAGATTAGTTTAGATTCCCTACAGTATGGAAACAGGCCCTTCCGCCCAACAAGACCACACCGAACCTCTGAAGAGCAACCCATCCAGACCCATTCCCCTCTGACTAATGCACCTAACACTACAGGAAGTTCACCTAAACCCGCACATCTTTGGAATGTGGGAAGAAACCGGAGTACCTGGAGGAAACCCACGCAGTCATGGGGAGAATGTGCAAACTCCACACAGACAGTTGCCCAAGGTGGGAACTGAACCCGGGTGCCTGCTGCCGTGAGGCAGCAGTGCTGACCACTGAGCCACCGTGATGTTCTTGATGAAGTGGAAACAGTAATCTGCCTGTGAACCCTGTTTTCCTTTTGGCTCATGTCCCTTTCTACACTAAATCCAATACAAAAGGACAATCTTAGGATGATTTGCCCTTTGCTCTTAAACAAATGCAGAAAAGTTACTATGGCAACCAGCTACATGTGAAACATGTGTCCTCACTGATAACATACTGCAAGCTATACATTCCACCAAAATGAGTCGATTCAAGAATGTCAAATTCTATACCTTACCCAAAGGTACTAACTCTCGATGAGAGACATCAACAGTCCTCTTGTAATTTCCCTTTGTGGTCATTCTTTATTCTGTCAGACAAGCTGGTAAGAAACGGTTCACCATGGTTGGCATCACAACCATGCAGTTTCCAGCAGTGGCTACTGAATATTAACCATAAGCAGCTTACTTTCTCCTCCTGATGTCTCAACCCTCCAGCCATGGGGATCAAATCCCTTACCTACCAATCTTACCTGTGAACCATCACCATCAACCAGGTTCCTCCTGGGACCTGTTAGGAAGGCATGGCCAGACTTCACAATAGACAGCAAAACAATTCAACAAATCCTCAGGACAGTTGTGAAAACTGCAGCCGTGCTGATTAGACTTACTTGAGCAGGTATCGTCCACCAACGCAACTCTTGAGTCGAAGGTTACTGAATGGAACTGAACAGTGACGTAGAGGTGGACATGAACATTGCCTGACTAGAATCGAAAACTCAGAAACTGCGCTAAAGCAGGACCAGTGCGTGTGCATTGTATGATCCCAACAGCTGCACTCAACAGGATTGGCTCTGACTTTCCAACAAACACTAATTAATCTCCAGATTTTATCACCATTTTCTCCTTATTAATCGGCTGACTTGATCAGCTGTCCTTCCTCAGTAAGACAAGCCTGATATTCTCAAACAGTCTGCTTTTGTTTGAACTTCAATTCTCTCTGTGGAAGCAACTCCTCAAATGCTCGAGTTTAATCTCCTCCTCTCATCAGCTGTTTCCAAAGACAATTTCACTCTTGTGACTGGAGACGTCTTCGGGTGACGCAGACGCTGCAGCAACTTCAGACAGTTGTCTTGTAGCGAACAACTGAGATGAGAAAACTGTTCACACCAGAGCAAGCCCCTAACAGCTGAAAACAGCTGTAGGACTTTAACAGGGCAACGGGAGTAAACAGTGCTCCATCAAATTGTCCTGCACATTTTCTACACTTTGCTCTTTACTTCACGGACGGTGGGAGCTCCATTGTTCCCCAGTGGCCTGTTTTGGGTTATGTAAACAGAAAATGCCCACACAATTAAAACGATGAATTTCTGCTCCCCCACACCATTGAGTGAATCCATTGTCTCCTTTGGTAAATGAGCTATAGAGAACAGGATAGTATCAGTTGATTCCCATTCTATCCTGGCAAGAGTCAGGTACCCCCTTTGGCCTCAGTATCTGAGTGTTTAATGGTAGGTGGAAGAAGGAAGAATTTGATATCCACTGATCCCGTCCTTGGTCATTTAGCTTTCAATTTGCCAAAGCCTGAAATCTGACATTCTCATCCTCCAACTTAACTCTCTCTAATGGCCTTACCCTGTCTATTTCAGGTACCTTCTATTGCTTTGCCCCATTTTGCTGTTTAGGTTCAAATGTAATACACATTATATCAATATATTCAGTCAAAAATCACACAACACCAGGTCATAGTCCAACAGGTTTATTTGGAAGCACTAGCTTTCGGTGCCTTGCTCCTTCATCAGGTGGTTGTGCATATCCCCTCAGGTAGAGGAGAAAATTCAGTGCACACCCTATAAAATTATCCTCAATAAAGGCTGCCAGACAGGCAATGCATTTAAACCCAGAACTATGCAAAAGCACAAAATACAGCATTAAGCAGAGACTCACACCCAAATGTACAACCACCTAATGAAGGAGCAGTGCTCTGAAAGCTAGTGCTTCCAAATAAACCTGCTGGACTATAACCTTAAGTTGAGTGAATTTTACCTTTGCCCACCCCAGTCCAACACTGGCTCCTCAACCTCATAAATATATTCAGTCTGAGGTCGACAGATTTCTAATCAGTTAGGCAGTCAAAGGCTATGAGGAAAAAGTCGGAAGTGAAGTCAAAGATTCTCGATGGGCTGAATGGCCTACTTCTGCTCTTGATGTCTCATGATCGAGTGGTTTCTGGAACTCCCTCCCTAAACTCCTCTGTGTGACAACTACCCTTCCTTCCGGGCTCTCCTGAGAACCAACCTCGTTTGGCCAAACCTCAGCCACTTATCCCAAGATCCTCTTCTCTGATTATGATTTTGGATAGTTGTCCACCTGAAGGCACTATATAAAGACAAATTATATGCTGAATCTGATTCCGAGTATGCATTAGCAGTTTCAGGAAAGATGTGGTTAAACAAGAAGGATAAGAAGTAAAGGTTCACAATTGGGTATGCACTAAATCTATCCATATTATACTTTTCCACCCACCCATCCAACCTCTCTCCTAGTCTTTTGGGGTTAACAAGCAAAAGATAAGATGCCTCAGCTCTAAACTGCACTGTGAGTTGACTGATAGGGCCATTTGACACAGAGCAGGATGGAGTATGTGTTTTATTTCTAAAGTCTTATTTGCACTCCAGATGTACAATTTTGATTTGTTAAAGGAGTGTGAATTAATGGGAGAAACATTCTTTCGGGGAAGTGGTGCCAAGTCTTTACTGCTGCAGAAAGTTAAGAACTCCCACCTTGGGAGAATTGATCTGGATTGAGACAAACATTAGAGATGTTGAAACGCCTATGGCACTGGATAATTAAAAGTGCAGGGTTAGGTGGCAATGAGTTCAGCTGCATAATGGGTAGGTGAAGAGTAGGTTTGATGTGAGGGGCGAGCTTTAGCCCAGCTTCGCTTCGCTCCTGGTCTTAACTGTTCTGAGCTGGGGCTTAGAAGCTGGTAGCTGGCAATAGGAGATGCTGGCAGCCTGACCCGGTGGCTCCAGGCGGTAAGAAACGAAACCTCAAGTAGAGGAGAAAATTCAGCGGAATACACTATAAAATTATCCTTAATAAAAGCTGCCAGACATGTAATGCATGTAAACCCAGAAACTCACACCTAAATGCACAATAACACTGCCAGAACAAGTATTAAGATAAATAATAAAAACAGAAATTGCCGGAAATACTCAATAGGAATGGCACCATTTGTGGATGCAGAAAGAGAGTTAAAATTCCTCTTGACAGATGTTGCCAGATTTATTAAGAATTTCCAGCCTGTTGGGTTTTCACTTTAGACTTCCAGCAGCAATAGCATGTTACTTTTGGCTTATGTTATGCATAGGACTGTATATATTCATGTGCAATGATGTTCTAAGCAGAGTGAAACAGAGTGAGCTTCACATTGAGATACATTAGAAAGAGATTACCAGCATATCAATGTAACTCAAGTACTCAGGGTATAAGAATAATGTATTTTTGGAACCAAGCCAATTTGGGGTCAAGGTAAAAATTAAAACAAGAATACTTTGCAGCATGTTTGCACATCACAGTATGTGTGCCTGTATCCTAGTCAGCAACAAGCTAACGTCTTTCCCGTAACTGGACCCTGAAGTGTTGAGTCAGTCTCCATAACAAAGCAAGACGCGTTTTAAGTGCAGCTGTTGTAATTTTTTCCAGAAGCCGCAAGTAGCAGAACTCCTGGAGCAGATTGGAATGAGAGCCCGGGTTTGTCCTGAAACTCCTCAAGATAGTTCCAGCTGCCCTTTTAAATCAAAGCACAGCCTAAAGAGTGAGCAAGAATCTCGTCTGACTTCTGGAGACTTAGTGGACTTGTTGCACCAGTGATTAATGATCATTCCAGGGCATGGTCTACATTAGGAAAGAAGGAAATGATCACTCTGACTCCTGTTCAGGGCTGTCTTTTAGTGGAAATGCATAACCTCATGATCTAATTAAGACGTCCTTGAAACCCTAATGTATTAGTTGATGATTTTAGAGGTCAGTCTGTTTTGCATTACCACAACAGAGGCACCAAAAATAACGCTTCCCATTTTTCTACTGTCACTCCATTTTAATGCTGCACACTTGACCTCCGAGTGCAATGTGTGTGTGTGTGTGTGAGTGAGATGGGGAGAGAGAGAGGTTGAGTAGAGAGACAGTGTGGGTTCAAATGTTGGAATAAAGGCACAAAAGACATTTAAGTAATCTACCATTTTGCGGTTTCTATTGGTATCAGCACTCGGGCCTCAGAACATGTTGGATTAGACCATGTCCCCAGGTTATGTGAAATCTACAGGAGATCTGGTAATGAGCATGAGACAATCAAAGCTGAGGCATTGCAGCCTCAGAGCTCATGACTCTAATCTGTCATCAGATGGTCCAACTTTTGATGAGAGATGGATGCAAGTAACTTTGGGAACTGCAATACTACTTCACAACAATGTAAGAGGGTGCTATCAATTGTTTTATACGTGGAGCTGTCTTAATGGTTTCTGGGTTACATGTGCGACAAGATATGGCACTAAGTTACATGCACAAGGAAGGTGTCATTTTAATATGTTTGACACAGTATCAAAACATTTTTATCCAAAATTCTCAATTACTGACTCAATACCAGTGGCTAGTTGTGATAAAGAATTTATATACTAATAACACCTTGGCTGGAACTTTGTGAGATCCAGGGTTGAATACCTATCATTACCCTATGCAGGTGAGTGGTAGAATCCTGGATGTCAGTTGACTGGTGAAGGTTGATGAAGAAAATGCTATCAGGACCACCATTTCAGTGAGGATGGGCGGACTGCCTCCCAAATCTGCCAGCAGCTCTGCTGTGTAACCGATACTGAGGCTGCAGGAAGGAGGAGAATTCAGCTGCATCCTTAAGCCCTCGAAAACAACTCTTCCTTTTCATATGAGTCTACGTTCAGCACGAGGCCCATATCTTTGGGGCCCAAGGTGGTGGGGAAAGGAGTGGGTGAAGGACTGAGACCTTCTTCAGTGATGGATGGGAAGGTCAAGAGCTCTCCTTGGATAACAAAGTGGCTGTAAGGGAGGGCCCTTCCTCCTGATTTACCTGGTGGTCCCTATATTTTTATTTATCCATTTGTGGGACATGGGCATCGCTGGCTGCACCAACATTTATTGCCCATCCCTAGTTGCCCTTGAGAAGGTGATGGTGAGCTGCTTTCATAAGCTGCTGCAGTCCACCTGCTGTGGGTTTACCCACTTGAGGTGGCATCTCCTAGAGCTGCTAACACATTGGCTAGTGGTTGGGGTGAAGGGTGAGGTGGGGTGCTGATGTGGGCCATTAACAGGGGTTCCTGCTGATGGCAATTTCTCTTGGCAGTGGAAAGGGATTGAGTTCCCCTCTCAAAACCTGCTGTACTATTTAAGGTGAGAGACAGGAAGTTTGGAGAGGATGTGAGGAACTTTTTTTTTCCGACACAGAGGGTGGTGAGAATCTGGAACTCACTATCTGTAAGGGTGGTAGAGGCAGAAACTCTTGTAACAATTAATTCAGTAATGAAGCTGTGATGCCAAAGCATACAAGGCTATGGATTCAAAAGCTGCTTCTTCCCCATTGTTATCAAGACTTTTGAATGGACCTCTCATACATTAAAATCGATCTGTCTCTGCACCTTTTCTGTACCTGTATCACTATAATCTGCATTCTGTCTATTATTCTGATATACTATGTAAAATATGATTTGCCTGGATAGCACGTAAAACATTACTTTTCACTGCATCTCGATTCATGTGACAATAATAAATCAAATCAAAAAGGGCTAGCAAATGAGATTAGAATAATTAGGTGTTGGTTACTGGCACGAACATAATGGGCTGAAGGATGTTTTTCTGTGTTGTAGATCTCTGTGACCCCACACCTCGATTTTACTAGCCTTCCCAGTCATCAGCCCATCTGCAGACAGCTGATAAAATTCAATCCTTTGTATAAGAATCTTTTTGTTGTAACTAGTTCTCATCTTGAGTCTATGTTTAGGTGCTCCAATTGGCTGCAGAGCTTTGGCTGAATAGGAGCCGAGTTTGTCGCACTAATCACTGGCTAGGAATTCTTGCAGGAAAATGTATCCGTGAGGTAATCAGGTGAGGGCATGATCAGACATACCAGTGATTCTCTCAGCGATTACTGTGATTCACTCTCAAAGATCAACACATGCTTCAGGTACTGGAGATGAGCCAGCATTCATGGAACTGTGCCCAGAAAGACTAAATGCCTTTTCAGAGAGAAGGGAGGAAACAAGAGGTAGGTGGAATTTTGATTGTTTTATGTACCATATTTATTAACCAATGTACACAGGTTCTACAGAAACTAATACTAGCAATGCTTCTTATTTTACATTCTGCTCCTCCCTACGCCCACCAACTCACCCCCCACCAACTCAACCCACCACAATCCCTTAAATAAATTTTAAGTAAATTATTCATTGAGTCCCAGCTCATTTGTTTTCATTCCTCCACATTCCGTTCTTCATATGTTAAGCAACTCTATAAAACTTAATTGAGGACATTTTATTCAGTCAGCAAAAAAAATCATTCTTTACCATCTCTTAAATTAGATAATCTATTGTTTTGTTTTTGCAGGATTAATTTATTCTCTCTCTCTCTCTCTCTCTCTCTCTCAGAGCCCAGTGAAACCTAACATGAGGTTTTATCAAGTTAAAAATCACACAACACCAGTTTATAATCCAGAAGGTTTATTTGTAGGCATTAGCTTTTGGAGTGCTGCTCTATCATCACTACCTGACGAAGGAACAGTGCTCCAAAAGCTAGTGCCTCCAAATAATTCTGTTAAGACTCTAACCTGGTGCTGTATAACTTTTAACTTTGCCTACGCGAGTCCAACACTGGCTCCTCCACATCGAAGTTTTACCACAAATCTTGTGTAACCTTCCAAGCAACTCCTCTGACCAATGCGAGAGCCAGCTGAGATCTTTAAAACAAACTGGCCCGATGTTGTACGGGAAGTAACCAGGAATTTCCTTTGGCTTGAGAGAATCTGATACAATATTAGAACAATGGGATTTTAATGGGTAATAAATGAACATTAATTGAAGTTTGGTCACTGGACATAAAATAAAGAAAAACATTCCATTTTTGAATGTCAGTGTGTAGAGAGCTTTACAACATCATTGTCGAGTCCCCAGCCATTTGTTGTCAATATCAATTAGTTAAAATGCAAAATTAGGAGAGAACATTTGTTGAAAAATTCAGGAATGGTCCTTTCTTCATTTCCTTCTTACAATGTTATACAAAGGTTATGGTTCACAGTTAAAGCACACAAAAGCACCAAGTTGGTTAAGCTACCTAACTGCCAGTATTCATTGGCCCTGCATGTTATTGAACTGAATTAAAATGTTTCAGTAACACTATTTACATTTCAATGGGGCCAACATTACAGGGAACTGATAGCTCTGCTGTAAGGATGTGCCAAGATTAATCTGGGAAAGTGCATTTTGGGATAATCAAAGAGCTTGTCATACAGGGTCCTGCGGCAGTCTTCCCTACCTGGCCAACTTGTGCCTTCATAAAGGTGTGTGTTATAGAAATGAAAATCAGCGCAGCCAGCAAAACCCCAGTAGCAATCATTTTACCAAAGGCTTTTCGGGGTGTTTTTTGCAGGAACAATCTTGCTGCTGAAATGATAGAGTCTCCCGTTAGTGTGCAGCATTGTACAGATAATGACAGAGTGATCATCCAAACGTGAAGCAGAAACTGAAGGGTTACAACCTGTTATAGATGTGATATGTGCATTTCGAGATTTGAGCAGAATCAAGTGCTGGTATTTACTGTTCAGTATTATCACCGTAGGATATTAAATTAAAGCCGAGCTAATCTTTCCTATATAATGCCTTCCATAGTGCCCCTCTGCTCAGTGATTGATTGACAAATGGAGGAACAAAAGCACCAGCCTGATATTGTTGTCACTGACTTTACTGTGATTGACATCTCTGTATTCAGCTTGTAAATATAGGTAAAAACAATGACTGCAGATGCAGGAAACCAGACTCTGGATTAGTGATGCCGGAAGAGCACAGCAATTCAGGCAGCATCCGAGGAGCAGCGAAATCGACGTTTCAGGCAAAAGCCCTTCATCAGGAATGGGGGCAGAGAGCCTAAAGCGTGGAGAGATAAGTTTGAGGAGGGTGGGGGGTGAGGAGAAAGTAACATAGAGTACAACAGGTGAGTGGGGGAGGGGATGAAGGTGATAGGTCAGGGAGGAGAGGGTGGAGTGGATAGGTGGAAAAGGAAATAGGCTGGTATGACAAGTCCGGACAAGTCATGGGGACAGCGCTGAGCTGGAAGTTTAGAACTAGGGTGAGGTGGGGGAAGGGGAAATGAGGAAACTGTTGAAGTCCACATTGATGCCCTGGGGTTGAAGTGTTCCGAGGCGGAAGATGAGGCATTTTTTCCTCCAGGCGTCTGGTGGTGAGGGAGCGGCGGTGAAGGAGGCCCTTGACCTCCATGTCCTCGGCAGAGTGGGAGGGGGAGTTGAAATGTTGGGGCGGTTCGATTGATTGGTGTGGGTGTCCCGGAGATGTTCCCTAAAGCGCTCTGCTAGGAGACGCCCAGTCTCCCCAATGTAGAGGAGACTGATGAAGGGCTTTTGCCTAAAATGTCGATTTCGCTGCTCCTTGGATGTTGTCTGAACTGCTGTGCTCTGCCAGCATCACTAATCCAGAATTGTAAATATAGGTGTATGCTCTGCAATAGTGATCTTCTGTTCCAAGCTCAGAGAAACCATTGAAAATTAAACCTGTCAAAGACCAAGGAGTTAAACTGGGTTACCCCGAACAACGATATGAGGAGCATGATGTGCAATTAATCCATGCTATTTCACTATAAGGCATTCAGTGTGCCAACTTCATGCTGCTTGCTCATTAGCATGATCACTGTGTGCAGCTAGCAGCAACTGCACTACTCATTGACGGTATGTATCAGCAGGGGGCCCAATATGGTTAAATCCTATAGCACTACTTAAAGTTAACCTGAAACTCTTAAAGGGGAGGAACATTGTGACTGGAGCTGAGAACTGTTCTACAAAGAAATGGCAGACAATGAGAGTGCACATACACAAAATGTCAGATGCTACATTGGAAATTTCAAGATGGTGCTGGAGTATGGTGACATTGTGTGAACTGTCTACAGCAGATCATCTTCTCACCCATCTTATGATCGCTCTGCTCTTCTCAACCTCAATTCTATCAGAATTACTAACCGTCTTCTCTTAAATGTACTTTCACGTAAAAAAGATTCTACGACTGATAAGGTTCAATTACCGATGCTAGAACTGCAAGGTCAACCTCCTCATGGAAACCCAGAACCAAGGCCTGACCAGCGTGGGCACAAGTCCCGACTCCACGGTAATACGACATTGAATTGGTCTGGTTGGGCCTCCTCAAAGACATGCCCCTAACCCCCCACGCCCCCACCCGAAGTCTCGTGAACCAGCCTGGTGCCAACAGCAAATTCCAAACAAAATCGCTCTGTAACTGTATTCTCGACTACCTGACCCATAGATCACAGTCATTAAGAATAGGTGACAACTCCTCCTCCCCCATAACTCACAACACTGGTACCTTACAAAGCTCTGTACTCAGCTCCCTACTATACTCCTGACACACTCATGACTATGTGACCAAATTCCACCCCAACCCCATTTACAAGTTTGCTGATGACACCACCCTTGTAGGTCGGATCTCGAATGATGACGAGATAGAATACAGCAAAGAGATTGAGTGCTTAGTGACATGGTGTACAGACAACAATTTCTCCATCAATGTCAGCAAAATGAAGGAGCTGGTCATTGACTTCAGGAAGCGGAAGGAGGATACATTTCTATCTACATCAGTGGTGCTGAGGTGGCAATGCTCAATGGCATCATGTTCCTAGGAGTAAATACCACAAACAATCTGTCCTGGTCCACTCACGTCATGCAACGGTCAAGAAAGCACAATGGCACCTCTACTTCCTCAGGAGGCTAAGAAATTTGCATGTTCACAAGGATTCTTACTAATGTTTACAGATGCACCATAGAAAGCATTGTATCTGGATGCATTATAGCCTGGTATGGCAACTCCTCTTCCCCAGACCACAAAAAACTACAGAGAGTCATGAACATAGGCCAGTCCATCATACAAACCAGCCTTCAATCCACTGACTCTGTCTATACTTCCTGCTGCCTTCATAAAGCAACCAATATAAGCAAAGACGTCTCCCACTCGGTTATATTCTCTTCCCCTCTCTTCTGTTGGGCAGAAGATGTAAAAGTTTGTACACTCATATGAACGGATTAATGACCAGTTTCTTTCCTGCTGTTATAAGACTTTTGAATGGACTTCTCAGGTGATGACGGGGAAACCAAAGGACCATGACAACCTGAATTGAAACCTTTTTGGACAAGGAGAGACCAGATCACAGAAGAGTTCGGTATATGATTCTGAGGAACAAGAGTGATTGTCCCAAGCAAAGGTCTCCACTAGTTCATCCAGGGGCTTCCAAAGTGAAGAGGTTTGGTGAGACATTATGTCTGGTGGCCAGGATTGGATGCAGACAGGGAATTTGAGCATTTTCTAAAGTCTTTGACATATACGGACAGCTCCATACCATCTATCATCTGACAGTCTAGGAGAAAGACCAGTTGAAACTTTGAAGGCAGGCGGGAAGACACAACCCAGGTAGACAAGCAGTAGTCAATGTTTTGGGTTTAATGTTGTCCTTCTCCACCTCCTGATGCTGCCTGGCTTGCTGTGTTCTTCCAGCCTCCTGCTTGTCTAACTTGGATTCCAGCATCTGCAAATTTTTTCTCTCTAAAAAGTAGCAGTCTACAGCTTCATGAGATTCCAAGCTGTCCCTGTTTGATTATAGGGCCATCCCTCATGCAACTACAGGGATAGCTCCAGAATTGCTAATAGGGAGATGACTCTGCACCAGGTTAAAATTGGTCCTGCTAGGCCTGGGGACAGGGTGAAATGACGTTAGGAATTTTAATGCTGGACACAAAACTCCACTAAGTGAGAGAGATGATTGGCTTCAGGGATTGAAGTTTGGTGTAGAAACCATGGGAATGGCCCTGCATGGATAAGAGACATGGTCAACCTGAGATCAGGTCCAGTAATGTGTAAAGTTTGGGTAGGTGTGATGGCCCTGAACAAGCTCATGGACCATATGAAAGCTGCCAACTTGCAGATGGTGAGGGAGCAGCATGGGCCTGACTCCTCAACTGCCTTTCTGATTGTTCCAGAATCCATGGGGTCTCTCTCTCCATTGAGTGTTGGAGATACCTTGGAATCTGAGATGGACACAATGGATGTCGCTGCCTCGATGCCTTTGCACTGAGGAGAACAAATTTCTTTCGACATGTTCCGGGCACAAGAGGCAAGCCACAGTGTGTTACTCGTCACCTGCATCAGGGGTAGAGTTGGAGCAACCTGACCTGGTGCTAAAACAATGCAGGAGGAGTTACAACAAAAACGAGTCATAGAGTAATATAGATGTACAGCATGGAAACAGACCCTTCGGTCCAAACCGTCCATGCCGACCAGGTATCCCAACCCAATCTATCCCACGTGCCAGCACCCGGCCCATATCCCTCCAAACCCTTCCTATTCATATACCCATCCAAATGCCTCTTAAATGTTGCAATTGTACCAGCCTCCACCACAGCTAATTTCATACACGTACCACCTTCTGCGTGAAAACGTTGCCCCTTAGGTCTCTATTATATCTTTCCCCTCTCACCCTAAACCTATGCCCTCTAGTTCTGGACTCTTGACTCCAGGGAAATGACTTTGTCTATTTATCCTATCCATGCCCCTCATAATTTTGTAAACCTCTATAAGGTCTCCCCTCAGCCTCCGACGCTCCAGGGAAAACAGCCCCAGCCTGTTCAGCCTCTCCCTGTAGCTCAGCTCTTCCAAACCTGGCAACATCCTTGTAAATCTTTTCTGAACCCTTTCAAGTTTCACAATATCTTTCCGATAGGAAGGAGACCAGAATTGCACGCAATATTCCAACAGTGGCCTAACCAATGTCCTGTACAGCCGCAACATGACCTCCCAACTCCTGTACTCAATACTCTGACCAATAAAGGAAATCATACCAAACGCCTTCTTCACTATCCTATCTACCTGCAACTCCACTTTCAAGGAGCTATGAACCTGCACTCCAAGTTCTCTTTGTTCAGCAACACTCCCTAGGACCTTATCAGCTAAGATTTGCTTTCCTAAATATATCTTCGGATTCAAAGTGGGAGGAATGTAGTGATTGTAATGAGGTCAACCAGGTGGGCCTCATAGAATTTAAGTCCCAACTGGAGTTGTTAATCAGGGAGCCCTTACTGACAGATATAAATAGAGTTGAAAAGTGTGGCACAGGAAAAGCACAGCAGATCAGGCAGTATCCAAGGAGCAGGAGAATCGACATTTTGGGCATAAGCCCTCCATCAGGAATGATGACATTCCTGGTGACATTCCTGATGAAGGGCTTACGCCCAAAATGTCAACTCTCCTGTTTCTCAGATTCTGCCTGACCTGCTGTGATTTTCCTGTGCTCCACTTTCTGACTCTGAAGCATCTGCAGCCCTCACTTTCTCTCAGACAGAAATAAACAGGGACGTCAAACATCCTGTTCATTTGGGACATCCTGTTCCTTTGGGAGCTGGATCAGTGTCAAGGACTCTCCATGTGTAAATAAAGGGTGACTTGGTGATGGGATACTGGCCTTTGTGGGGTTATTTCATAAACATTTCTTCTCCATTTAATCTTTCGGATATCCAAGAATGGTAGAAGATGAAGATTCATCACTACTCAAGTTTACATGCACAGTCACCAATTTAAATGGTGTGTATAATGCAGAGGGTGGCACAGAGGTGAAATTGGCACATAATCAGCCACTGGGTACAAGTATCCTGAGAACAGGGCAAAGGGAAGGGGAGCAGGTAGCACAGTGCCAGTTTGACAGATGGGTGAAGTCACATACAAGTTCTACTCCAGTGGACTCAAATAAAGTCCAGTCAACTTTCCAAGCTATGAAAGAATGCTTGGTAAAGCATGTGGTCTTTGTGAAGAATGAAGGAGGAGCCTGGCACCAACAATTTGACACAGGGCATGATGCAGTTTTGAGTATTCTACAGCTGGGCTCCCTAGGCCGAGAGTTGCTGAGACTCCTTCTCCAAGGCCATCTGCATTGCCCCTCCACCAGTTATGATAAAACATTTTGTCTTGTGGTCTTTGACTATGTCTGGATCCAAGTCAAGTCTGGTCAAGGAGATGGTAAAGACAAGAATTTTAAGTTCAGTATTCCATGGACCTCTATCTATTGCATGTTAACACTATATGTGTCTATACATCTTAATCTGAGATATGCCAGGTCCTGGTTTCATTGTTACATTATGAACAGTCCATTCCCTGAACTCAAATTGTCTTTCCTTCTTCGATCTTTCTTCTTTCTATCTAACTCCACATACTCAGCTATTTATGTCCCGGGAGGAAGAAGCTCTATCATACGTTTACTCGAGGATCCTAATTCCCCTGCACAACACTCCCACTCAGATCTTCCTAACACTAATTAACCTTTTTATGCATTCTCAAATGAGTTGGCTAGATAAGTTCTTTTTACAATATTTATTACACATTTTTTTCTTTCACCTCGCCTTTCCCTCCCCAACTATTTGACATGACTCACCTGCGATGTTAGGTGGGTCAGAAAAGTCTATGACAAGGTATGACAAGTAAAGATGGTGAGCTTTCTTTTTCTCTGCTGGCTTCCATTAAAGGTTTTAATTGATCTGACAGCCTGACTACATGCCTTGAACGTGCAGTACTTGCTGAGGTACTTGCGTTGATGTGACTGCAGGAATGTATGGGTTGTTTCTTTTCCACTGTCAATAGCATCTGGATTAGGCAGAATGTTCATTTATAAATAGCTTTTCCTTCCATAACGAGACACATCTTAGTGCAGAATTGACTTGTTCTTCAAGACTCTGTTCCAAGGTATGAACATAAATCATTTTGGCTTAAAAAGAGCTGGTTTGATATTTGATATGTGCTTAAACTGCAGTACATCTTCGAGAAGTGACCTCTTTTCCTAAAATGTTGTTGGACTAAGCCTGAATAGTTTTGCCTTCGCTGATGTGACTGCAACAAGATACTGCAGCTTGAGATGATCTAGCATTTCAATTTACTGTTGTCACATTTGATACATTTTTTAGAAGAGAGGGCTGTCTCCTCTGAATATTCTGAATTCAATGGAACTTCTATGTATAATTGCAGTTGAAAAATGTTTTCAATTCTGTATCCATTATTATTTGCATTGCTGATCTTAGAGTTGATTGAAGAAGTTCAAAGCTGAAAAAACGTGTTGCTGGAAAAGCGCAGCAGGTCAGGCAGCATCCAAGGAGCAGGAGAATCGACGTTTCGGGCATAAGCCCTTCTTCAGGAATTTGAACTTGAAGACGTTCAATGGATGATTTATATAAAGGATCAACAATAATTTTGTTGCAAGTGGTTCATATCATAAATTTCAATTGTTGCATTTTCAGATTGTACATTGACTAACCATCCCGGAAATTGGAATCTGCTATTGAAACGTGATCTTGCCAGTGTCTTTAAGTAAAATATTGATCAGAGGCTGTAACGAGGTTATCAATCTGATCTGTTTCTCATTGATCTGTTGTCCATGTAACAGATGACCTGATGTTCCCCTCATGTAGCAAAGAAGTACACCAATCTGTTCTGCATTTGTTTTCATGTCCAATCCTAAAGCTGTTTGAAATCGTTTCCACATTTGCAAATTTGCTGATCTATCAAATGGATCTCAGCTTGAATTTCTCTGGCGGAAATATAATTGTCACATGAGTAGATTATTGACTAATTCTTTAGGCTGTGGACCATTTTATTGATTTTGAAGCTGGTTGTTAGGATTTTGTTCTTCTTGTACCACACTTATATTGCTGTCTTGTATTTCTTTTTGTGAATGAAGTTTTAAAGATTGTTGTAGTAATATTAAATTGATAACTGTTAAAATTTTTTGCTGTCTTTATGTGATTTTTATTTCATGGAAAGTTCAGTATTCCTTTTTCAACAGGGTCTATTCATAGATTAATGTAGACATTTCTTTTTCAAAATGGATCTGTGGTTAAAACCTTTCCCAAATTGGGTTCCATCAATGAAATTCAATGATTTGTTGACTGTATCAAAGATGGCGTCCAGATCTGATAGTTTCCTACATCTGAGGTATCGCACTCTCCCACTTTGACTTCAAGTCATCTTTTGCCAGATAAACTTGATTTTAAAATCAAACTTTGCAGTTCCTGAATAAACTTGCAATTTTTCACCAAAAGTTTCGGAAGAAGAAAGATTTAGTTAACGAGACTGTTAGGATTCTAAAAATTTGAAATGCAACAGTGATTCTTGTGATTTGAAAGCCTGTTACTGAAGAATTGTTGTTCTTTGCTGATAAATAATCTAAAGCTGTGAAATGACTGCCAGAAATTTTAACTCCCAGCCTAGTTTTTTTTGAGTGCTTCCTCTTAAGAGATCAACTCTCTCTGTTTTGGATATCTGGTAATTGGCTTCTTTTTCTAAGTACTCACTCTGGATTTATAGCTTCGGCTGTTAGGGTTTTATTTTACATTACTCACTGCTTTTTTCCTTTCCAGAAAACATTTGTTCTAATATTACTGGCTGTAAAAGACTTCCATTAACTTACAGTTGTCTTGGTAATTTCTTTGCAGGAGTTTTATGTTCTGAGATTTCTTCCTTCACAGCTGCTGTTCAGCTCTATGCCTGTTTAGCTGATCTTAAGGCACACCAATCATTTTTTTGGAAAAGTGAGTTTTTAAAAAGTTCTTCTCTTCCCCATTCCATGCAATTTCAGATCTGTTTCCCATTCTTCACCATTGCCACAATTTTCTAGGTAATGATTCCCAGCATTGCCGAAGTCTCCTGTGTAGTTTTCGGAGTTTGTACTTGAGACAGTCTGGTCAAGAAGAATTCAAAATCAAGAACTCTGTTAAAACTTAGGCTTCTGTAGAACTCTATTTATTGCGTGTTAACAATAAATACAATTCTACTTGGCAGTTGGAGAGATACTGGGTGCAGAGCTTATTGTTACATTATGGAGAGACTGTTCCCTGAATTCAAATAAATTTCCATCTTCAACTTCTCCACTCACTATCTAACCAGCTCCACCCACATCAGGCTATTAATAACCTGTGGGAAGTCACTCTGTGACATAATCATAAGGTTGATCCAGGGTTCTAAAGCTTTTACATAATAGAAACAGCTATTAACAATGCATTGGACCAATGTGACAGACAAAGGCACGTAGAAGACAAACACTTCCAGTAGATTTACGAAACAAACACAGAAAGCAAACCAATGTTCAAAATTGTAGTAACAGCCAGAAGAAATGAACCAAAAACAAATCTGCAAGAAAGATCCCCTTAAATGACACTGATGTTGGAGGTTGTGGTCAGCTGAGTGAGATTGAGAGGGAGTTACCTGGATTGTGAAACTTGAAAGGAGCATCGAACATATTTCTGAAAGATGTTTGTGCATGTTAACTCCATTATAGTGTCTGGCACACTTCCCCTCCGAAGCCTGTTGACAGCTGACTGCAGGCACCATTTTGGAATCCCGAGGGATCTCATACAGCCTGATAAATGGGCACTTCTCAGCCCAGGTTCCCTCCTGCGTACTTTTCAAAATAGCTTGTTCTCCAATTTTCTTTATCTTTCTGCTGTGAGGACACCAGGGTGTAACAGCAGAAGTTCTCACAGTTTTTCAATACGGCCATTCATCATGCATATTTCTGGATAGGTAGGAAGCATTGTCATTCTTTTTTCAAACTGCAGAAGTCAACTCAGAGGAACCTAAGGACCTAAGCTGGTGCTACTGCCCATTCACATGTATTTTCCAACATGGGTCACTAGACAGCACCAACTGTATTCTTTGCTGATCCCTTCCTCATAGATGGGTTTCACTAATGGAAGCTGAATCCATGTATTGTGCAGTCGAGATGAGCAACTTCATTACTAACAATCCAAAATCATTGCCTTCTTTCTGTTAATGGTTGCAAAGGAAGCAGATGACGCATTTGCCAATCACAATTTGAGAATGATCAATCCAACACTGACATGAACCCTTTCACATTCCTCCCAAACTTTCCATCAGCAGCCTAACCTGCATTCTGTAAAACACTGACAGTGTTGACCTGAAGGGAGGTGTTACCTCTGGGATGTAAATGACAAGTGGAAAACAAAGTAGGCCTTCAGTACTGCGATAAAACTGTATAATTGTTGATTTGGTCTGCAGGTCAGTCATTAATCTGATGGATTTACAAAGTCTCCAGTTGTACAGTATAAAGTCATTCTGTTTATGTAAGGTAACACATGAAAAGGAAATTTGAAATGAATTCAGCCATCACTTCACTTGCCCAGATGCAGAGAGGAAGCAAAAGCAACAAACATGCAAACATCAAGGGAATTATGCAAAGGATACCTTTAACTCTTTGAACACTGAACTGTTGAATTTTCTATTTTGCTTTGAATTGAGGAACTATCACAATGGCTGCTACTGCATTGTAGTACTTTAGTTGACTCAGTCAATGAATATCACTCACTACTCAAGCAGAAAGGACATTGTACTTGTCCTGTAATCCTGTCCTCATTTGTTGTCCTCGGGCTTTACAGCAGCAGGATTTTGGGGGATTCTGTATTATAGAATCATAGAGATGTACAGCACAGAAACAGAGCCTTCAGTCCAAGTTGTCCATGCCCACCAGATATTCCAACCCAATCAAGTCCCACTTGCCAGCGTCTGGCCCATATCCCTCCAAAACCTTCCTATTCATATACCCATCCAGATGCCTTTGAAATATTGGAATTGTACCAGCCTTCACCACTTCCGCTGGCAGCTCATTCCATACATGTACCACCCTCTGCATGAAAAGGTTGCCCCTTATGTCTCTTTTATAACTGTCCCCTCTCACCCTAAACCTATGCCCTCTAGTTCTGACTCCCCGAACCCAGGGAAAGGTCTTTGTCTATTTATCCTATCCATGCCCCTCATAATTTTGTAAACCTCTATAAGGTCACCCCTCAGCCTCCTAACCTCCAGGGAAAACAGCTCCAGCCTTTTCAGCCTCTCCCTCTAGCTCAAATCCTCCAACCCTGGCAACATCCTTGTAAATCTTTTCTGAACCCTTTCAAGTTTCACAATATTTTTCTGATAGGAAGGAGACCAGAATTGCACGCAATATTCCAAAAGTGGCCTAACCAATGCCCTGTACAGCCGCAACATGACCTCCCAACTCCAGTACTCAATAGTCTGACCAATAAAGGAAACATACCAAACACCTTCTTCACTATCCTATCTACCTGCGACTCCACTTTCAAGGAGCTACGAACCTGCACTCCAAGGTCCCTTTGTTCTGCAATACTCCTGAGGACCTTACCATTAAGTGTATAAGTCCTGCTAAGATTTGCTTTCCCACAGTGCAACAGCTTGTATTTATCTAAATAAAACTCCGTCTGCCACTCCTCAGCCATTGGCCCATCTGATCAAGATCACATTGTAATCTGAGGTAACCTTCTTCGTTGTCCACTACACCTCCAATTTTGGTGTCATCTGCAAACTCACTAACAATACCTCCTTTGTTCACATCCAAATCATTTATGTAAATGACAAAAAGTAGAGGACACAGTACCGATCCTTGTGGCACTCCACTGGTCACAGGCCTCCAGTCTGAAAAACAACCCTCCACCACTACCCTCTGTCTTCTACCTTCGAGTCAGTTCTGTATCCAAATGACTAGTTATCCCTGTATTCCATGAGAAATACACTTGCTAAGCAGTCTCCCATGGGGAACCTAGTTGAACACCTTACTGACATCCATATGGATCACATCCACCACTCTGCTCTCATCAATCCTTTTTGTTACTTTTTCAACAAGCTCAATCAAGTTCATGAGAAATGATTTCCCACGCAAATGATTTCCCTATAGTTCCCTGGCTTGTGAATGCCCTTTTATGAATTACCTTCACTACAGTCATTTTTCCATGAATTACACTGATGAGAAACAATTGCATTACCTATAATCAGTACAATTCTCACTCCACTATTGCAGCATTAATTAATTTTTATAATTTTTTTTACCATTCAGTAACTCACCCTGGGGAGGCAGTGGCTCAGTGGCAATATTACTTTCCCTGGAGTGTCAGAGGCTGAGCGGTGACCTTACAGAGGTCTATAAAATCATGAGGGGCATGGATAGGATAAATAGATAAGGTATTTTCCTGAGGTGGGGGAGTTCAGAACTAGAGGGCATAGGTTTAGGGTGACAGAGGAAAGGGACCTAAGGGGCAACTTTTTCACACAGAGGGTGGTGTGTGTTCTGGAATGAGCTGCAAGAGGAAATGGTGGAGGCTGATACAATTACAGCATTTAAAAGGCATCTGAATGGGTATATGAATACAAAGGATTTAGCGGGATATGGGCCAAGTGCTGGCAAATGGGACTAGATTAGGTTAGGATACCTGGTTGGCATGGACGAGTTGGACCAAAGGGTCTATTTCCGTGCTGTACATCTCTGTGACTTTATGACTCTATGCTACAGGGCTACTAATTCAGGATAATGCTCAAATCTCATCATGCCATTAGAGGTGGAGTTTAAATTTCATTAAAACATGTGGAATTGAAAGCACACTTCAATGCCACTGCCATCATGATTGTTATTAAAAGAAATCCATATGGTTTCCTTTTTGGAAGAAAATCTGCCTTCCTTATCTGCTCTGGCCAACATATAACAGCAGATCCATGGTAATGTAGCTGATTCATAACCAGCTTCTGCAATTGCCCTTGAACTGAGTGGCTTGCTAGGCATGAGAGATGGGCAACAAAAGGTAGCCTTGCCAGCAATACTAACATCCAGTGAAAGAATAATGAAAGCAAGCTGTTCTCATCATTCGTAATGAGTGACAGACATGAATAACCATCAATATTTCAACTGATCAGCAGCAAACACATGATCAAAGGTCACTGCCCTGAAGCTTGAGCTCTGTTGATCTGTCTCCATTGATGCTGCCTGTCAAGTTTTGCATATCTTACAAGCATGACAAAAACATGAAAAAGAAGTCTGCAGCTAGAATTGTACTGCTGGTGTTATTAGTCAAACACCTTATGCCCTTCCCAACAAAACACACTTCAGAAGCAGTCTGACTTAATACACAACTAATGAACGTTGGGAAAAGGATTAGCATTCTAAACAATTGAGGAAGGACTTCCAACCTGTTTAAAATCATACAACACCAGGTTGTAGTCCAATAGGTTTATTTAGAAACACCAGTTTTCGAAGTGCTGCTCCTTTATTAACCAGCCGATGAAGGTACAACGCTCTGAAAGCTAGTGCTTCCAAATAAACCTGTTGGACTAAAACCTGGTGTTGTGTGATTTTTAACTTTGTACACCCCAGTCCTATACTGACACCTCCAAATCATTCCAATATGTTGACAGTGCACAATTTATTAACAGTGAATATTTCAAATTGCCACACACTTGACTCAAATTGAGACAAACATACTCAGGCATCACATTCTGAGATCTATTTTTATGTCTTTCAGCTGAAAATTCTAGAAATGACTATTTTTGAATACTCATACAGTAAATTCATATGATCGAACTCACCTCTGCATGAACCCCAACACAATGCAACATTAAAATGGAATAAATCAGATAATTTCCCTCCGAAGGCAGTCCAAATAAGAAAGCTCTGCCACAACATCACTTCGTTTATACAAACAATCCTAATCTCACTTAATCCAAAATTAATTTCCCTATGTTTAGCAATAACATATTATCAAAGCTGTCAAAATCAAACTAATCCTAGATTTGATATTTTCAATTATGAGGTGAATGTAACCATTTGTGATAAATTAGAACAACGTAAGGTCCCTCTTTCTATTTCTCTAGTTCTGTTTGTCTCTCTATTTTATTTTTTCTTTCTGACTCATTCTTTCCTTCTGTTCATAATCTGCCTATGTGTTTTGCCAGAGAATGGCATCAGAAAGCAGGGTCAACCTTCCTTCCCAGGGAGGAAATCAGAGGTTGGAATTGCTTCCAGGTCACGAACCTGCACCGAAGGGCAAAACAGTCACTTACCTGTGATTTTTCCCCAGGGCAGCTATTTGTGTGGCAGAATTTCTGTGGCGCGAATGTTACTTGCTAATTGTCAGTCCAAGCCCGAATATTGCCCTCATTTGCAGTAAATGTCCAAATGCGCCAAAACATGATACACACATAGGCTAGGGCTGACAAATGGCAAATAATACTTGTGTCACACAAGTTTCAACAAAAGAGAGTCTGGTCACCAAACACTGACATCCAGCTGCGTTACCATCACTGAAATCCCCCACTATTAACATCTGAGGTTTACCACGGACAAGAAACGGAACTGGACTAGTTATATAATTACAGTATTGACAAGGGCAAGTCAGAGGTTGGGACTCCAAAGCAAGTAACTCCCCAAATCCTGTCCATCACCTACAAAGCACAATGAAATACTCCCCAGTTGCCTGGATGGGTGCAATTCCAAAAACACTCAAGAAGCTTGTTCCTATCCAGAACAAAGCAGCCCGCTTGATTGGCAGCACATCCATAATGATTATCTCTATCACCAGAGTTAAATAGCAGCAGTGTGTATCATCTAAAAGATGCACTGCAGAAATTAACCAAAGCACTTTAGACAACACTTTACAAACTACTTCCATCCAAAAGGATAAGGGAAATAGATATATGGGAATACCACGTTTCCCTCCAAATCACAAACCATTCAGACGCGGAAATACATTACCGTTCCTTCAGTGTCACTGGATTTTCTGCCGACCTACACTGTCGGGTGCCTGCATCAAATGGATTGCAGTAGTTCAAGAAGGCAGTTCACTGCCACCTCCTCAACGGCAACTAGGGATGAGCAATAAATGCTGGCCCAACCAACATTGTCAATATTTCATTAGTGAATAAAACAAAAGATAGCACCCATAAATTCTCTAGTAGGGCAGCTGATCAGAAACCTCCCAGTTGGAAGGGAGCTTCAGCCTATAATAGAATATAAGTTTGTAAAAAAAAAAGCCTTATATTAAATTAAAATCGACTCATCAGCAAGACTACCAGGGCAGGACAGGGGAACAAGGACACTGTGAATACTCATCTCCCATATTTCTGGCCTACTGCTGGGTGCCTGTATCTCACTAGTCACTGTCTCTGGGAATCTGGAGAATGATCAGGAGATTCCAGTCAGCCTTCAGGCCTTGGTAAGCTGTGAATGACCATGGGAGTGGGGAGAGAAGAGAGACAGTGCAGGCTCCCAGTTCCACCTCAGCAGAATTACAGGATGGAGATGCAGAACTGCCGTGGAGATTTGTGGGGCTCATTTCCAGCCTGGGTAATCTTCATTCTGCTGCCTGGTGGTGACCGATAATCCAGTCACACTGCTCCATTCTACCCCAAGCTTCTCCCCTAAACTGTGTTCCCTTCTTCCTTCATGAGAAGATTAATTCCCAGTTATTTTTACTAACTTCACCAGCAAGCGACTCCCAGCTGAGAGGCCAGGGGTCGAGAGTTGGCGAGTGATTCTAACTGGGTTGCTTTGAGTTGAGTTGGGACCCAATGTTACTCACGGAGGCACTTCCATTGGGGTTTACTGAATAATGTCACATTTGGCCCTTTCTGCCATTCCTACGGGGTGAGTGTTTCCCTGAGTTTAAGGTTAAGAGTGAACAGGGTAGTTAAGAAGTGGTGAGGATGCTGTGCAACTTCCAATGAATACTGATGTAGCATCATAAATAATTCAACATGTTATTTGCTTTGTTTTTTTGACACTTCACTCTGATTTGAGATGTGGTGTCTGAATATATTTCCGATCCCTTTTCTGCTGTAAATTTAGTTAAATCCACACCAACGACTGTGTCCACGTGACATCCAATCTTCCTTCCAAGTTGCCATGCTTCATGCTTACTTATTGATATTGAATTTCATTTCCACTGATTGCAACAATTGCAATTTTTATCTAACTGGCCTCACAGGCCCCTGGCAGCTTCATCTATCTTGACAGCTCTTCTCCTCCCCACCCCCTCCCCTCAGACTATCATTGTCAAGATTGATCCATTTGCATTGGGTTTCTCGATGTGAATTATTAATGCAGATTAGGAACAGTGAATGCCTGAAGGCACTGCGCTCAGTAGATGTTGCACCCTGACAATACTGTGCTAACAAGTAGCTGCTGCTTTTTCTCCTTCAGTCAACTTATTCCCTATACTGAAACTGCAGACATTCATACATTTCTTATGCTATGAATTTTGATCAGAAATGTTAGCCCCATCACCGGAGCTGTTAGTCCATTTCAAACACTCACCGCTGTCATGGGAGTCTCTGGATACATGCCCGCAACCAGCAAAACTACAGTAGAAAATGTACATTCTTGTAAGTTCACGGTCGTTTCCTCAGGTTTTTCCCCAGGACCATTGACACAATTGCTCATCTGCATGGATAGGATGGCACGGTGGCTCAGTGTCTGTGTGGAGTTTGCACATTCTCTGCGTGGATTTCCTCCAGGTGCTCTGGTTTCCTCCCACAGTCCAAAGATGTGCACGATAGGTGAATTGGCCAGGTTACTCAAGCCCCACCTACCCACCACAACAACCCTGTACAGGACATTGGTTAGGCCAAAAAGAGAGAAAGTGAGGATGGCAGATGCTGGAGATCAGAGTCAAAAAGTGTGATGCTGGAAAAGTAGAGCTGGTCAGGCAGCATCTGAGGAGCAGAGATTCAATCTTTGAGCATGTGCTTTTCATCATTCCTGATGAAGAGTTTATGATTGAAATGTCAACTCTCCTGTTTCTCAGATGCTGCCTGACCAGCTATATTTTTACAGAACCACACTTTTTGACATTAGTTAGGCCACTATTAGATACTGTGCACAGTTCTGCTCTCCCTGCTATGGGAAAGATAGTGAAACTTGAAAGGGTTCAGTAAAGATTTACAAGGTTGCTGCCAGGGTTGGAGGGTTTGAGCTATAGAGGAAGGTTGAATAGGCTGGGGTTGTATTCCCTGGAGCAATGGAGGCTGAGGGGTGACCTTATAGAGGTTTATAAAATCATGAGAGGCATGGATAGGGTAAATAGCCAAGGTCTCTTCCCTGGGGTAGGGCAGTCCAAAACTAGAGGGCATAAGTTTAAGAGGAGAGGGGAAAGATTTAAAAGGGACCCAAAGGGCAACGTTTTCATGCAGGGGATGGTACGTGTATGGAATGAACTGCCAGAAGTAGTATTGAAGGCTGGCACAATTACAGCATTTAAAAGGCATCTGGATGGGTACATGAATAGGAAGGATTTAGAGGGACATTTGCCAATTGAGACTAGACTAATTTAAGATATCTGGTCCAAATTGACAAGTTGGAGGGAATGGTCTGTTTCCATGCTGTACAAATCTATGACTCGAATCCCTCCATTGCCTCTCCCCCCCCACCATATGTCAGCGCCATTGTTCTTGTTGTTGCTTTTGGACTCATGACTCTCCCACTTCCATTTTGGACTCCTGATTCTATCTCTTTATTCATACTTTGTCACCACTCATTCTTAGGTTCATTAAGTAGTCTCTTCTCTATTGTAGTTGAGGTTAACCAAAGACACCACTTCATCAATATCAATCCAGGAATCTGAGAGTTCCGTATATCCAGGCCAGTCAGAGATTTCTCTCAGGGCTCATATTGTGAGATCCAAGACTATATTTTAAAACTCTGTTCAGAATACTGTTAAAAGCTCTGACAGAGAAAAAGTATATAAATTTTGTGGTTGAGTTGACCTAATGAGTTTATTTCTTGAAGTAAATGGATAGATTGTTCATATACATTTTGTAACTTGTAAGAATAATCCACCAGAGCCAATTTCTATACCTTGGCCTCTGCCATTGTGTTAACAATATCTTAATAGCTTATCCTTTATACTTGAAGCATCACTCTCCTATTTCTCTTTGTTATCTCTCACCTGCCCGGTTACTCCTCATCTTCTGTCTCTCAGGCTCAGCTGTTCCTCTCTTCCTCTTGATTTCTCTAACCACTAAGAACTGTTAGAGCAGAGACTACTTGTATTGAATGCTCCAAGGCCTCAGACTTTAGCAGAGCTCCCACACACTGTCACTTCCCGAATTCAAGAGTTCACAGCATTCCAATGTATCCTCATGAGTTCAGACTTCTGCCATCACTTTCCATTTCAGGGAGGACCAGCTACATATTTTAGCACAGAGTCTCTGAAACTGAACTCCCAACAGGTCTTAGGTTACGCATACATAACCGCCAATGCTGCAACAAACATTTTTTAAAAAAGCATCAAATCCCCTTTTTGCAATTTCACAGGAGACTGATTGATATTTTATCATTCCAGGAGAACAGTGGGGTACAACTTTGATCTTTCCCCTTTGGCAAATAAGTTTTAATCTTGTCCTGATTCCTGGCTGTGAAGTTACTATTGAAATATATAAAAAAAAATGGGCTGTCTCAACACGGTTCACTTTGGGCACTGACTTACAGATTTTACATTCACATTTTGCTCAGCAAAGTTCAGGGCTAGAGGGAGAAAGATTTACTGTCCTTGTTGTTGGCAAGTGTTAAGCACAGAGAGGAATAAGGATCTGCTTAATTTTATGTGCAAAAATATACTTTATTCATAAATTATGAGTACATTACGAATGATTTAAGTTGGACATTACAGGAAATACAACTTTGAAATTGTATTTTTCATTCGAGCGTTACGCTCTTTGATGCCTCCATCCAAATGCAAAACGGAATATCATTCGAAATTACAAATATTTCAATACGAGCTTGAAAATATTCTACAATTTAACAGGTCATCAGAATATCATGGTAGAAAAACCTTAGACAGTGATCTTCCCTCTCTACCCTTTGGCTGCAGTTGCCCCAATGTTTAAACTATGTCCCCCAGTACATAGTCTGGACTTTGGAATGTGTCTATCTGCAACACTCAGTTGAGGTCAACTTTTTACATTGGAAGATCAACAAGGTTTGGGCAGATCAGAGAGCGTCTTTCACTGATTTGATGGTCTTCAGGCACAGTTGATGCTCCCTGGGGAACAGCCTGGAGAACACAGAGTCCTGAGTCATGAATATATTGGGATGCGCCTTCACAAAAGCCACTGCATCTCTCTTTATAAAGGCACGTTCCAGAAGGAGATGTGCAATAGTCTCTTCATCACAGTAACCACTTCGAGGGTAGCATGAAGTGGCGGAGAGAGTCCAAGCTTGTGTGAAAGACCAGAAGAGTAGTGCCTTTCTCGCATTTAGCCAAGTGGTGTCTTGCTGCTTGTTGGACAGTTCTGGCCTTGAGGCATTCTGCCAAGTGACGATGACAGTCTGCTCAGGATTGAGCTTCTCTTTTCCCCACAGGCCCTGAACGATGTCATGTGCTGATGGAAATGGGGTGGAAAGTGCTTTCCTGGACAACATTTTCCATAAGGGTCAGGTGGTATGCTACAGCCTGACTACTTGGAGGGTTCCGCGGGAATGCAGCCAAATCCATCCTTCAAAACCCCGGGGGCAGGTAGAGTTTCAGCATGTAGTGACACTTGAGTGCGTGTATGCTGAAGGTCTACACACATTTTGATTCAGTATCACATAAAGGTAGCCATCAAGATGAGGGTAACATTTAATACCTTCTTCGCAGAGCTTTGTGCATGGTGTCCCTGTGGACGCCATCCATTTTTGATTACCAGGTGATGTGGAAGATGACTTGACTGTCTGCTGTGGAGCATACTCGGGGAATGGGCCAGATCTGCAACACTGACAGCATCTGATTAGATTACTTACTTACAGTGTGGAAACAGGCCCTTCGGCCCAACAAGTCCACACAACCCATCTACACCCATTTGCCTACATTTACCCTTTCACCTAACACTATGGGCAATTTAGCATGGCCAGCTCACCTAACCTGCACATTTTTGGACTGTGAGAAGAAACCCACACAGACAAAGGGAGAACCTGCAAACTCCACACAGTCAGTTGCCTGAGGTGGGGATTGAACCCGGGTCTCTGATGCTGTGAGGCAGCAGTGCTAACCACTGTGCCACTATGCCACCCATTTGATAACAGGATATTTTTTACCAGCAATGGAGAGAGGGCCATACCCCCAAATACCCAGTTTCTGTCTCATCCTGGTGATCTGCTTCTTGGTGAAGTGTCGGCCCCTCCAAACACATTGCCTAGCACCTTCAGGTAGCCTGACCTGACGGTGATGGGGACAAAGGATCGTTCAACCCAGTTCCCAAAGAACATGGCCTCACTTTTGATCGTGATTTCCCTTCCTCCTCCAAGGCCAGTTTGAACTGGTCACAGATGTGCACTGACAGCAGATCCAAGCAATGTCTGAGATAGTCAACCCTCATCAAGCTCACAGGGTCATAGAGATGTACAGCACAGAAACAGAGCCTGCGGGGCAACTAGTCCATGCTGATCAGATATCCTAATCTAATCTAGTCCCATTTGCCAGCACTTGGCCCATATCCCTCTAAACCCTTCCTATTCATATACCTCTCCAGGTGCCTTTTAAATGCTGTAATTGTGCCAGCCTCCACCACTTCCTCTGGTGGCTCGTTTCATACATGCACTATCCTCTGTGTGAAAACGTTGCCCCTTAGGTCCCTTTTATATCTTGCCCCTCTCACCCTGAATCTATGCCCTCAAGTTCTGGACTCTCCAACCCTGGGGAAAAGACCTTGTCTATTTATCCTATCCATGCCCCTCATGATTTTATAAACCTCTGTAAGGTCACCCCTCAGCTTCCGTTGCACCAGGGAAAACAGCCCCAGCCTGTTCAGCCTCTCCCTGTAGCTCAAATCCTCCAACCCCGGCAACAACCTTGCAAATCTTTTCTGAAGCCTTTCAAATGTCACTATATCCTTCCAATATGTTTTCTGATGGATCCAACAAAAGCTTCCATGTAACACACGTACAAGGTAGGACAGAGTGGGCAGTCCCTGCCTGTCTCCAGATTTGAACAGTAAGGTTTTCTGATTCCCACCCATTGAGTAAAGCTCTACTAGGGTAGCTTACTCTACCTAACCATGTGATAGCATTTATCTCCTTCCTGATTTACTACTACTGAACACCTAAAGCTTCCAATTCCTCAGTCTCTATCAAGGAAAAAACCTTATTAGTCACACATCTTCTATCCATCCACAACAAAAATAGGAATTGCTGGAGAAACTCAGAAGGTCTGACAGTACCTGTGGAGAAAGCAGAGTTAACGTTTCGAATCCAGTGACCCTTCTTCTGTCCAGTGTGTTTATGTGTTCACTAGTTTTAGGTAAATTTCAAAATTCAAACTGAATCACATTCAAATTGAAAACATTTAAACGCATTAAATCAATGATAGTACTGAAAGCACTGAAAATCATTCAGGGAAAAAAATGCAAATTCCAAATCTATCTGCAATTCTTCAGTTGTATTCTTCAGAAGTATCGGTATTAACCAACTTTGGGTGCAATGGGAAAGGAAACTGTCTTAACAGGAAGATGATTGGAAGCTCACAAATAGATCAAGGAATCTGATCCAGCTCGTAAAACCTCAATGAAACATGATCAATATCAATATTCACTCTGGCTGCTTACAATCCTGACCAATACAATCAGTAAATTAATTATATGCATCAGTCAGAAGGCTGTTCACAATCATAGAATCTATACAGTGTGGAAGCAGGCCATTCGATCCATCATGTCCACACTGACCCTTGCACACCGACCCAATCTTGCAACTCTGAACACCCTTCAATTTTGAGGGGAATATCCTTACTTTTAATATTATCACTGTCTCACGTACTTCTGTATTTTGGTCATTCTGAAAATTTTACAATAATGATTCTACACAGAGAATTGTGAATGCATGGAATGTGTTGCCAATTGTGGTGGTGGAAGCAGAGTCATTAAGGACATCTAAGAGACTGCTGGATATGCACATGGACAGCAGTGAATTGAGGGGTGCGTAGATTAGGTTAATTTATTTTACATTAGAATTAGTCCTTGGCTGAAGGGCCTGTTCTGTGCTGTACTTTTCTATGTTCTATGATTATTGCCTGCAATATTCTGACGCCTCGGGTTAACTGCATGAATCACATAGGTTGAGCTGTATTTGCTGAGAGCTAAAGAACTACATTTCTTTTAACTCTGTTAACAATAGTATATCAAATTTCCTGAATATGATCCATCAATGTCCAGGCTCAACACTGTCTGCCTGTTCCCTGAGCCCCCTCATGCAGCAATTGCTAATCGAGTTTCCAGATGGACATTAGCTTTTATCCTCAGCTCAGAATTTAACCAGGGATCTGAAGCAGGCTGTTTACCAAACATATTAGTCCCAGTTACACTGCAAATGTTAATTAAAACAAACTGGTGAAATACGAGAAGACCACACAGGCGCATATTTTGAAGATAACACAACACACTCATGGGCGGTCGGTGTCACAGAACTTGAGCATTAGTGAGAAAGAAGACAAGACATGCTGTCAAGCTTTTCATCCTGAATTCATCAGGGCAGACGCAATGAGTGCACATTTTAAAGGGAGCAACAAATTATACTGAGCTTCGATCAGAGGATGATCATGCCAACCAATCAGTGCCTTTCCTCATGCAGTAGAAATCATTGTTCCCTTTAAAAGGGGTATTCTTGAGGGTCCTGATGAGCCCAGGACAAAAGCATGTTTCTTTTTCCAGCAATAACATTACTCAGAGTAATAAATGTGGTGCTGGAAAAACACAACAGGCCAGGCAGTATCCGAGAAGCAAGAGAATCGACGTTTCGGGCATAAGCCCTTCTTCAGGAATGAATAAGCCTGAAGAAGGGCGTATGCCCGAAATGTCGATTCTCCTGCTCCTTGGATGCTGCCTGGCCTGCTGTGTTTTTCCAACACCGCATTTTTCAACTCTGATCTCCAGCATCTGCAGTCCTCACTTTCTCCTCAGAGTAATAAATCCCAACTAGAGATCATAGCTGTTCTCTGCAGTTGAAGAAATGATATAAATCTAGTCTTTACTAATTTAGCAATAGACATACTGCAATTGGTTTTAGCTATATTAAGGAAAAGGTCAGATGGGCCTTAGTTGTAAAGAGAGGCTGGGACCTCTTTTGACTGAAGCATCGGAGGCTGGGAGGTGACCTTAGAGGTTTCTAAAATCATGAGGGGTATAAATAAGTTGAATGGCAGCTGCCTTTTCCTTAGAGTGCGGGATTTCAACACTAGGGGGGATATTTTTCATGTGAGAGGAGAAAGGTCTTAAAAAGACATGAGGGACAAATGTTTTTACACAGAAAGTGGTTTGCGAGTGGAATAAATGTCAGAGAAAATGATGGGTGTGGGTACAATTATAATGGGTAAAAGACATTTATATAAATAAATATTTGGAGTGATATGAGGCAACAGCAGGCAGGTGAGACTCGTTTAGTTTGGAATGATATTTGGCATGGATTAGTTGTACCAAAGGGTGTATTTCTGTGCTGTATGACTCTATGACTTTATGATTCTGGTTCTATGACTTTTGATTCTAATTGCTTTTCCAGGAAGAACACATCTGTGCCTGTCGAGAGCAAGATTCACTGTGGTGCTTTCTCAGTCATGTTAAGGTTCACTGTCTACATTTAGGTGACAGGAATAGTCTTTTGCAGAGTGCAAAACAAGTGCTAGTGCCAATGGAATTATATTCTGAAGCAAGAGACTAAAGATTCAGGAATGGGAGAAAATTGACATTTTTTTAAAACAATACGGTGGAAAACTGGATCAGATATGAAAATGGGCACATGAATCACAATGTACAATTAATGTCTCCTGTTCACTGCAACGCAAGCATAAGGATACTTCACCCAAATTAACAGGGTTCCTGCCTGGTACCAATACTCATCACCCTCATTTTACCTGGGGCAGTAGACCACTGTAGAGGCCTTTATTCATTTCCTAGCTGAGATCAGCTATCAAACTGAGATTATATGTGAAATTATGTAAATAAATTGATTGCAATGAATTTTGAATTGGCAAATAGACAGTTTTGAAAGAATATTGGCATAACTCTCAAAAGGTACGTTATAAAAAGACCAGTGCTGCCAAACATTGATGTAAAAATATTCGATACTCAGCATTTTTTTATCCAGTGAAACAACGTTCCCACATCATTGTTATGCCAAACAGCGAAAAGCTACCTTAAAAATAAATTCCTGGCACTGCATCATCTGCTTTAAAGACTGAGCAACTTTTGTACCTGTGTACGTGTGTACAGCAGTCAGTGTGAAACTTAGCACAAAATGTGAGCCTGGCCGTTTCCCCACCTGGAAGTACAGTCTTTGGTTTCCCTTTCATGAAGGTGGGGAGCTTAAAGCATTCATCTAGCCACCTTACCACATCACTCAAAGCGCAGAAAGAATATGAATGATTTTGAAGTGCAGTTATTGCTGTTCTGTCAACAATATGCCAATCTTTCTCTGCACAATATCCCAGAAGCAACTTCCTCAGCTCTGCATGGGAGTGTTTAGCACTGAATCTAGGCTAATGTCTTAAAGTAGGTCATGAACCTATGAGTAAAAGTCAAAAGTGCAAGTAACAACTATTTGAGTCTCACTTCTGCAGTTGACAATGTAAAATAAAAATAGCTGGAAGTAAAGAGAACACATAAGAGATGAAGCTACATTATGTGGAGAATCCTCATCAGAAGTCTCTCCTTTTTCAGATGAGCTGCGCAGTCATTGAATCATCTGCTCTTATTTCAGATTTCTATTTACGTTATCTTTAGCATCCGATCTTAGTGTCACCTAATCGCCATTTTTCATTTGGCCTTATTCCTGCATTTCCCTCAAGATAATGGGTCTTGTCAATGCAGATAGACGTCTCAAAATAAACTGTATAGCGCTGTTAATGAAAAAAAGATAACTGTAAGCAGATTTTCACACATTATGGTTGCCTTGGTTTCTAAAAGCTTTGATTTTCTCAATGTTAACCTTGATCAAAAGCTGCCTTAAGAGAGAAAAAAAACATCATTTTCTGATCTTGCCTGATGATAGTTGACACATACTGGCTAGAAAAAAAAAGCATTTCTGCTGAAGTGAGTCTGTACTTGAATTTTATTTACGGAGGAGCATTATTTTGAGAAACCTTGTATGAATAATTTTGCGACCAAATTAAAAGAAAAAGGTGGCATTTTCTCCTGTCAGGGAATTGCTTCTCCTCCCCTTAGCTCGGAGGTCAGGTGAAACTATAGCAGACAGACCAGGAAGATTAGGGAGATTCTGTAGAGAGGTAAATGTTGTGGCCAGGATCAAATTCTGGAATTCAATTCCAGATTTCCATAGTTAAACAAGCAGGCTGCTTTGGGCTGTTGAACCAACTAGCATAAGCATATCCTATATCCTTGTTACCAAGTCAGGTCAGCTTTTAGAAGACTTGTGGGTCATGCTCCACAGAAGTGTCATGAACCCAATCTAGATGAAGGAGCTGCTCGAAAAGCAAGTTCAAAGAGTCTTAGCCATGCCACATTATTCACCCACCCACAACCTCTTGCCACCTCATGCCCTCCATGCCAAGCTCCGCTCCTCCACCCAAATCATGGACCCTCATGTCCTCCACACCAACTGATGGCATTTTCTTGCCAACGCACCCACAAAATGAAAGTAACAAACCTGATAGTGACAAGAGAATACCACAATGACATAAAATGAGACAACTGATTTTTGAAAACCAAAGACTGAAATTAACATTTCTTGTTAATTGTGGCCTAACGAATGTCCTCTATGGCCACAATATGACCTTCCAACTCCTAAAGTTAATACACTGACCAATAGAGGAAAGCATACTAAATACCTTCTTCACTATCCTATCTACCTGCGACTCTATTTTCAAGGAACTATGCTCTTTGTTCAGCAATATTCCCCGGAACCTTACCATTAAGTGCATAAGTCCTGCTCTGGTTTGCTTTTTAAAATGCAGCACCTCGCATTTATCTTCATCTGCCACTCCTGAGCCCATTGGTCCATCTGATCAAAGCCAAGTTGACTATCCCTGTAGTCACAATAAAGTCATAGAGATGTACAGCATGGAAACTGATCCTTTGGTCCAACCTGTCCATGCCGACCAGATATCCCAACCCAATCTAGTCCCACCTGCCAGCACCCGGCCCATATCCCTCCAAACCCTTCCTACTCAAATACCAATCCAAATGCCTTTTGAATATTGCAATTGTACCAACCTCCACTTTCTCTGGCAGCTCATTCCATACATGTACCACCCTCTGTGAAAACGTTGCCTCTTAGGTCTCTTTTATATCTTTCCCCTCTCACCTTAAACTTATACCCTCTAGTTCTGGACTCCACGACCCCAGGGAGAAAACTTTGTCTATGTATCCTATCTATACCCCTCATAATTTTGTAAACCTCGATAAGGTCACCCCTCAATCTCCGATGCTCCAGGGAAAACAGCGCCAGCCTGTTCAGCCTCTCCCTATAGCTCAAATCCTCCAACCCTGGCAACATCCGTGTAAATCTTTTCTGAACCCTTTCAAGTTTCACAACATCTTTCCAATAGGAAGGAGACCAGAATTCCAACAGTGGCCCAACCAATGTCCTGTACAGCTGCAACATGACCTCCCAACTCCTGTACTCAATACTCTGACCAATAAAAAAAAACATGCCAAATGCCTCTTTCACTGTATTGTCTCTGGATTCTTGTGATCTCATTTCTGAAGGCTTCCCAATTTCCACCTGTCCCTTTACCTGCGAACATCTGCCCCCAGTCAGCTTTCAAAAGTTCTTGCTTAATATCGTCAAAATTAGCCTTGCTCCAATTTAGAACTTCAACTTTTAGATCTGGTCTATCCTTTTCCATCACTATTTTAAATCTAATGGAATTATGGTCGCTGGCCCCAAAGTGCTCTCCCACCAACAACTCAGTCACCTGCCTTGCCTTATTTCCGAAGAGTAGGTCAGGTTTTGCACCTTCTCTAGTAGGTACATCCACATAATGAATCAGAAAATTTTCTTGTACACACTTAACAAATTCCTCTCAATCTGAACCCTTAACACTATGGGCACCCCAGTCTATGTTTGGAAAGTTAAAATCCCCTACCATAACCACCCTATTATTCTTACAGATAACTGAGATTTCCTTGCAAATTTGTTTGTCAATTTCCCTCTGACTATTCGGGGGTCTATAATACAATCCCAATAAGGTGATCATCCCCTTCTTATTTCTCAGTTCCACCCAAATAACTTCCCTGGATGTATTTTCTGGAATATCCTCCCTCAGCACAGCTGTAATGCTATCACTTATCAAAAATGCCACTCCCTCCTCTCTTGCCTCCTTTTCTATCCTTCCTGTAGCATTTGTATCCTGGAACATTAAGCTGCCAGTCCTGCCCATCCCTGAACCATGTTTCTGTAATTGTTTTTATATCCCAGTCCCATGTTCCTAACCATGCCCTGAGTTCATCTGCCTTTCCTGTTAGGCCTCTTGCATTGAAATAAATGCAGTTTAATTTATTAGTTCGACCTTGTCCCTGCCTGCCCTGACCGTTTGATTCGCTTCTTTTCCCAACTGTACCAGTCTCAGATTGATCTTTTTCCTCACTATCTCCCTGGGCCCCATCCCCTCACCTTACTAGTTTAAATCCTCCCAAGCAGTTCTAGCAAATTTCCCTGCCAGTATATTAGTCCCCTTTCAATTTAGGTGCAATCCGTCCTTCTTGTTCAGGTCACTTCTACCCCAAAAGAGATTCCAATGATCCAAAAATGTGAATCCTTCTGCCGTACACCTGCTCCTCAGCCATGCATTCATCTGCTCTATCCTCCTATTCCTGCCCTCAGAAGCTCGTAGCACTGGGAGTAATCCAGATATTACTACCCTTGAGGACCTTTTTTTTTAAATTCCTGCCTAATTCTTTATAATTGCCCTTCAGAATCTCAACCCTTTCCCTTCCTATGTCATTGGTTCCAATGTGTACAATGACCTCTTCCTGGCCCCTCTCCCCCTTGAGAACATTCTGCACCCTCTCTGAAACATTCTTGATCCTGGCACCAGGAAAGCAACACACCATTCTGATTTTTCACTGCTGGCCACAGAAACGTCTGTCTGTACCTCGAACTAGAGAATCCCTTAACACAATCGATCTCTTGGAACCCGACGTACCTCTCATTGCATTAGAGCCGGTCTCAATACCAGAAACTTGACTGTTTGTGCTACTTTCCCCTGAGAATCCATCATTCCCTACATTTTCCATAACAGCATACCTGTTTAAAATGGGGATAGCACTAAAGTTAACCTACCTATGTGACTGTATCGGAGACCTTCCCCCCTTCCAACAACAGCCATCCACCACATACTGTTGCAAATTCCTCATTTCTTCTAACTGTCTCTCCAACTGATCCATTCGATCTGATAAGATTTGCATCCAACAGCATTTATTGCAGGTATAATCCACAGTAACCCTTAAACTCTCTTTAAACTCCCACATCCGACAAGAAGCACATATCACTCTACTAAAGGCCATTTTTGCTCCTTCATAATCTACAAACCCAGAAAGTAACACCGCCTTATTCCTCTACAAAACACTGCCCCAGGTAGTTACAGTTTATTTTTTAAGTTAAATCAAGAGATGTATTTCAAAAAGACATATAATCAAGAAAGAACCTACTCCAATTACTACTGCAGATGTTCTGTAGGCCACTTAAAACAATTAACTTATCTGATTCTGTGCTGTGAACTTTGCCCAAACAGTTCCTTCGAGATCAGTCGTGAATTTCACTGTTTGTTAATTTTCCCAGATGCACTGTGATGTCCAGCGATACATGAATTCAAACAGCAAAGGCCGTATCAGTTTCTCTCTCTCTCTCTCTCCTGCACTGACCTCACCATGTGCTTCCTTTGTCTGTTCTTCTCCCTTTTAAAACTGCTGTTGTTTTGACTTTTTTTTCCCCAAAGCTCCGAAACAATGGAACAGCATAAACAACAGTAATTGCTGCTCCTGGAACTTGAGGAAATCACCTCCAGCATCTAAAATACCTCAAAAGAGGAGCAGCTGTTACTGCATCTTGGATTACCCAGAATCTTTAAACTACAATTATTAAGCTTTAAAATGTAACTCGAACACTTGTGAAATATAGAAACAAACTGTAAGTTCAAGCTGTTTTGTTATTGACAGGCAAGAGGAGATAGAATTATACAGCAGGCTAACAAGGCTCTCTTGCTTTTTTCTGTCTCTTTCTCTCGTTTGCTCTCTCTTAAGCAAAGTAATCAATCTGACAGCATTGACTGGAAAGGAGCAGAGAACTGAGAACTTAAAAGATAATTGCAATACTCACAACTGCTGATGCTTCAAGAAGTCAACTAACCAACCGTGGTCTCAGGTGAAAGCCTTACATCACAAGGACGCCCAAAGGACATTAAACTGAATATTATTTTATCTTACTTTGGAATGGAAATGATCCTCCTTTTCACTTTGCACAGTGTGTGAATATGTATGGGGCCAAATGACTACAAAAAGGTTGAATGCTTGATGTTGCGGTTATAATTTTTCCCAGCATTAACAGGCAATAGCTTGGTTCTTCTTTAACTAAAGAAAGCTTGTGATTGTCCTTTACTGCTTACAGTAAAAATAGTTAACAATAATTTACTTAGAGAAAGGCAAAGCCATGTGCAAAAAGGAAATTGGGACTTAAGTTTGTGTCTCAGAGGTCGGCACTATCTAGGATGCCACAAAATCTCCTATTTTAAATTATTCAATACAAATTTCAAAATTTAAGACTATAAGACCATAAGACATAGGAGTGCAAGTAAGGCCATTCAGCCCATCAAGTCCACTTCGCCATTCAATCATGGCTGATGGGCATTTCAACTCCACTTACCCACATTTTCCCCGTAGCCCTTAATTCCTTGTGACATCAAGAATTTATCAATCTATGCCTTGAAGACATTTAGCGTCCCGGCCTCCACTGCACACTGCGGCAATAAATTCCACAGGCCCACCATTCTCTGGCTGAAGAAATGTCTCTGCATTTTAGTTCTGAATTTACTCCCTCTAATTCTAAGGCTGTGTCCATGGGTCCTAGTCTCCTTCCTAGTGTCCACCCTTTCCAAGCCATGTATCATCTTGTAAGTTTCTATTAGATCTCCCCTTAATCTTCTAAACTCCAATGAATACAATCCCAGGATCCTCAGCCATTCCTCATATATTAGACCTACCATTCCAGGGATCATTCACGTGAATCTCCGGTGGACACGCTCCAGTGCCAGTATGTCCTTCCTGAGGTGTGGGGACCAAAACTGGACACAGTACTCCAAATGGGGCCTAACCAGAGCTTTATAAAGTCTCAGGAGCACATTGGTGCTTTTATATTCCAACCCTCTTGAGATAAATGATAACATTGCATTCGCTTTCTTAATCATGGACTCAACCTGCATGTTTACCTTTAGAGAATCCTCGACTAGCACTCCCAGATCCCTTTGTACTTTGGCTTTATGAATTTTCTTACCGTTTAGAAAGTAGTCCATGCTTGTATTCTTTTTTCCAAAGTGCAAGACCTCGCATTTGCTCACGTTGAATTCCATCAGCCATTTCCTGGACCACTCTCCCAAACTGTCTAGATCCTTCTACAGCCTCCCCACTTCCTCACTACTACCTGCCCGTCCATCTAACTTCGTATCATCGGCAAACTTCGCTAGAATGCCCCCAGTCCCTTCATCCAGATCATTAACATATAATGCGAACAGCTGCGGCCCCAACACTGAACCCTGCGGGACACCGCTTGTCACCGGCTGCCATTCCGAAAAAGAACCTTTTATCCCAACTCTCTGCCTTCTGTCAGACAGCCAATCCTCAATCCATACCAGTAGCTCACCTCGAACACCATGGGCCCTCACCTTACTCAGCAGCCTCCCATGTGGCACCTTATCACAGACCTTTTGGAAGTCTAGATAGACCACATCCACTGGGTTTCCCTGGTCTAACCTACTTGTGACCTCATCAAAGAATTCCAACAGGTTTGTCAGGCATGACCTCCCCTTACTAAATCCATGTTGACTTGTTCTAATCCGACCCTGCTCTTCCAAGAATTTAGAAACCTTATCCTTAATGATGGATTCTAGAATTTTACCAACAACCGAGGTTAGGCTAATTGGCCTATAATTTTCCATCTCTTGTCTTGATACTTTCTTGAACAAAGGGATTACAACAGCGATCTTCCAATCATCTGGGACTTTCCCCGACTCCATTTAGGAAGACAAATTGGAAGGAAACATTCGTCAACCATCTTAATTCAAAACATCAAACTGACAGTGGGAAGACTATTTAGAATGTTTTCAGATTATGAAAATCTTCATATTGTCTTATTAATTATTCACACCACTGAGTTGGATCTTCAAACTGTTGAGGTATATTCACCATTAACAGCCTCCTGAGGATATTTTGCACTTACTTTATTTTACCTTTCAGCTGGTTCACTGAGGTAATCTATTTGAAGGTGTTATACAGAAGTTTTTTCAGATGAATGTACGTTCGACCTCTCCAGAATTAAATATATGCTTCATCGGACGTAATATTTAATGTTGCTCAATACAAATTGTTCATCAGGAAACAAAAGATAAAAGCTGGTTTACTTTCATTGCGGATTATTTCAACGAGGATTTGGAAGCTGCAGGTTTAGAAGAAGACAACTGCTCTTGTGGTGAAGTGGTAGTGCCCCTACCTCTGGCTCTGAAGGTCTGGGATCTGGTCCCATACATGGTGGAACTGTAAGTTAACATTTCTGAACACACTGTTTGAGAATAATTAGAACCAGACACATTGACATGAAGCTTCTTAATATAAAATAAAATAATTCAACTACATTCTACACTTTTACAAAAAAAACACATCAAAGTCATAGAGTCATAGAAATTTACAGAAATGAACTGACCTTTTGATCCAACTCTTTCACGCTGACCAGATATCCTAAACTAATCTTAATCCCATTTGCCAGCATTTGGCCCATATCCCTTCAAACCCATCCTATTCATATACCCATTCAGATGTTGTAATTGTACCCAGCCTCCACCACTTTGTCTGGCATCTCATTCTATACACGCATCACCGTCTACATGAAAACGTTGCCCTTAGGTCCCTTTTAAATCTTTCTCCTCTCTCCTTCAACCTATGCCCTCTAATTTTGGACTCCCCTACTTTAGGGAAAAGACTATTCACACAACACCAGGTTATAGTCCAACAGGTTTAATTGGAAGCACACTAGCTTTCAGAATGCTGCTTCTTCATTAGGTGATTGTGGACCTCAATCACCTGATGAAGGAGCAGCGCTCCGAAAGCTAATGGGCTTCCAATTAAACTTGTTGGACAATAACCTGGTGTTGTGTGATTTTTTTAACTTTGTACACCCCAGTCCAACACCGGCATCTCCACATCTTGAATATTCACAATATCCATGCCCTCATGATTTTATAAACTTCTATAAGGTCATCCCTAAGCTGCTGATGTGCCAGAGAAAACAGCCCCAGTCTATTCAATCTCTCCCTACAGTTCAAATTGTCCAATCTTGGCAATATCCTTGTAAATCTTTTCAGAAACTTTTCAAATTTCATTTGGAAGTTTGAAATAGTACAGAGAAGAGTCTTGAGACTGATCCTGGATTGCAAGGGGATGGAGGAAAACTTTGAGAAATCTGGGATCTCAACTTTGAAGTGAGGTGAATAATTGTTAATAGCAGTGAGAAGGCAAATCTTGAACATTGGTTCAGGAAATTGGGAGGAAAAGATTCGAGTACTGAAAGGATGGATGTCAGGACATTCCTCTTCAAACACAAAGGGAATTTAGCATCCTCTCTTGTGGTGAGTTTGGCAGACATGAAGCACTTAGTCATGCAAGAGGTCAGCAATTTGAGACCCTGCCATTTCTCCTTTTCCAATTAAGTCCAGAAGGCACATAAATGCCCTCCATGCCTTGCCACCAACTGGGGACTTTTGGCGGGAAATTAATTTGCACTTAAGTGCCTCATCCTGCTGTCACTGGTACTTCCCTGATGACTTGCCCTGTCGGGTGCAAAATAACCAAACCTCTGTAGTGTTGTTTAAATAGGGTCCCGGGGATTAGAGGGGGTGTGGTGGCCCTTCATTCAAAGGCACTGAATTGCAGCTTACAGGTATTGGCAAAAGAGGGAGGCCCATTGAGAATCCTTCCCTTCCATACACCACGTGACTCCCAGCACCTGATGCCTACACGAGTAATTGTGCCATGAGATTCAGCAACTGCATGAGACCTTGGGTTTTGTACTAGTTTCATCAGTCTTGACGTCTGTTTGTTCTTAACAAACTGGACTTGTATTGCCAAGTTAGTTTATACCAGGGATGACTCACTGATGTCTTGTTTTGTGTGGCGATACCACTTAATATAGTGAACGTTTCCACTATGACATGGTGTAAGATTCTGAATAGCTTCACTGTTGGTTAGTGAACCCTCCATTGACTTCCCTGCACACTGCCCAAAGTCAGTGAAATTTCCCGCTAGCTTTACTGTCTCCAACAGTTACTTTGTCAGGAGGCTGTAGAATGGTGTTAGCAAATGTGATCAATTGTATACCTGGAGTCTCTAGCTGCTAAACTCCTACATCATTGCCCTGCCCCTCCTCCATACACCTGGTGTTAGCCAGCTACAGTCACACTCACAGTTTATTGCCTTCCTACTGTAATTGGAAACCATAATTCTTCATTAACTGTTAGACAAACCGCCCCTTTTCACATTTTCAATATGTTTATAGCTAGCAGAAATGTTCTGAGGACATGATTCTTCAAAAATGTCTGTGTTTTTTCTCCCAGTTGGCAGCTGCACTTAAAGATTAATCCTTGATCCGTGGAGACACCACGGGAACTGTGGAGATTTGGGGAATCTGTTGGAAGCCTCAGGGAAATGACAGAATGAGCTGTTTTCATCCATACCCTTGGGGGTTTTGTGAGTTGGCAGAACTGAAAATAGATTATCAACCTGAAACATCAACTCTCTCTCTCTCTCTTTCCACAGATGCCACTAGACCTGCTGAGGAAAGCCAACATATTTGGTTTTCAGATCACTTTCAATGGAGCCTTTTTCAATGTGTTAAACAGATTTCCTCACTCAGCTCTCTCTTGAGTTATTATATACTTTGCAAATGTACACGCCCTCTGCTGGCTGACTACGGAGTCATGCCCTGCTATTCAGTTTTCTCAAGGCTGAATGGTCCAAAGTGCGAAGCTCATTTGAACTAAATTGAGTCACAGGGATATGGGTATGACAGACAACTAGTCAAAATACAAAATGATGAAGATGAGGCTGCTGTGTTGGTAATTGATCCTGATAGCTAACATAGAGTCACAGAGTCATAAGCATGGACTGCACAGAAACAGACCCTTTGATACAACTCATCCATGCCGACCAGATATCCCAATCCAATCTAGTCTCACCTGCCAGCACCCAGCCCAAATCCCTCCAAACTCTTTTTATTCATATACCCATTCGGATGCCTTTTAAATGTTGCAATTGTACTAGCCTCCACCACTTCCTCTAGCAGCTCATTCCATACACATACACCCTCTGCGTGAATATTTTGCTCCTTACGTCTCTTTTATTTCTTTCCCCTCTCATCCTAAACTTATGCGCTTTAGTTCTGGACACCCCCTGCCCCAGGGAGGAGACTTCATCTGTTTATCCTATCCATGCCCTTCATGATTTTATAAACTTCTATAAGGTCACCCCTCAGCCCCTGACATTCCAGGGAAAACAGCCCCAGCCTATTAAACATCTCCCTACAGCTCAAATCCTCCAACCCTGGCAACATCCTTGTAAATCTTTTCTGAACCCTTTCAAGTTTCACAATATCCTTCCAATAGGAAGGAGACCAGAAGTGCATGCAACCTTCCAAAAGTGGCCTCACCAATGTCCTGTACAACCGCAACATGATCTCCAACTCCCATACTCAATACTCTGACCATTAAAGGAAACCATACCAAATGCCTTCTTCACCATCCTATCTACCTGCAACTCTACTTTCTATGACTCTATGAACCTGCCTCCAAGGTCTCTTTGTTCAGCAACACTCCCTAGGACCTTAGCATTAAGTGTATAAGTCTGGCTAAAGTTTGCTTTCCCAAAATACAGCACCTCGCATTTAAACTCCATCTGCCAGTCTTCAGCTCATTGGCCCATCTGATCTAAATCCTATTGTAATCTGAGGTAACCTTCTTTGTTGTCCACCACACCTCCAATTTTGGTGTCATCTGCAAACTTACTAACTATACCTCTTCTGGTCACATTCAAATCATTTATATTATGCTAGAGGACCCAGCACCGATCCTTGTGGCACTCCACTGGTCATAGGCCTCCAGTCTGAAAAGCAACCCTCCACCACCACTCTCTATCTTCTACCTTTGAGCCAGTTCTGTATCCAAATGGCTAGTTCTCCATATATTCCCAGAGATCTAACCTTGCTAATCAGTTTCCCATGTGGAACCTTGTCTAATGCCTTACTGAAGACCAGATGGATCACTTCGATTGCTCTGCCCTCATCATTCCTCTTTGTTCTTCTTCAAAAAACACAATCAAGTTTGTGAGACATGATTTCCCATGCACAAAGACATGGTGACTGTCTCTAATCAGTCCTTGCCTTTCCAAATACATGTACATCCTGTCCTTCAGGATTCCCTCCAACCAACTTGCTCACCACCGACGTCAGGCTCACTGGTCTATAGTTCCCTGGTTTGTCTTTACCACCCTTCTTAAACCATATTAGCCAATTTCCAGTGTGCAGGCACCTCACCTGTGACTATCAATGATACAAATATCTCAGTAAGCGGCCCAGCAATCACTGCCCTAGCTTCCTACAGAGTTCTAGGGTACACCTGATCAGTTCCTGGAGATTTATCCACTTTTATGCATTTCAAGACATTCAGCACTTCCTCCTCCATAATATGGTCATTTTTCAAGATGTCACCATCTACTTTCCTACACTCTATATCCTCCATGTCCTTTTGTACAGTAAACACTGATGCAAAATACTCGTTTAGTGTTTCCCTCATCTCCTGTGGCACCACACAAAGGCCACCTTGCTGATCTTTGAGGGATCCTATTCTCTCCCTAGTTACCCTTTTGTCCTTAATGTATTTGTAAAAACCCTTTGAATTCTCCTTAACTCTACTTGAGAAAGCTATCTCCTTTTTGCCCTCCTGATTTATCTCTTAAATACTCCTACTGTCTTTATGCTCTTCTAAGGACTCACTTGATCTGTCTTGTCTGCACTTGACATATGCTTCCTTCTTTTTCTTAACCAAACCCTCAATTTTTTTACTCATCCAGCATTCCCTACATCTACCAGCCTTTCCTTTCACCCTGACAGGAATATATTGTCTCTGGACTCTCATGATCTCATTTCTGAAGGCTTCCCATTTTCTAACCGTCCCTTTACCTGCGAACATCTGCCACTAATTAGCTATCAAAAGTTCTTGCCTAATGCTGTCAAAATTGGCCTTCCTCCAATTTAAAACTTCAACTTTTAGATCTGGCCTATCCTTTTCCATCACTATTTTAAAACAAATAGAATTATGGTCGCTGGCCCCAAAGTGCTCCCCCACTGACACCTCAGTCACCTGCCCTGCCTTATTTCCCAAGAGTAGGTACATTCACATATTGAATCAGAAAGTTTTTTTGTACATACCTAACAAATTCCTCTCCATCTAAACCCTTAACACAATGGCAGTCCCAGTCTATGGAACATTTGGAAACCATAACCATCCATTATTCTTACAGATAACTGAGATCTCCATCCAAGTTTGTTTCTCAATTTCCCATTGACTATTGGGGGGTCTATAATACAATCCCAATAAGGTGATCATCCCTTTCTTATTTCTCAGTTCCACCTAAAGAACTTCACTGGATGTATTTCTGGAAATATCCTCCCTCAGTACAGCTGTAATGTTATCCCTTATCAAAAACACCACTTCCTCTCCTCTCTTGCCTCCTTTTCTGTCCTTCCTGTAGCATTGGTATCCTGGAACATTAAGCTGCCAGTCCTGCCCATCCCTGAGCCATGTTTCTGTAATTGCTTTAATATCCCAGTCCCATGTTCCTAACCATGCCCTGAGTTCATCTGACTTCCCTGTTGGGCCTCTTGCATTGAAATAAATGCAGTTTAATTTATCAGTCCTACCTCGCTCTCTGCTTTCTCCCGACCTGCCCTGACTGTTTGACTCCCTTCTTTTCCCAACTGTACCAGTCTCAGATTGATCTCCTTCCTCACTATCTCCCTAGGCCCCATCCCCTCACCTTACTAGTTTACATCCTCCTGAGCAGCTGTAGCAAATCTCCCTGCCAGTATATTAGTCCCTTTCCAATTCAGGTGCAATCCATCCTTCTGGTACAGGTCACTTCGACCCTAGAAGAGATTCCAATGATCCAAAAATGTGAATCCTTCTTCCTGCGTCAGTTCCTAGCCACGCAGTCATCTGCTCTATCCTCCTATTCCTACCCTCACTAGCTCGTAGCACCAGGAGTAATCCAGATTTTCCTACTCTCATAGATCTCCGTTTTAAATTCCTACCTAACTCTCTATATTTTCTTTTCAGAATCCCATCCTTTTACCGTCCAATGTCATTGATTCCAATGTGTACAATGACCTCCTCCTGGTCCCTCTCCACCTTAAGAACATTCTGCACCCTCTCTGAGGCATCCTTGATCCTGGCACCAGAGAGGTAACACACCATTCTGATTTTTCACTGCTGGCCACGGAATGTCTGTCTGTGCCTTGGACTAGAGAGTCCCCTCACACAATCGATCATTTGGAACCTGATGTATCCCTCATTGCATTAGAGCCAGTCTCAATACCAGAAACTTTGCTGTTTTTCCCCTTAGAATCCATCACCCCCTACATCTGCCTAAACTGCATACTGGTTTGAAATGGGGATTGCCACAGAAGACCCCTGTACTTCCTGCCTACCTCTCTTACATTTCCTGGGGTTAACCCATCTATGTGACTGTATCTGAGACTTTTCTCCCTTCCTCTAATTGCCATCCATCACACCCCATTGCTCTTGTAAATTCCTCAATGTCTCGAACTGTCACTCCAACCGATCCATTCACAACCAATGGCATTTATTGCAGATATAATCCTCAGTAACCCGTAAACTCTCCTGTAACTCCTGCATCTAACAAGAGCATCTCACTCTACTAAAGGCCATTTTTGCTTCTTTCAATCTACAGATCCAGAAAACAGCACTTATTCCTCTAAAAAACACTGCTCCAGATTAAATTAATACTTATGGCTTATATGTTTAAGTTTAATCAAGAGACATACCTCAATAAAACATAATCAAAAAAGAATCCACCCTACTCACTACTGCAGACTTACTGTAAGGCCACACGTAAACTAGAGGGCGTAGGTTTAAGATGAGAAGGGAAAGATTTAAAAGGGACCTAAGGGGCAACCTCTTCATGCAAAACGTGGTGTGCGTATGGAACAAGCTGCCAGAGGTGATGTTGGAGGTGGGTATAGGTACAATTACAGCTTTTAACCGGCATCTGGATAGGTACATGAATAGGAAAGGTTAAGAGGGTTATGGACCAACTGCAGGCATATGGAATTATAGCAGTTTAGGATATTTGGTTTGCATGGCTGAGTTGGACCAAAGGGTCTTTTTCCATGCTGTATAACTCTATGATTCTATGTATAAATATAGATAAGATAAATACACATGTACATATATGCATACCTATAAATTTGTGCATAAGCACAGATGTAAAAGAACTAGAAATTAAATGAGGTAAGACATATGTAATGGATTGCACAAATACTTGAAAAGGAGAAAAAAAATTTGGTTTTAGGGAAAGAGAGCATACAGATAGCTCTTTAAAAAGTCATAGGCATAATGGATTGAAAAACCTCCTCCAAGTCTGTATCATTTTTTTATTGCATAATTCCAAATGTGCAGTCTCTCTATTTTGTTCAATCGAAATAAAGGAATGCTTTGAACAGAAGTCCATGTTGCTGACACTTCGTTTTCAGAAAGGAGCGAATTCTCACAAAGCCGCATGGGAATGTTTGGAACAGAAGGCAAACACCAATGTTATGTGCGGCCTCAGACTTTAGCCATTGTATTAGAGAATGCACTAAAACACCGCGGTATCCAACATGTTCCAATTGCCTTGCATTGTGAATTCAGCAGTGCTGTTAGTGACGTAGTCTGAACCACACATGATTGTTTGAAAATTACCACAATGCGCAATTTGTTTCATGTCTCTCCAACCTAGATAAGCCAACTAGATAAGTGGTCTGCTCACATGGATTGAGTCAGTTTGTACACAATGCTGAAGGTTACTCTGCTGTCATTGTTAGAGAGGAACAGTCATGGAGAAAACTAGAAAAGGAAAGGCTGAAATCAGAAAAGAATTATTAGAAACAGTGCTACATTTGTAGACATAAACCAAACTCTTGCTCATCATCCAGTAGAACAGGGTTTGGATCTTGGTTATGGTGTCTCTCAAGACTTTCCAAATACAGTAATCACTCGCTCTGTTTTGGGCCTTGCAAATCTATTTGCCTCAACTGCTAACACATCTGACTGGATTTTTATTGAGGCCCTGAGTAGCAGGAGTCAAAAGAATTTCTAACATCACTTAAAAAAAAGTCTGTGTAATGATGGGGGGCGGGTGCAAGTTCTGGTTGGCCCAGCTGACCTTGAAAAGTACTCAGAAAAAGGCAGATGTGTTGCTCACTGCCAAGGTGAAATGCTGTGAGACATTCCAGTTATAATGAATATGAGGCCCTCTAGCACTCACCTCTCATACACACTCACCTCCGTTCACTTCCCATGTCCCGTCATGCCATTCACCACCACCCTCCATCCATGGTCCTCCATTCCATCTTCTGCTGTTCTGCACATCCTTTCCTATCTGTCTTTCTTTCTAAGCAAGGCAATCTGCTCCCCTCTCCGTTAATGAAGCTTTGCTGACAGCCTGTTCATTAGAACACTGACCTAGTTGAGCCCCCAGGTAAACAATGGTCAGTTGGCTGACATCTCTACTGCTATCATCTTTTCTATCAATTTCACAACACTTGTTTTCACAGGATAAACAGATTTCAAGTGCTTATTATTTCTGTTATTGGTACTTTAAAGTACTTGGCTGGCTGACAAATTGTAGTGGTCTGAAGTAACTTTTTCTTCAGAAAGTGTAAAGTTTTGCATGAATGACTTATTTTTTATGAAAATATTTTTCTCAACGCTTTCTATTTTTACAATAGCATTCCGAGATTATATTCAATGGGTGAAAGACATGGAGATGCCATACTTGGCATGGGTGGGATAATCATGCAGTCTATGATTAGATTAGGATAAATTCCCTACAATATGGAAACAGGCCCTTCGGCCCAACAAGTCCACACCAACTCTCCGAAGAGTAACCCACCCTATATTTACCCCGACTAATGAACCTAACAATATGGGCAATTTAGCATAGTCAATTCACCTTACCTGCACATCTTTGGACTGTGGGAGGAAACTGGAACACCCAGAAAAAATCCATGCAGACACAGGGAGAATGTGCAAACTCTGCACAGAAAGTCTCCTGAGGCTGGAATCAAACCCAGGTCCCTGATGCTGTGAGGCAGCAGTGCTAACCACTGAGCCACCATGCCCCGAGCCACCGTGCCGCACCTATGGTGAATGGTATCTTTGTGGTATCATTAACTCTGAGTTTTTTAAAGGTTGATCTGACTCCATTAAAATTGTGGATGAGCAAGAAATGCCCATTGGGTTAGAGATGCAGGTGTATGCCAACAATTTTGAGGTAATACCAAGCATCAGAAATCCCAAGAATAGGACTGAGAATCCCAGACTTGAGTCCTGGCTACCATTTTCATCCCTCCACAGAGTTGTCCCTACTCCATGAAAATCCAGGTTAATGAGTCAGAACGGTGAAGGTTCAGAGCTTACGACTGAAGGTATTAACATCCAATGGAATTTAATGCCTTCCTCAAGGCAGGCTTGGAGGTAAGATTCAATTAATTAGGGGTCAGGGTGCTGTGTGGGAACCGAATTGATGCTTATCTTATCTCTGATTAGGCCTACATCAGGAAGGACAGGATTGCCATCACCCCATCAATTGAGAGTCTTCATTGGCCACCAACCACATGCTTCATCCCCTGCTAATGGTATCCAACCAGTAGTGGGAGGACTGCTGCCACTGGAGCAGCCTGAAGACAATAGGTTCCATATTGTCAGGCACTCTGTGATCCAATGAACCTTCACTGGGAAGAGAGTTGGAGTTTTTTGTAAGTGCCCCCTTTCCCAGTCCCCACACCCCAGACACCCCTGCCTCTGACCATCATCATGTTGCCACTTACCTGTGGCTTTGGTCCTTCACTGGCAATGTGCATTTGGAGAGTGAAGTGTTAGAAGCCACCAGTACTTCTCTGGGACCACACTCAATCCAGTCAGATGCTGGCAGTCAATTGGTGCCAGAGCTTGGGTCCTTGATCCTTAGGAACACCAGTTGCTGGTCACTTAAATGCCTGGAGATGCAGTGTAGTGGTATCATCACTGGATTAGTAATCCAGAACCCAGGCTAATGTTTTTGGGATGTGGATTTGAATCCCAACATGTCAGATTTGAAATCAATCAAAATCTGGCCTATTGGCAAATATGAAATCACTATGAGATAAAGCCATCTGAGTGAGTTTTGAGAAGATTTGTAGCTCAGGTTGAGGTTCTGGATGTAGGTTTGCTTGCTGAGCTGGAAGGTTCATTTCCAGATGTTTCATCACCATACTAGGTAACATCTTCAGCGGGCCTCTGGGCAAAGGACTGCTGATGATTCCTGCTTTCTATTTATATGTTTGGGTTTCTTTGGGTTGGTGATGTCATTTCCTGTGGAACAACACGCCCATCCTAGGACAAGCCAAACAGAGACACGCAGGAGAATTCCTAGAAGCATGGCATTCCAACTGGAACATTCCAACAAACACATCGAGTTAGATTCCATCTACCACCCCTGAGAAAAATAACAGGAAATGACATCACCTAGTAGGGTAACAAATCATCTGGAAATGAACCTTCCAGCTCAGCGAGCAAATCTACATCCATAAAGCCATCTGATTCACAAATATCTTTTGGGAAGAAAATCTGCTGTCCTTACCCGATCTGGCCTACATATGACTTCAGACCTATAGCAATGTGAACCTCCCTCTGTGCCATTAGGATTAGGCAAGAAACGTTGGCCTCGCCAGTGACCCTACTCGAATGAACATAATTTAAGAAACTGGCCTTTTCTAAAGGAATAGACACAAGTCCCTGGCTGCCTCATCAGCTGACAGGAGAACCCCGCATTTCCTGAACTAAATACCACCCATCATCGAGGTGGAGTTTTCAGGGTCAAACAAATGGAGATCAAAGCACTGGATGGTGGTACAGTTGGACATTGAGCAGCTCAGTGTTTGAAGATGTATGTGAAATTTATCCAGCAAATGTTCTGCCCATAACCAGCTAGGTATTTGGCTGCTCTTGATGAAACCTTGCTTCATGTAAAAATGGTCATTGTGTTTATTTAAATAAGAGTAACTATACAAAGTAGCTTGACAGCAGTGCTGAGACAGCACATTTCTCTTAACAATGGGCAGCTGGTTTTGCTGACATGGTATCACAGCATCAGTCAGCACCTTTAAGAGAGGAAGGGAGCAAACTGAAAGATAAAAAACTAAAAATTCTCTTGCAATGCTGGCAGAACTTGCTCGTGAATGTGACCTTGCACATAATGATTAAGACCTTCTCTGTGCTTTTAATGAGGGGAAGGTATGTTATAAATGCTACAGGTTTCATCAGGAATTGTTTCCTGGATAAAGATGCTGAACTTTTCAGTCGCAGCAGCCCAGCAGATAAGTTGCTTTTCCACTTATTCTTTTTGGTGGCTTCAATTATGTTTAATAGTATTGTCTTTCTGATTGGCAGGAACTCCCAGTAACCAGATCTTTCAATGCAATTCAGTTCAATTATGTGTTGTCAGAAAAGCCCAAAGATGTGTATAATAGGTTGATTCATGGTATTGGACCTGGGCTTTTCTACGGTTTAAAACCCCAGTAGGGAAAAAAAAGTCATTAAGAGTTGCACTGAGATCTGTTGAAGATTTACTGTATTGGATGATTGGTTTAAATCAGTGTAAATTGGTGTAAGGATGAAAAGAGTCGAATTAAAGAAGGACTTAAATCTCTTGAACAGCCCTTAAAGAGCTCCAGGTCCCATCTTCACAAATCGAACGGGTTGTTTCCTCATGATAAATCATTTCAGTGATTTATCATGAGGTAGATCAGGTCAATCATGTGTTCAGTTCCTGATTTGTTCTGAGTTAGTTGGATTCAGTGCAATTAGGATGCCCTTCAAGCTATGGGTTGCCTTTAAGTTTGGAAAGGGAAATGCAGTCATGGCTGGATTTTCTGACCACAGTCCAGACATCAACCTCACCTCACCTACTTTACTAATGCAAAGTCAATCTACAGAATTGCCACATATTTCTCATAATACAACCAAACATTGTTTATGTTAAGAATCATTTGAGATTCTTGTTATTGTTGTGCTAACCCTGTAGGTTTACACTGATTTATTCGCGTCTTCATGGAAAAAACATAATGGTCCATCTTCCTGTTTTTATGTTCTCTTTGCATATTTAAGTGGGTCACTAATTATGCATCTGGTTGCCGTTTCTCAGACAAATAGTCCATTTCTGAATGCAAGGCAGTTAAATAAAAATCCAGTTCCCTTTACAGCCTGCATTAAAAAGAAGTATTTAAAGGATGCCTCTTTAGAGTATTTCTGGGAAATAAAATGAGGTGCTATGAAATATTTTCATTCCATCTCTTCAGGGATATATTGTGAATTTTAAATTCCCAATTTTCTGCTGTGTTTTCTGTTTGAACCTGGATTCTCTTCTGTTCCCTGCCATCATAGACGAACACATTTAAACTTTTTAAAATACACAACATTTAGCAAGCTGTTAATAGATGTTTTAACAAATCTGTCAAGATGCAGTGTTGGATTTGACACAATTGCATTATGTGTTTGCATAGCGATGTTGTGTTCTGCATAGAAATCCAGCCTGCAAAGTTCCTGAAATGTAAGTGCGGTACACATAACCTTCATGGTTAATGCATCCGACATTGTTAGTTGTCATATAAGGTCAACTTGCCACTATCCTTCCCTCTCTTGAAACCGATGGCTTTTGCTGGGTTATGGTTTAATGGGTCTGGCAGCTGACTGGTGTCTTGTCCAAAATGAGTGGCAGACTGTTTTAATGTGTCTGACTGAAACTGCTCCAAATTAGCAGAAATCAGTTGAACTAACAAGAATGGTGACTGTGCACAAAGCACTTTGGTGAAGTGACTGAGAAATAATGAGGAGTTTTGCAATGGCACAAACACTGTAATGGCCCAATTATCTGAATGATAATTAGCAATGTCACAGATGAGTGAAGACTGCATTTAAATGAATTGAACTGCAACTTTCAGGCCCTAAACTAAAAATCAAGCCCCATGATCAGAAAGCATCCCAGAATCTTCAATCTTCAGAAATTCAGCTTCAAGAGTACAAACTGTTAACTCCTTGCATACTGAGAATAGTTTACATGTGCAGATGATGGGTGATGGGTGAGGTTTAACTTGCAGTGGCTAGCAACATTCCCTTATTTGGCTACTGTCATAATCAAAGACTGACCAGCCAATGTTAAATAGCTGAATCTTTTGGGAATCTTTATTTAGCCAATCAAATAGCATTTGGTTTCAAAATTTGCGTTCACCCCAAAGCAAAGGCTGGAATCATGCAGGATGAAGACAAAGGAAGGCCAAAACATTTTTAAACTATGCCTTTTTCTTATTAGTATTGCATTTCCTGCACTGAAAACAAGACAATCTTCTGAGAAGGCTGTAGTTTTTCTGTAGCTGCTGGCGATCTACAACTTAAAGAATTCAATCTTACTCTATTCAGCAAAAAAAAATCCAGAATTCTCAAGCACAATCCCTGTTCTACCAGTCTGTGCCACAGTCTGTTAAACATTGCTGCTTTGTTTTATTGTAAGATATTTCAAATGTACAGCAGTCTTTCATCTCTATGATAGTTGGATCACATGAAAGCAAGGCATCTTTTTTTCTGTCAGGTACTTAAATTATTCAATTTAATTTGGAGAGCTGTTCTCAAGTACAGTCATACAGCACAGAAACAGAGCCTTCAGTTCAACTCATCCATGCCGAACAGCCATCCCAATCTGACCAGTCCCATATACTGCACTTGGCCCATATCCCCCAAACCCTTCATATTCATCATATTAAATGTTGTGATTGTACCAGCCTCCACCACTTCCTATGGCAGCTCATTGCAGACACACACCACCGTCTGCATGGAAAAGTTACCTCTCACGTCCTTTTTAAATCTTTTCCCTCACACCTTAAATCTATGCCCTCTCGTTTTGGACTGTCCCACCTCAGGAAATAGACCTTGGCTATTCGTCCTACCCATCCTCCTCACGATTTTAGAAATCTGCATAAAGTCACCCCTCAGCCTCCGAAACTCCAGGGAAAAAAGCAGCAGTCTATTCAGCCTCTCCCTGTAGCTCAAATCCTCCAAGACTGGCAACATCCTTGTCAATCTTTTCTTGTACTCTCTCAAGTTTCACAGTATCCTTCTTATAGAAGGGTGACCAGAATTGTATGCAGTATTCCAAAAGTGCCCTGTACTCAATGTTATGACCAATGTCAAATGCCTTCTTCGCCATCCTGTTCACCTGCGTTTCTAGGAATTATGCACCTGCACCTGCCAGGTCTTTTCATTGTGTAACATGCCACAAGGCCCGAATATTAAATGCATAAGTCCTCTCCTGGTTTGCCTTTCCAAAATGCAACACTTCACCTTTATCAAAATTAAAATCCATCTGTCACTCATCAGCCCAATGGGCCATCCGATCAAGGTCCCACTGTACTCTGAGGTAATCTTCTTCACTATCCACTACACCACCAATTTTGGTGTCATCAGCAAGGCAACACAACAATGAGAGATGCTACAAGGATGCACTGAAGATTCATTTGAAATGGTGCAAGAGGTTCATTAATTCTAAATAAACCCTGGCCACTGGCTGACAGAAATGGCAGGCTGCAACAAATAAAGGATTTTGTGCGACAAACCTGGGAAAGGGTGGGAAAGATTGGCACAAGAAGAATGGCCGACAAGACAGGTATACAAGGAACATGCCCACATGAGACTTGCAGTGGGGCCAGAGTCTTTTTATCTATTTGCTTGCATTACCATTAAAACACCCGACCCTCCTAAATTGTTTTTGTGCTGGCAGGCTAATGTTTGACTAGAAAGGGTGCACCAATACTTGTGTTGATTCAGTTCCTACTGAGTATGTACCTATGGCAGAAGACTAACATTAAATCCAAGAGACTACATATTGACTCCAGAAGGATGTGGAAAAAGGCTTTCCTGATATAAGAAGATAATTCTGAATTTAAATATGAGGGGATTTACTCTCCTTCTAACTGCTATAAGACACTTGGCAGTGCTTTTCACAGAGGCAAGTATTCCATATTCCAGCATTAATACATAGCCTAGGAAGCTGCTCAACTGTATCAAACTGCTACAAAAACTAAAGGAACTAGACAGATCACTCAACATCAATCAAGTCCCTGGAAACAATAACGGCAAATCCAGCGCTGTCGACCATGCAAAGTCCTCAGACTTGTGTCACAACTGGGAGAGCTGTTTCACAGACTAGTCAAGCAATAGACTAGCATAGTCATACTCACAGAATTATTACTGGGGTGGTGTTCAGGTGTCTAAGGCAATACCTGCAAACTAGATCCTGTCCCACAGGCAGGACAGAGCCATTAGAGACGGTATCACTGCATTAGATAGTCAGGATAGAGTTGCCTGGGAGTCCTCAATGCTGACTATGGACCCTGTGATGTGTCATGGTCAAACATACACCAGGTAAGTTCTTGCTGATTACCACACAGCGCTGCGCACTGCCTCAACTACCACCCATCCCTCGGCTGATAAGTCAATACTCCTCTCTGTTGAGCACTAGTGGAAACAGCGCTGAGGGTGGCAAGGGTGGAATAGATTCCGTGTGGGATCTTCACTGGCCACCACTAAAGGCGATTCTCTAGCACCATTGCTAACCAAGTCCTAAAAGACAGAACTGTTCAATTAGATTTGTGGCAGGTGGTGAGGGAACCAATGAGAGGGAAAAATCTACTTGACCTTATGCTTACGAACCCTCCTGTTCCAGATGCATCTGTCCATATGGTAAGGATAGCAGTCACCACTGCTCAATCTCAACTTCACTTTTCTTTTACTTATTTTGTGGGATGTGGGCAGCACTGGCTGGGCCAGCATTGATAGCCCAGCCCTATTTGCTCTTGAGGAGTTGGTGGTGAGCTGCCTTCTTGAAACACTGCAATCCACTGCTGTGGGTTGACCAACAATATCGTTAGGGAGGGAATTCCACGATTTTTCACCCAGAGACAGTGAAGGAACGGTGATATACTTTTAAGTCAGGATGATTCGTGGGCGGCACGGTGGCATTTGTGGGCGGCACGGTGGCACAGTGGTTAGCACTGCTGCCTCACAGCGCCTGAGACCCGGGTTCAATTCCCGACTCAGGCGACTGACTGTGTGGAGTTTGCACATTCTCCCCATGTCTGCGTGGGTTTCCTCCGGGTGCTTCGGTTTCCTCCCACAATCCAAAGATGTGCAGGTCAGGTGAATTGGCCATGCTAAATTGCCCGTAGTGTTAGGTTAGGAGTAAATGTAGGGGTATGGATGGGTTTGCGTTGTGGACTTGTTGGGCCGAAGGGCCTGTTTCCACACTGTAAGTAATCTAATCTAATCTAATGAGTGGCTTGGAAGGGAACTTGCAGGTGGTCCTCATGTATCTGCTGCCCTTGTCCTTCTAGATGGAAGTGGTTGTGGGTTTGGCAGAAGCTGTCTGAGCACCTTTGCTGAATTTCTGGTTGATGGTATTGATTGTACCCTCCATCATGTTGTGTGGCATTGGAGGATGGGGGGTAGTGTCATGATACTGAGACTGGACTAGCAATCCAGAGCTGTCGGCTAAAGATCTGGGGATGTGGGTTCAATTCCCACTATGGCAGATGGTGAAGTTTGATTTCAGGTTTAAAAATCAGAATAAAAATATCTAGTCTAATGGCAACCATTAGTTGTTCACTAATGTCTGTTAGGAAAGGAAATCTGCCATCCTTACCTATTTGGACCCAGGCACAGAAAAGATGTTTGGTCTTAATTTACCTCTAGGCAATTAGGGATGGGCAATAAATATTGGCTTATCCATGGCACCCCATATCCTGTGAACAATTCTTTTTAAAAATTGCACTAAATGGGACAGATTTCAAACAGATTTAGTTATTCAAAACTGAATGCCTATGAAAGGCTGTGGGCCATCATCAGCAGCAGAATTGCATTGTACAATCTGTAAACTCATGCCCCTGCAAATCCCTTACTCCATTTCCACCAAGCCTGGCTCAATGAAGAGTGGTGAAGGGCATGCCCGCAACAGCACCAGGCATGTATACAAAAGCTGTGCCGACGTGGTGAAGTTACGACAAGATGACTTACATGCCAAAAGGCAGAAAGCAGCATGTGATAGACGATGCTGAGCAAATGCACAAGCAAATGAAACTGACACAAGCTCCGCGTATGTGCCTGTCCAGTTGTGAATGCTAGTGGGCAATGAAAGAACTAACTGGAGGAGGAGGAGGGTCCACACATGTCCCTGTCTTCTGGGTGGCTTCCAGTCCAAGATGGCGGTGCTGTAGGCCTCCTGTGCCAGAGCTCGTCCGTTCCAACCACTTTTCTTTGTCTTTTTGTTTCCTCTCTTGTCTTTGTTTTTTATTTACTTATCCTTTCCTATGCTTAGATGCTCAGTGGTGTTGAGAGCTCAGTGCAGAGACCTCAAGTGGACCCAGGGCATGGACCTCAGGCTGGCCAAGCGTGGACCTCAAGTGAGCCCCTACTTCCTTTTTGGGGATGCTACCTTGACAGGGGCGATGTTGGTGAGGTAGGCCCAGTGGCAAACATTGGCCATTTCATTGCTGGTTGGGTATGGTGTTAGCAAAGCAGTGATGGAAGGGCATCATGGCAACATTGATGAGGTGGGCCTAGCAATGAGAGACGTCACTCTGAATTTGGTTAGTCTGGCGAGGTGATGAGGCTTTGGTGGAGGAGCATCAACCCAGTGGCAAAGATGGTGTCTGAGGATTGGTGACTTTGATGTTAGTTGGTTCCAGTGTAGACAGTGGCAGAGGATGGCAGAGCAGGTGTCATTGATGGTGATGAACTGCTGCACTCTTTCTCTCCTTATTCTTAAGTCATTCATGTCATGGTGACAAATGAAAGCTTTTCACTGAATTTTGTTGTATTCTTACTCTAAAATGCACATGACAATAAAATCAAAATCTATTGTCTTCAATGATGTGGAAGGCTACCACATCAACGTTGAAGGATTTGCATCCACTTTCAGTCAGAAATGCCAAGTGATTGATTCATCTTCCTGAGGTCTCCAACTTCAATGAGACCAGTCTTGAAATAATTCAATACACAGCAATATCAAGAAACAGCTGAAGGCACTTGACCTTGGAAAGGCTACGAACCCCGACACCATTTCAGCAATTGGGCTGCTCCATGACTAGCCATGCCATTAGCCAGTATAGTTACAATGCTGGGACCTAGCCACCAATGTGCAAAATTGCTTGTGTATGTTCTACATACAAAAGGCATCCCAAATACAATTTAGCCAATTCCTGTCCAACCTGTTTTCTCCTGACCATGAGCAAAGTGATGGAAGTAATCACTGACAGTGCTGTCATGCAGCTCTCACTCAGCAAGAACATGCTCATTGACATCCAAAGTGAGACTTGCCTGGGCCATTCAGTCTCTGACCTCACTACAACTGTTGTTCAAAGAACTGAGCTGCAGAGCTGAGGTGAGAACAATTGTTCTTGCTTTTATTCCTCATTTGACCGAGCAAGGCATTAAGTAGCCCTGACAAAACTGAAGTCAATATGTATCAGGGGAAAACTCTCCTCTTGCAGACATACCCAGCAATGAAAGTAGATGACGATGGTTGTTGGAGGTCATTCACCTCAGTCTCAGGATATCGCTGCAGGAGTTTCTCAAGGTTTTTTTTTATAATAGACCTCTGTCACTTCTTAAATATTTATCAAATTACAAGCACTGCCCACGGGTCTGTTCAACTTTGTTCTACTTTCTATTCAACTCATCCTTTGTTCGACTCACTCCTCCTCCCACTGTGCTAACAACATAAAAGGCACCATTTTCCTGCTCCTTTCATTTCTGAAGAGGAATTGTATCAAATATAAAATGTTAACTCTGTTTTTCTCTCTAACCGTGTCGATTTTTTTTACAGCATTTTCTATACAATAGAATTAATACAATACAATACATACAGGAGCATCTCCTTTGGCCCACTGAGTCTGCACTGATTCCTAACCCTTATTAAGACCTGCTACTTATGGCCCATGTGCAGTTACTATCCTTCTGTTGGCGACCCGTTCATGTGTCTATCAAGAAACACCTTAAACATTGCTAAAATGCCTGCTTCCATCATCTCCACTGGTAGTCCATTCCAGGCACTCACCACCCTTTGGGTGAGAAATATTCCCCCAAACTTCTCCCCTAAACCTTTCCCCTCTCGACTTGAACTTGTGCCCTCTTGCAGTTGACCTTTCCACCTTGGGAAAAAAGCCTCTGACTATCCACCCTCTCTGTGCCTCTCATAATTTTGTAAACCTCTATCAGGTTGCCCCTCAGCCTCTGTCTTTCCAGTAAAAACTATCTGAGTTTATCCAACCTCTCCTCAAACTAAAACCCTCCACACCAGGCAACATCCTGGTAAACCTGCTCTATACCCTCTCCAAAGCATCTACGTCCTTCTGGTTGTCTGGTGGCCAAAACTGTATGCAAAATGTAGCCTAAATAAAGGTTTGCAACATAACTTGCCAATTTTTTTACACTTGATGCTCCGGCCAATGAAGGCAAGCGTGCTGTATGCCTTCTTGACAACCTTATCCATCTGCGTTGTCAGTTACTTGGATGTGTGGACCTGTACGTCCAGATCCTTTGTTTGTGGTTCTGTATATTGCCTTTATTTAAAGAAAACTGTGACTGTGTTTTGCTTGATATTCACAAGAAAAGGGTATGCCTTCCTCACTGATGAGTTGTGAGTTTTCCACAGCTTCCTACTGACCTGTCTAAAATACACTAGAACTTGAGATCTCTGCAACAAAAAAGTCACATTCACTTGGGTCCACGGAACAATGTACATCCAACCCTCTTGACATCATCTTTCCTCAGGCAATACAGATCTGAGGGACTCATTGCCAGAGATTAATACTTACCAGGCAGAGAGTCCTGAAGTTTCATTACATTAACAATTAAAAATTCAGGATGCATTATAAATGAAAGTTTTCAAGATAAGAAGGGAATTGATATAGGTAATGCTTTGGTGAAGGGCTGAGTCCCAGTGTGCAAATGAAAGATTCAGAAGTTGGAAGCAAGGGGGGAAATGAAGAACCTTTGTTTATCACAAATGTGGTCTGAAGAATAAGCCATTGAAGCATGTAACATCAGTGTGTTCAACAGACTGCTGAATTTCATGAGGGGGAATTGATTACGAGGTACAAAGAAATGGTAGGTTGGTGGAGTTCATGTGTCAAAATGGGACAGACATGTATTTCTTGATAGTATTTCCTGTTTCTTTATGTTAGGCTCATTAAAATAAATTCTATTTTTAAACTCCTCATATTTTCCCTATTGTGGTCCTCATTATCCCGCCAAAAAGACACATTATTCCTGATTTAAACCGTGGGTTGCAGACAGGTCAAGGGAAATGTCGCATTCTCTGGTTTGCCTGGCTTTTGAAAACTAATTTCAGCTGATGTACTTTGATGTTGCCACAGTAAAAAAAAACTACTGACGTTTCTCATACTGATGAGTATGAAAATGATTTAATGGAAAACATTTCTTTTCATACATTTTAAAGGGGCCTGGTCTTCACAAGGAAGCATTTGACTGTCTGGAAAGTCAGATGAGCAGCCACATTATGTCACAGTGGCATTGTGCTCAAGTCAAATGAGGATACATTTTGAGGTAATCTCTAGCACAAACGTCAATCTCCAAATGGAAGGGGAATGAACAAAACATTTTTTTCAAATGAAGCCAACAAAGCTAATTTTCTGAAAATGTAGAAAGTGATATCAGAAAACCAGAGGCAGTTTTCTGTCAGAAATGCAGATTCATAAATAGATTTAAATATATTAAAAGTTGATCCAGCCCTTTCTTCCATAATATTTTCAGTTCTAATGAATCAGAGAGTCACTATGCAGTCTTATAAAAGCTTACAAAAACTCAGATACTTATTTTGTACCTTCAAAATAATAAAATGTAAGTACTTCCCAGGGGAAACTACCAAACAAATGCTAACACATCAGGAGGTATTAGGACAGATCACTGAAAGTTTGGTCAAACTACAGGTTTTATGGACTATTTTAAAAGGAGTAAAGAATGATACACCTTAAAGTGTGGTTGCCAATGTTACACAGATTAAGACTTTGAATGCACAAGAATTGAGGAAAGCAAACTTTAAGAGTTTTGTAAGTTTCTATGAGATCACCTCTCATTCTTCAAAGTTCTAGAGAATATGGCCCAATTTGCTCAGTCCAGGTGGAATTTAACTTGGATAAATGCAAGGTATTGCATTTTGGTAAAACAAACAAGGGGCAAAACTTCTAACACTTAATGGTAGGGTCCTGGGTAGTGTTGTAGAACACAGAGGCCTAGGGATTCAGATACATAATTCTTTGAAATTTGTGTCACAGGTAGACAGGGTGGTTAAGAAGATGTTTATCATGCTTGCCTTTATTGCTTAGATCTCTGAGCATTGGAGTTGGGATGTCAAGCTGAGGTTGCATAGGACATTAGTAAGGCCTCTTCTGGAGTACAATGTGCAGTTCTGGTTGCCCTGCTATTGAAAGGATGTTATTAAATTGGAGAGGCTTCAGAAAAGATTTACCAGGATGTTGCTGGGAACAAAGAGTTTGAGATATAAAAATAGGCTGGAGAGACTGGGACTTACTTAAAAGGTTGAAGGGTGACCTTATAGAGGTTTACAAATCATGAGGGGCATAGACAAGGTGGGTAGCAAGGGTCTTTTCTCCAGTGTGGGGGAATTCAAAATAAGGGGCAATATTTTTAAGGTGAGAGGAGAAAAGTTTAAAAAGAATGTGAGGGGCAACTTTATTTCATGCAGCGTGGTTGCGTCTGGAATGAACTGCCAGAGGAAATAATGGATGCAGGTACAGTTACAACACACAGAAGGCATTTGGATAAGTACATGAATAGGAAAGGTTTGGAGGAATATGGGCCAAACAAGGGCAAATGGGACTACTTTAGTTTGGGAACATGGTTGGCCTGGATTAGTGGGTTTGAAGGGTCTGTTTCCATGCTGTATGACATTATATCCTGGTAAGTTATAGGAGATTATAGGAATGGGAATTTTAAAATCAAGATCTCACCAGTTCAAGTCAGTACAGGGATAATGGATAAGTAGAAATTGATACATTGGGTTACAGTTATCAGAGTTTTAGATGAGCTCAGGTTTATGGAGAGTGGAAGATGGGAGGTAGGGTTAAATGAACATTGAAATAGTCAACTCTAGGGGCAACATGGGAATGAAGGGCTCAGTAGGAGATAAGCTAAGACAAGTCTGAAGGTGGGCAATGTTACAGAGATGGGAGCGAGGAAAATGTGGTGATAGATATGTGGAGACAATTCCTCAAATTAAAACACAACCCCATGGTTGTGAAAGGTCTGGCTAAGCTTCAGTTAGTGACCCATGGAGGGAATAGGACCATTGGTTAACAAACAGAGTATGTGACAGGGCAAAAGAATATGGTTTCAGTCTTCCCAATATTTAGTTAAAATAAACTTCTATTCATCCGGGACTAAATGTCAACAGGCAATAGGAAACATTAAAGATTGCGGAGCTGTTGAGAACATTACTTCAAAGCAGATCAGGCAATTTGGAGAGAGGAAATAAATTACGAAGTAAAAGAAAAATTCTTCACTGTAAAAAGGTGTATGTGTTTGAAGCAGTCTTCTGTACTAGAGGAAAAAAGATTATGTATATTTAAGACGCTGACATACTGGTTACTAGAGAAGTATTTCTTTAATTGGGTGCATTACCTCCTCATCACCTGTGTGTTTTTTTCTGTTCTGACAACGTACAATGTGTAAAACAAAAACATCATAGGGATTTGAATTTTATTCATCGTCCAGCAACCCAAACATTCAGTGAATATACAAGAAAATGAAGTATCCCACTGGGTTTCAATGCAGTGGTGTATAGGACAGTTATAGGCAACAGTAATCAACATGTTAAAGTACAGTTGAACTAATACTTTGGTTCTGTCTTAACAAAAATGACACAAATAACATTCTAGAAATGTTTGGAAATGGAGGGTCTAGTTAGAGGGCAGCATTGAAGGATTTCTGTACAAGGAAGAAAATGGTGTTGGGTAAATTAATGAGGTTAAAGGCTGACAAATCACCAGGGCTGATAACCGACATCCTAGAGCACTGAAGAAAGTGGTCCTAAGACATAAGAGCAGAAATTAGGCCATTCAGTCCATTGAGTGTGCTCTGCCATTCAATCATGGCTGATAGGTTTCTCAACCCCATTCTCCTGCTTTCTCCCCATAACCCTTGATCCCCTTGATGCTCAAGAACCTATCTATCTCAATCTTAAATATACTCAATGACTTGGCCTCCACAGCCTTCTGTGGCAATGAATTCCATAGATTCCCCACTCTCTGGCAGAAGAAGTTTCTCCTTATCTGTGTTCTAAAAAGTCTTCCCTTTACTCGAAGGCTGGGTCCTATCAATGTAAACATCTTCCCAACAACTACTCTGTCCAAGCTATTTAGTATTCTGTATGTTTCAATTAGATGCCCCGTCATCTCTCTAAATTCCATCGAGGATAGACCCAGAATCCTTCAGTGTTCCTCATATGTTAAGCTTTTCATTCCTGGGACCATTCTCATGAACCTCCTCTGAACATATTCCAGGGCTAGTACATCTTTCTCGAATTATGGGGCCCAAAACTGAGCACAATACTTCAAATGTAGTCTGAGCAGAGCGTTATAGAACCTCAGAAGTAAATCCCTGCTTTTATTTTAAAGTCCACTCAAAATAAATGCCATCATTGCATTTGCCTTCTTAAATACTGACTCAGGCTGCAAGTTTACCTTGAGAGAATCTTGGACTAGAACTCCTAATTCAATTTGCACTTCAGATTTCTGAATTTTCTCCCCATTTAGAAAATAGTCTATGCCTCTACCCTTCCTACCAAGGTGACCTCAACTTTCCCACGTTGTACTCCATCTGCCACTTCTTTGTCCACTCTCTTACGCTGTCCAAATCCTCTCCACCTCCTCAATTCTATCTGCCCCTCTACCTATCTTTGTATCATCTGCAAACTTAGCCAGAATGCCCTTAATCTAGATTGTTAATGCATAAAGTTGAAACATGCGGTCCCAACACTGATCCTTACTGAACACTATTTGTCACTGGCTGCCATCCTGAAAATGACCCTTTTATCCCCACTCTCTGCTTTCTGTCAGACAGCTAAGCTTCTATCCATGCTAGCACCTTGCCTCTAACACAATTGGCCCTTATCTTACTCAGTCGCCTCCTGTGCAGCATTTTATCAAAGGCTTTCTTGAAGTCCAGTAGATAACATCCATTGCTCTCCTTGGTCTAACCTGCGTGTTACTTCCTCAAAGAATTCTACCAGGTTTGTCAGGCATGACCTCCCCTTGTTGAAATCATGCTGATTTTGCCCTATTTTACCATACACTTCCAAGTATTCAGAAATCTCATCCTTTGTGGGCAGCACGGTGGCACAGTGGTTGGCACTGCTGCCTCACAGCGCCTGTAGACCCGGGTTCAATTCCCGACTCAGGCGACTGACTGTGTGGAGTTTGCACGTTCTCCCCGTGTCTGCGTGGGTTTCCTCCGGGTGCTCCGGTTTCCTCCCACAGTTCAAAGATGTGCGGGTCAGGTAAATTGGCCAAGCTAAATTGCCCGTAGTGTTAGGTAAGGGGTAAATGTAGGGGTATGGGTGGGTTGCGCTTCGGCGGGTCGGTGTGGACTTGTTGGGCCGAAGGGCCTGTTTCCACACTGTAAGTCTAATCTAATCTAATCTTCACAATGGATTCCAGAATCTTACCCACGACCGAGGTTAGGCTAATCAGTCTGTAATTTTCCGTCTTTTGCCATACTCCCTTTTTAAACAGGGTTGTCACATTTTCCAGTCCTCTGGGACCCTTCCTGATTCTAGCAATTCCTGAAAGATTACCACTAAGGTCTCTGCTATCTCTTCAGGACCTCCCTTAGAACTCTGGATGTAGTCCATTTGGTCCAGGTAATTTATCCACCTTCAAGCCATTCAGTTTTTCTAGCCCCTTCTCAGTGGTGATGGCCACCATACTCAGCTCTGCCCCTTGACTCTCTTAAGTGTCTAGCCCTGGAAATAATGAATGGATAATGGTGGTCATTTTCCAAAATTCTATGGACTCTGGAGCAAATCCTACAGAAGGAGGGTGGTAAAGGTAACTCCACTGTTTAAAAAGGAGAAAGAATAAAACTGAGAATTACAGACCAGTTAGTTTAACAACAGTAGTGGGGAAAATGTGAGAGTCTGTTCTGGAGGATATGATAACAAGACATTTGGAAAGCTTTAATGGGATTGAACAAAGCAGATGAGCATGCAGCACACAAAATGTGACTGAAATTCCTGCCATTTTAGTGCATTTAAATTGTGGAAGTGAGTTCACAAGACTGTACGCTAACGGCATAGAGCACCATTCACTCCATATGAAACCTGGGCTCCCTGCTGGTTTGGCTGATGAGGCTCATCCACTATAGAGTGAGCCTTATGAGGCTTGGGAAGGTGAGAGCGAGGTGGGGAGGAGGAGGCAGACAAAACACAGTCATGTAAATCGCTAACCAACAGTGGTGATGCTTTCTCCCCCAAGTGAAAAATGGGAAGTGTAGAAGTGTTGGTAAAACTGTCAAGCTGTCCTACCTACTCCCAGGAACTGAGAAGGTGGCTGATGAAGCTCATTCCACTGGAGTGCCCAGAGCTGCAGAGAGTTAGACAAAGCTGGACTTCAATCTGCAACAAACAAATAGACATGTTGTGAGCTCATCACTAACCCATTCAAATTACTAGGTTGCCTTCACCTCTGCTGAGAGTCGATCTTCAGGTTATTTTAATTAACCTGTATGAACACTTCTCTGAAGTAGCTGGGACTTGAACATATCACTGCGCCATGAGTTTCCTAAGTTTTTTTATCCAAAAATGCAATATTTCCAGCTGCTGGAGCTGGATTTTAAACCCACACCCTTGGTCTCTGGATTACCAGACCAGCAGCAATACCGATATTTCAACACCTTGCATAAGAAACGCAAAGAAACATTCAACAAGGGTTGGATTCGAACCCAAGTTTACACAGCACAGTGAATCATCATTTTAACTGTTGGCCACTTTATCAAAAATGTTGTTGAAAACAACTTGTTCTCACATGATAGGACACACTACTGAGAGCAGGTGGGATTTGAACCCAGAACTTCTAGCCTGGAGCTAGGGAAACTATCGCTACACTACAATATCCCAATGTTATCATTATGTCTTTTGAAGTTTGCAACATTCAGGTTAAACAACAGCTACCAGGTCCAAATATAATAATCTCCTTCATTACCAGATTTCTCAGGGGTTACCAACTCTGGCTTCAATGTATTCCTGGAAATTTTACCATACGCCTTCCAACAGTCTTACCCCCAAGCTCCCATCCTTTGGTTATCCAACACAACAAATTACAAATACATCACCTCTCCTGCCTCTTCTTTACTAAGTTGAATAGCCTGCTCTGGATTTTCAAATGCCCACTGCGGTGAGGTTGAGTATCGGCACGCATTGCATGGAACACTGACGGATGGTGTGCTAGCATTCCAAATGCTTCTATGACGTATTGCGCTTTTCAGAGTTGGTGGGGATGGCAACCCACTCAGCTCTGATTAACTGCTTCAGGAAAAGCTTATTAATGGACTGGAGGGGAACAGAATTACATTTTCAAAGGTTAAGTTTAAGGGGGATACACGCGGCAAATACTTTACACAGCAGGGGGTGGGTGTCTAGAACGCGTTGCCAGCAGAGGTGGTAGAGACAGACACAGTAGATTCAGTTAAGATATGTCTGGACAAATGCATGAGTAGATGGGGAGCAGGGGGATACAGATGCTTAGGAAATGGGTGACAGGTTTAGACAGTAGATTTGGATCAGCTCAGGCTTAGAAGGCTTAAGGGTCTGTTCCTGGGCTGTAAATTATCTTTGTTCTTTGTTCTTAGGACAGGAAGAAGAATGGATCTTGGGCACTTCAGTGTAGAGCACAGTGAGGAGCCATCATTGATTACTGCTGCTTTAAAGTCTCAAAATAAAATAAGTTGATGAGTGAGCATTCCTGTTCACTGCTTCCCCACTTGCTCAATTTTACAAGGCAAGGGCCAAGACCAGAAATGTCTGCTGCCTTCTTTATAAGGGCAGCATAGTGGCTCACAGTGTCAAGGACCTGGGTTCGATTCCAGCCTTGGGTGACTGGCTATGTGGTGTTTGCACATTCTCCCTCTATCTATGTGGGTTTCCTCTGAGTACTCTGGTTTCCTCCAACAGTCCAAAGACATTCAGATTGGCAGGGCTAAATTGCCCACAGTCTCCAGGGATGTGTGGATTAGCCATGGGAAATGCAGAGTTATATGGATGAGGCGGGGGATTGGGTCTGGGTTGGATGCTCGTCGGAGGGTCAATGTGGACTCAATGGGTCAAATGGCCTGCTATCACGCTGTCAGGAGTTTGTGAATTGGGAGACCTCCAGAGCCAGGTTCTGTTTCCAGGCAATGGCGGGTGCCAATAATTTGGCACCAAAATCACCACAGTCCATATTACAGCCTTTACATATTGAAGTAGCTTTCCAGCTGGACTACTGCCATGGTGTGGTGTTAGGACCTGGAAATGATTCACACATGGGGTCCTGACCCCAGCCTGAAAATCCTTCCCCATTTCCCATGTCCAAGATCTTATAATGTGTAAAAACAAATGAAATAATTTATTTTTAGTGCTCTAGTTTTTCTGCAGACCTAATTCCTAGTGACTTCAGATTCACCCTGGAAGGTTTGAAAACTCCGAAGCTATGCAGCAGAACTGACTGTCGAAGAAGGTTCTAGATTTAATGCCGGCAGCCTTAGTCGATCGAATTGTAGTAACAAATGGGGAAGTGAGTCAAATATCTTCCATAATCCTGCTGTATTTTGTGGGAATTGTCAGCCAGCATTTTCAATCACTGTCCATGCTACAGCAAAGTGTCCAGCCTGGGATTTGTTTATAGGCCTGTAGTCTTTTTTCAATTATCAACGACATGGAGGGCAGCCTGAACACTGATTATTCATAGAATCCCTACAGTGTGTAAGTAGACCATTCAGCCCATCAGGTTCACATTAACCTCCCCTCCCCCCAACCATAAAGAGCTCAATCCCTGTAACCCTGCATTTCCCATAGTCAATCCACCTAACCTGCACATCTTTAGACTTGGAGGAAATTGGAACATTCAGAGGAAACCCCCGCAGACACGGGGAGAAGGAACAAACTCCGCACAGACAGTCACCTGAGGCAGGAATCAAACCCAGGTCCTTAACGCTGTGAGGCAGCAGTGCTAACCACTGAGTCACCATGTTGCATCTTATTGTTACTTTTAAAAGAGGACCAATGGGCATCCACAACTCAATTACTAGAGAACAAAATATTTGAACAAGGTAAGGGCTGTTACATTTGGATAGTCTGAGGAAATGAAATGAGTTCTTGTAATAGATGGAGTGAAAAGTTGTTATTTAAGAGTGAGATTCTGAGGAATTGCACACAAAAGGAAAGGAGATCCATAGCAGAAATATTGATAAAATCAAATCAACTTCAGTACCAAGCCATCAATAAAGCCTGTGAGTAGCTCTTTCATATTGAAATTGTGCAGTCATAATGACAAAAGTTCTTTTACAAGGTATGCAGCACTCAACTTATGAAGGTGTACCACAACTTGAGTTAACTCACATAGCAGAGAAGGGGAGAAAATAGAGAGAGAAAAAAATAATTTTAATCTGAGACAAAGGTAGAGAAGTGACAGAGTTCTATCAAACCTACAGGGAGCCTGCTTATCAGAACTCATTTTGTCTGATGTTTCACTGCTGGTGGAAGCTCCTTGACTGAGTGAGAATAGGAGTTGTTGAACTGGCACCAGCTGACAGAATGAACTGACGGGACTACTCCTTGGGAATTGCTGCTTCAGTATAGACATCAGTCATGCTGTACAGGCTGACTGCATTGTTGCTTCATTTGATGGAGAGGACATCTGCCTACCTCCAGGCTCTTCAAATGCCCTGACCTCACAATTTTCCATTATTTCAAGTTGAAGTATGTTCCCAGAATGCCTCGTGTTTGTCTTTGGAAGTGTCAATCAACCATCCCTGTGCTTGTCAATGATGCCAAGAGCTAGTTTGGTAGCAGCCTGTGATCCTAACTACACAAAAGGTTGACTGATAATCCTATGGATAAGGAATTATAATAACCATTTATTACCTCTCTATGGGTAATGGCTGTACAGTAGTATCCCTGTTCTGAATCAGAAAGTTTGCAGATTCACATCTTTCTGCACTATGTTACGGATATACTATAGGCTGGCAGTACTGAGAGAGTGCTACACTTTCAAATGAAACACTAAACCAAGGTCCTGATCTCTTACGCACTATTTTCAAAAAGTACAGAGGAGTTATCTCCAGGTGCCAAGATAATATTTAACCCTCGACCAACATCGCAATCAAGTTATGCAGAGCAAGGTGCACAAACAGTGATACAATAGTGACTAGATTATTGGCACTTATCATATTTCTGTTTGTGCAGTTGTTTATGCCGGCTGACTTCTTCAAATACTTGGCAGTTAGTTCAAGGACTATGGCGCACTGCTCTGGGAAAGGTCAGGTTTTGATATTGTAGTTATCATTTTGAGAAACCCAAACCATCCACAGTCAATTTATGGACCTCTGCCTGCCCCTCTATTCCCCAGGGGTCCCTTAACCTCTTCTTCTGTAGGCTCAGCAAGCCAGACTTTGTGACTCTATCTTTAGTGCTCTGATTGGCATCTGCAGCTCCCTCACAATTAAGCCAGCAGTCCAATTTCTTATGGTCCTGTCCCTAACCTCATTTGCTGGAAGCATCGTTGATGCTGATCCCATTCAGATGTATTCAAATTTCCAGAGCCTAGTTTCAGCTGGGCAACAGCGATTGGTAAAAGTGGACTTAGCGAAGTTAACCTGAGCAGGATTCCTGCTCCTAGGTCTAGTGCAGAGACTTCTTGTTAGAGCGAGAGTATCAACAAAGGCCTGGGGAGCAAGGCAGTGTCAAGAGTGTGGTGCTAGAAAAGCACAGCAGGTCAGGCAGCATCCGAGGAGCGGAGAATCAACGTTTCGGGCATAAGGCCTTCATCAGGCCTTCCTGTTGAAGGGCTTAAGCTCGAAATGTCGATTTTCGTGCTCCTCGGATGCTGCCTGACCTGCTGTGCTTTCCTGCATCACACTCTGGACTCTGATCTTCAGCATCTGCAGTCCTCACTTTCACCTGGGGAGCAAGGCAGCCAAGCTCTTCCTTCCCAACACACGTATGGCAAAAATCTCTGGACAGCAACTTGCCAACGGCACTGAAGGCTAAACAGCATCTCCACCCTTGCTAGCATTGGAAATGTAACACAGAGTGGGAATCCCAGCCAAACGTATTTTCTCACAGAGCAATGCATTTACCGAGTCTTCAGGGAACTTGAGGCGATAAATAATTAATTCAAGTCTTACTTGATTTCTGATGGACCAGGATGTAATTATGTTCTGAATATGTTGCAATGTGCACTGATGACAGCAGCTAACAAGACAACAGCCTTTTTGTATCGCATCACTAAACATGACAAGGATCGAAATTTGCAGATTAATTCAGTATAGAGGCTTTTTATTCTCTAATAAAGGATGGATAGTTGCTACATCAATCAAAGACATGCTCACCCAGCATAAAGGTGGTGCCCATTAAAGTCTGATTCTTACATTGAACAGGGCACATTGCACAATCTTCGAGTCTATTAGATTTGATAGCTCATAGATTATCCTTTGAAACAAATGTCATAGCCGATGTTTCTCAGTTCCTGAGCTGACCCAAGACCACGGGCCCTGGTGATTGGACTGGCATTGCTGTGAGTTAACTACAGCTGGTCATTGCCACCCTGCAGCATGGCATGGCTCACCTGGCAGAATATTCAGCAACTTGAAAGCCCAAGAATTTCAGAAATGTCAAATTGTAAATAATTGGATTCACCACAGAAGTAATTAGGAGGGGAGTACATTCTGAATAAAAGGTATTCTCAAATGGTTTATTTTGCCCTGAATTGTTGAAACCCATGTATTATTCCCCCAATTTCCTTCTCTTGAAAGTGCAGTTGCCCCTGGATTATGGTTTGCAAACAACTGCTATCCACTGTGTGCAGCTGGTTATCTTCCCTGAGCCACTTGAGACGGCAAATGCCAACTGGCTACTCACTGGGGTCAGCAGCATCACCGTGGTTAACCCTGTCCTTTGCTAACATTTGCAGGTCTGTCGTTTCAAGCTGGAGACCATGAAAAGTGAATAATTACGTTTGTTTGTATTTTTTAATCTCTAACCTGGGAGCACCCAGCCCAATTGTAAAATTGTTGGTCTTTGCCTAATGCACCATCAACCCAGCACAGATCAGGGGTTAAAGCAGGCTTTCTTTGATCTCGAAGCCTCAGATTCATTCCAAACCAGTCACTTGGCCAAAGCTTTAAATGGATTTGTCCCTTTCAAATGTACATTTGTTCTATTTTTATGCATTTTTGTTGTTATTCTGACAGTGCAAAAGGACATTTTTGTTTTGTTGCCTGCCCATTCAGAGCTTCTCACTGTGAGTCATTACTAATAAACAGTCGAACTCTGCTTGTTCATGGGCTTTCACTTGTACTTCAGCTGAAGACAGTCTGTCTTTTTTTTGGTAAACAAATCTTTCTTTTCTGTACATTGCACTTATCAAATTGAAAAATGTTACTGCTGGGCAAATGAAAGTTTTCCTTCAGGCAGCCCATAGCAGGACGTGGCACTCTTAGGTCAGAGACAGCACAGACTAGAAAGCTGCTCCAACAACATATTTCAGCACCACATTTAGAACAGCAGCCTTTACTGCACCATTGTAACAATTTCCCATTTTCCACTTCAGTCACAAAGTTGCCTTGGAATCCGACTGGCAATTTAGTGTTAAATTACCAGAGATTTGTGCTTTTACCCCTGGCCACAGGGTTGATATCTTTTGACAGTGAAATCTCAGCATATTTTTGTCGATGGGATCAACAGGCCTCTCCCTTCAAGTAAATCAGGCTCCTATGTTCTTCCCACTCACACAACAATCTGAGCTTCGTGAACACAGTGACCATTTTCTCCTTACATCGCTTGACTGATGATGTTGTCTCAGCCAAGATGCCCAACAGTAGGAGGTTCCTTTGGGCCTCGTCTGCTCTGCTGCTTTAACCTCAGAATGAATGCCGTTTGTGTGTCCACATAAAATTTCTTCCAAACCCCTATCAAAGCTGCAGCAGAGTAGAAGAATCTCTAGTTATAGGAAGGATATTATTAAACTAGAGAAGGTTCAGAAGAGATTTACCAGGATGTTACTGGGAATGGAAATTATTTGAATTATAAAGAAAGGCTGGATAGGTTGGAAATTTTTTCACTGGAGCATAGGACGTTGAGAGGTGTCTTTACAGAAGTTTATAAAATCATGAGGAGTATAGATTGGGTTAACGGTAAGTGTTTTTTCTCTAGGATAGGGGATTTCAAGACCAGGGCACATTTTTAAGGTGAGAGGGAAAGATTTGAAAAAGATGTATGGGGCAATTTTTATTCCATACAGAATGGTTTGCATGTGGAATGAACCTCTTGAGGAAGTGGTGGATGTGGGTACAATTACAATGTTTAAAAAGCACTTGGATAAGTATGTGAACAAGGAAGGTTTGGAGGGATATGGGCCAGGAGCGGGTGGGTGGGAGTAGTTTATTTTGGGATTATGTTCAGCATGGACTGGTTGGACAGAAGGGTCTGTTTCCATGCTGTATGACTCCATGGAGAAATTCCCAATTATAAGATGATAAAGAGACCCGGGGTCAATTCCTGACTCAGGCAATTGACTGTGTGGAGTTTGCACATTCTCCCCATGTCTGCGTGGGTTTCCTCCGGGTGCTCCGGTTTCCTCCCACAATCCAAAGATGTACAGGTCAGGTGGATTGGTCATGCCAAATTGCCCGTAGTGTTAGGTAAGGGGTAAATGTAGGGGTATGGGTGGGTTGCACTTCAGCAGGTCGGTGTGGACTTGTTGGGCCGAAGGGCCTGTTTCCACATTGTAAGTAATCTAATCTAATCTAAGTAATCTAATCTAAGAAAATCTCAAAGATAGAGGCTCTTGACTAACTTACAATGTACACTGACCAGTATGAAATACAGTCTGGAAGATCAAATTAGTGTGAAAGAACTGACTCTGATTGGGCTGAAGTCAGAGATTCCTGCTCCTGATACTCCACAAATGTAAAGTGATGTCAGTTCTAATGGCTTGAGTGTATTCCACTAAATTCAGCAGAGTGCAGATCCACCGAGATATCACTGGGTCTCCTTGATTTAATGCTGAGCAAATCACTTAATCCTCCAGGTCCTAATTTAAAACGTGGAGATTTGCTGAAAAGGAGGCAAAAGAAAACAAAATAGTGAATTGTAACAAAATAGCAGATAGAGTCATAGAGACATAGAGCATGGAAACAGACACTTTGGCCTAACTTGTCCACGCCAAACAGATATCCTAACCTAATCTAGTCCCATTTGCTAACACCTGGCCCATATCCCTCTAAACCCTTCCTATTCATATACCCTTCCAGATGTCTTTTAAATGCTGTCATTATACCAGCCACCATCACTTCCTCTGGCAGCTCATTCCATACACACACCACCCTCTGCGAGAAAACATTGCCCCTTAGTTCTCTTTTATATCTTTCCCCTCTCACCCTAAGCCTATGCCCTCTAGGTCTGTACTCCCCACCCTAGGGGAAAAGACCTTATCTGTTTATCCTATCCATGGACCCTTCATTTTATCAACCTCTATAAGGTCACCTCTCAGCCTCCGATGTTCCAGGGAAAACAGCCCCAGCCTATTCAACCTCTCCCTACAGCTCAAATCCTCTAACCCTGGCAACATCCTTGTAAATCTTTCTGAACTCTTTCAAGTTCCACAACATCCTTGCATCACAACGTTGGTCTTTTTACAAGGTTACTATGCCCTTGAGTTTTTTCCCAGAGAGGGGGTAATTGGCCAAGCTCCAGCTTGGCTGTCTTTGAAAGGTTTATTGGAGCCCTTTTTGTTTACCCCTAACAGATAATGCCTCCAGCCTGAGGCTTTCACGCTTGAAAAATAGAATCTGGTATAATCAAAGGGGAGTGGCCAGCTAGCTGTGTAGCTAGCCTTCATTTGGATTAGAGTTTTTGATTCAGTTCAGCAGCTGTGTTTGTGAAGAAGGACGCTGGGTCAAGTGTAGCCTGGTACTCTCTCTCTGTCTCTCTCTCTAACTTCAAGCCTGTAAACCCTGGTTTGTTTCAGTTTTACTCTCGGAACAGCATCATTAACTTGGGATAGTCTGTTGGGATTTGGCTCGGACAAGTTATCCAGTATTCTATTTTGGATGCAGATTTGGTCACTGAGCTGAAAGGTTCATTTCCAGACGTTTCATTACCTTACTAGGTAACATCTTCAGTGGACCTCGTGCAAAGCAATGCTGAAAATTCCTGCTTTCTATTTAAATGTTTGGGTTTCTTTGGGTTGGTAATGTCATTTCCTGTGGCGATGTCATTTCCTGGGGTGATGTTATTTCCTGTGGTGAAGTCACTTCCTGTTCCTTTTCTCAGGGGGTGGTAGATGGGGTCTAACTCAATGTGTTTGTTGATAGTTTCTTGCTGGAATGCCATGCTTCTAGAAATTCTCATGCATGTCTTTGTTTGGCTTGTCCTAGGATGGATGTATTGTCCCAGTCGAAGTGGTGTCCTTCCTCATCCACATGCGAGGATACTACTGAGAGAGGGTCATGTCTTTTTGTGGCTAGTTGGTGTTCATGTATCCCGGTGGCTAGTTTTCGGCCTGTTTGTCCAATGTAGTGTTTGTTACAGTCCTTGCACGGTATTTTGTAAATGATGTTAGGTTTGCTCATTGTCTGTCTTGGGTCTTTCAAGTGCATTAACTGCTGTTTGAGTGTGTTGGTGAGTTTGTGGGCTACCATGATGCCAAGGGGTCTGAGTAGTTCTATTTTCTGCTCTTTGTGTTTCATTCCATAATTGTGTAAACAAATTCTGTTTGTTAAAACCTTGGTAGTTGGATCAGCTAATTCACTCTGTGAATATTCATTATATACTTACTAAAACAAATAGCAAAGTTACGATCTGGGATACTTCCTTAAAAATATTTTGAGGGGTCAGACCTGATCCATAACACTTTCAATAGCAAGGAGACCGGAATTGCACCAAATGTTCACCAAATAGGCCATCCGAGAAGAAGTGAGAATTTCAATGGCTATGTCTTCCCCCAGTGAGTAGTGCAACTTCTAGGATAATCAGGAATCTCCCGACACCGAGAGTTCAGCACACTGGCATACCATTGGCCTACTTACAACAAGTTGCCCACATATTAGACTCAGACTCAATTCCTGCTGGACCCAGACACAAAGGATCACGTGTGAATGGTTTCGGTAAATACAGATGGCTGCTTCCTCTAGATCATGGACTGGGAGCGTGAAAACTAAATTAAGAATGCAGAGTTATGTTTCAGCTGCTTTATGCAAAATTAAATCATGATTCTTGCAAGGATTCTTGTAGATAATAGAAGTGTGGATGATTAAAGTTTCTTGCCATTCCTCGCTACAAACATTAACAGTATGTGGACTTCATCAAATAAAAAAATAAGGTGCTCCTTTGTGGACTTGCTCAGTTAAAGAGCTGCTTGTACAGTTTATTATAAAGAGGGACCAATAGCTTTTGTGCCTGTTATCTCTGATTCACCCTATCTATTTCTCTCTGGTCCACTGTGAATGTGACCAAATTCGAATCGTGTCTGCTGTTTGGGCTGAAGATAATCTGATACTAGTCTGCTGAGGAGAGTTCATTTTCTCTCCAGGGACATCTCAGTACCAACAGAAAAAAAATGGAATCTTTCTCAAACAAAAGTGTTGTGAGATAGGGCAGGTCAAGAGCTTTTGTTTGTTTGGAACATGACCTCAGGCCGACAATCTACAGCTTATTTGAAACTCAACCCAGGCACCACTGAATGATTACTTCAGCACTTGCTTTATCTTCTCCAATACTCTTTTCACCCAGGGTGACGGTGCACACTGTGGGCCTCAAGGCTTCAAAGGAAGGGGAAGGCTAAAATCTGTCAAAAGTTTCATTCACAAATCAAAGGGTGAGCTTTACAGATTTTAACATGTCTATAAGAAAGATTTAATCACTCAATTCGGAAAGGGAAAACCAGTTCATTTCATAAAATGTCGTCTTGGATTAATTATTGAAAAGAAATAAAAGCAGTTTCATTGAATTCTGATTTGAGGGTATGTCTGCTGTTGCTGATTCTGTTGGGAGAATCCTTGTTCCTCATTCACTGACAAGTTTCCGTGGCTTCCTCTAATTCCCAGAATATGCAGTGAGGTCAGTGCTTTGTGGCTCCACCAGTATCAGATTAAGGAGCCTTCTCACATTCCAGCCATTAACAGAATATCTGCTTTCCTTCTTTATTAACGGCATAAAGCTTCAGGCCCCCCGATGACTGCCCCAGGAAAGGTATCACCCAATATCTGACTAACCCATAGAGTCTGGCAAATCCCACTTTCAATTCTTGTCTGCAAAACAAACTTCTACAATCGATGGGATCGGTCCTGGGCTCGACAAACTTTAGTTATGAAAGTAGACTGGAGAAGCTGCAGTTGATTTTTTGACAGAGTCTTCAACATCATGAGGATCTACACAGGTAGATAGAGAGAAATTCTTTTAATTCTTAATGCAGTCACCAATGTAAAGACGGATTTAAGCTATCAAAATGATTGAGGAAATAAAATATTTAACACAGTGCATGGTGAGGATCTGGATTTCTCTACCTAGGATTGGGGGGAGGTGGGGGCGGGCGCGGTAAGATTCGTGATGTATGAAAGAAACTCCGGCCTAACATTTAACTTGTCTGGTCTGATGTTCATTATTTTTGGCATCAAATTATGTCAAAACTTAATGGGATTAATGGATTAACAGCTAGTTGAACTGCTAGATAAACTCTCCTCTATGTTATCCTTGCTCAGTTCCAAGACCTTACAGAGGAAGTGAAAGAGTCAAGCTGTCGTTCATCGCACACTTCCTCAAGAACTTTGGAATTTCCACAAACCTGCATTATTGGGTTTATGGATGCGCTTGCCACATTACCAGTCCATCAAACAGATTGAGCAACAAGGGGCACCCGAGCTTCTTGCTTGTCTATCCTTTCAGTAGGCAAACAGGGAGGTGCCCAAGGGAAGACTGCACCAGGACCTTCTGCCAATTAGGTAGACAGTAGAGGTGATAGTCTTAAGATAAAATCAAAAGGTATCTGAAATGTTTCTAGCATTCTTCATCCAAGACTCTTTTTAGCAACCAAAGGATGCCAAGCAGTGAGATGCAGAGCGACTAGCCTCTCAATTCAGCATTCACTCCTGTTTCCAGCGAATCTCAGTGCAAATATTTGAGACGACCATGTTTGGATAATACAAACAACCCCTTTGCTGAAAAGGGGCAGCTTCTCCTTTCCAGATGCAAGATACCCTCTTCATGATTGTCCCTTCTTGGCCATCAGGAAGGAGGTATATTGCAAGTGGAAAGGAGAAGGTTCCCCTTTCAGGCAATGGGCTGTTTGTATTATTTAAACATGGACATCTCAAATCCTTTCATATCGCACAAGGCCTGTAGAAGAAAACATCAATCAGCAGTGCAATCTCAGTTTACAAACTACAACTTCCAGAAAATGTGAACATTTCAGGTCAATGACTTTTCATCGAACTTATCGATCTGAAACATTTATCCAGACTCTCTCTCCAGACACTGCCTGACCTGCTGAGTTTTTCCACCATTTTATGTTTATTCCTGATTTCCAGCATCTGTAGTATTTTAATTTCTGTCTAAAAACAAATATTACCTTCACACCTGTTGATGTTAAGGCAGTATTTAAAACCGTTTATTCAAACTAACACATTGCACCTTGGATGCAGCCAAAACCATTGTCAACTTGTCAGCTGTCTTTGCCACCTCAGGGTCATCTTGCCAAGTTACAACATTTAAAAGGCATTTGGGTGAGTATGTGAATAGGAAGGATTTAGAAGGATATGGGCCAAGTGCTGGCAAACGGGACTAGATTAATTTAGGATATTTAGTTGGCATGGACACGTTGGATTGAAGGGTCTGTTCTGTGCTAAACATCTCTATGACCATTGTGGCCAATGACCATTGTGTTTTATTCATTGATGGGATATGGGCATTACTGGCTAGGCCAGCACTGAATGCATCCTTCATATTGCTGGGTGTCTGGAGTCCCACAAAGACCAGCTAATTGGAGGCAGATTTCCTGTCCTAAAGCACATTAGTGAAGTAGATGGATTTTCAGAACAATTGACACTACTCACTCAGTCACCATGAGGCTGGCTTTCCCTTAGTGCAGGACCTTTATTGAATTCAAATTCTAGCAGCTGCCATAGTGGGATTTGAACCAATAACTGCTGAACATTAGCCTAGGAATACTCTCCAGGTGACTTTATTACTATCCCAAGACTTCCTACTATCTATATTTGGAGCAGTGACCAGCCTAGCTGGGTGGGTGACCTACCATTGACAATTAGATGTGGACTTGAGACCTGTTTGGGATGTTGCTAGTAAGGCATTTAGATGAGGATACTATCAGCAAGGGTTCAGAGGGGTATGGGCCAAGTGCTGGAAAATGGGTCGAGTGAGTCTGTGGTAAAGTCAATGGAGGGGATCTCCCATCAGTAGGTATCCTTTATTTCACATCCTCTGCATGCCCAAATGGCTTCCATCACCAGGTCAAAGCTGAGGCTGCAGGCCATCCTCCTCACTTGAGACCCTGTGGCTGTGATCATAATTATTTTTAATAATTGCATTCAAACCTCAAAGAGCACGGTGACCCTGAATCGGCCTACCTGTAATGTTCACAACAACACCAACCTTCCCTGGTGGGGCAGTGTCTGGGGGCTTTTGGAAACAGTCCAACCAGGTTCATGTTCTATCTGCCAGAATCACTCGACACCCACAGGGAAGGCCTCTTAACTGGCCAGCTCTGTTCAGATTGTGCAGTGAGGCAGCCAGATGGACCAATGGAACCTGGACTTGCTTCCAATTCTGAAAATCAAAGGGCAGTAACCTTCCCACTCGCACCCCAGATCCCAACAATACTTCCTGAATATTTGTCATTAATCAACTCATTTACCTCAGGGTCTGCTAAGTTAGAGGGTTAAAGAGTTACCATTATTCACTCTTTTTAGTATTTTATCTGCAGCGATAAGCTTGAAGTCTAGTTCATTGTTTTTTTTTCAGTTCTTCCAGTAAGTTGAGTCCAATTGAACTCAGGTTTGATTGTGTAGCATGTGCTAATTTAACTCAAGTCAGGCAGCAGTTAATGCTACAATTAGCCACAGTGCAAGAAGTGGGGAGAAAATAGAATCCCAGTTTTCCTTCCTGCTTTAAATTGCGCAGATGTAGAACTGAGCACAGGCTGAATGGTACCCAATGCAATCACCCGTATCTTCATGGGTAATACGGTGACTCAGTGGTTAGCACTGTTGCCTCACAGCACCAGAGACCTGGGTTCAATTCCCACCTCGGGTGGCTGCCTGTGTGGAGTTTGCACATTCTCTCTGTGTCTGTGTGGGGGTCCTCTGGGTGCTCCGGTTTCCTCCTACAGCCTAAAAGATGTGCAGGTCAGGTGAATTGGCCATGCTAAATTGCACATAGTATTAGGTTCATTAGTCAGGGATAAATATAGGGGAATGGCTCTGGGAGTGTTAATCTACGGTGGGTCGGTGTGGATTGATTGGGCCAAATGACCTGTTTCCACACTGTCAGGTATCTAATCTAATCCTCACCAATAAATGGGGACTTGGAGTTTCAGCAAAAGAACTATAGGGTTGACAACACCTGTGCTTCCCTTTATAGCATGTTGACACCTGCAGGTGGGAGGCAGTGCCAGAAATATAGTTAATTTACTAAACTCATTCAAAGTCCATTACTTAGGACTCTACAATTAGAGCCTTTTTAATGATGACATAGGTTCGTGATGTAACTTCTAAGATTGTGTTATGATTTTGTTTTCTAACTCTGGAAAAGCATTTGAAAATGCTGCATGCTTTATTATGCCAATAATTAAAGGTTACATTTAGACAAGCATATTGATAATTTTAATGCAATTGCACTTTTCCAATTAAGGACATCTCTAATTAAATAACACAAGCAAATACCTGATGTATTAATATGTTGCTTATGAAATATTCATAGGATGTGAATAAAAGGAGGTTTAAAAACACCAAAACTCTCAGTATGGATTTTATAAATTAATGTAGTAGTTTCTTCCAATGCCTGTCAGTGAATTAAGTATTCTTCCTTTCATAAGTATCTATGCTCTGCAATTTGACTCCATTACTCTGACCCTGTATGCAGTTTTCCAGTCACATGATCTCTCAGAGGGTTAACCTTCGCCTCCCTCTCCCTGCGGCCTGTCAAAAACAGCTGCCCAGATAAGTATTGCAAAGTCAAAGACAGCCAATAGTTAAACTTTGACTAAGCCAGAGTGACAGGATAATATACACTTGCTTCATGAGAAACCAAGGGGCCCAACTATATCTTCTTTTCAGTTATCTCGTCCCTTTTCTGATGTAAACAAAAGTGTACAGAATTCGGTTCCCTTTCTGTGAATTTTCATGGCTCTTTAATACAATGTCTCACCAAAATCTCCCTCTCACCCAGGTCAGGCAAAGCATTAATAGGTTTGAGTGCAGCTCCCTCTACTTTGCATCTGAAATGTGCCTCAGCTTCACCCCCCCCTTCATATTTGCATCCTTAAGAACGCACCCTCAACAATTCCAATGGGATAATTTCCTATGTGCCTGCTTTGTGAGAGAACTTCAGGTTAGCGACAAACTAACAGACACTTTGTACCAATGAAACAAAACTGGTTCATTTCAATGGAAATGGAAAAAATTATTTAGAGCCAGTCTCCCTAGACAGTAAACAGTCTCCCAAGAACGTCTTAAAACTTTATTTCTTGCATCCTTCTCTTATTCACTTCTGCCTCAAATGTCATTTGTCGTTTACTGTATGTTAATCTATATGCACAGATATTTGAGTTCTTCTTGAGTCAGATATCTGAAATATGAAGTTTATTTACAACACTATTTGCAAAGCTACAATGCCATAGCCACATACTCTAAGGTGAGCTTTATGCTTATTAATATAATTGTATGTAACACATGGACATACAACTAACTAAGTCTGTTGGCTCCATCACACAAGCAGGGTGCATGAAGATGAGATGGGCACCTTGATACTAGAATGTCACATGTCATAAAACCGTCTTAAGTTGTCATGTCTGGAATCTGTGCCATTATACAACAGTTTCCAGAAGTATCAAAGAGAAAGAAACTCCTGTATGACTTGCACTACTCCAAGTTTTGATTTCAACCCCAACATTTTGTGAGCAACCCACAGTCCATAAATGTGGATTGGCCCTGAGAACTGCAGCATTTCGGGGATAGGGCTGGGGGCTGGTTTGATGGTGGGGGTTGGGGAATGCTCTACACAGGGTCAGTGTGGATTCTTTCAATCAAATACCCTGCTTCCACACTGCAGAGGTTCTATGATTCTATGAACAAATCATCAAAGTTCCTGGACTGAAGCTTTGTTCCTCAAAGTGCAGACTATACCTTTCTCTTTCTTGTACAATTGAGATGAGCACACTGAAATTCATGTGTCTCTTTTTTTTTAAAATGGCACTTCCGTGTATTGTATCGAAATGAAGGAGAATCTGTGGCCTAGCAGGTCAGTCAGTTGGAAGATAGTGGTGGACAGTTTACCTATGAATCCAATGGTATGGATCATTATTTAATCTCCAACACCTCATTTGCAAGTTTCAATCAAGTGTCGACGATCCCAGTGACTAGCAAATGTAACACTTACCATCCATCTGGTGTTTTGGTGAAATATTATCCATTTCTTTGGTTAGAGCTGAAAATGTGTTGCTGGAAAAGCGCAGCAGGTCAGGCAGCATCCAAGGAACAGGAGAATCAATGTTTCGGGCATGAAGAAGGGCTCATGCCCGAAAGGTCGATTCTCCTGCTCCTTGGATGCTGCCTGACCTGCTGCGCTTTTCCAGCAACACATTTTCAGCTCTGATCTCCAGCATCTGCAGTCCTCACTTCCTCCTCATTTCTTTGGTTATACAACGTGCAAGGTTTCTAATCTTGACATACAAATCACATTTAGAACAGCAATGTATAGAATACTATTAATTCCTTGTAGAATTAATTTCAAATTTCTAGTTATTACCCTAATTGCAATTTTTTTATTCGATCATGCTCAAAATGGAATCTTTGTTAGATCTCGCAGAATGATGATACAAATAAGATTAAATACATTTTGACATCATAGAAACCTAGAAATCTGCCAATTATAAGTATGAATTGCGCTGTTTAATAAAGCTCATCCTACTTGTACTTGATTAGAGAGAGTTTACAAAACCACAAGCTTGTATTGGGTGGGCTCTGCTCTTCTGTTCCCCCGATAATAGTGAACAGATGTAATTTGAAACTTAGGACACTGGGATTTCTACTGCTTGTCATCTCTGATGGTTCAAATGTTAAGTACATGGTTATGAATAGTGTCCTGATAGTCCCCGAGTTTGTTTGCTGATCTGAGTTCACTGATTTCAGACTGGATGCTGTTGAAAAAGATGACCTCAATACCCAAGTATTGATGAAAACAACCAACCAGGGATCCCACTCTTATATCTATCTAAGCTTGCTGGACAATGCTATGAATATTGACACTCACAGCAGTAACCCTCTTTGGGGTTTCATCCTGCCGTGAGACCAGCAGAACAATACACAAAATGTAGAATCAGTTGTGGCTCCCCGATTCCTGCGACAGCTTTGCCAGCGAACTGAGATGAATCATTTGGGGATTCTCAGTGTTGCTTTCTCGGCTGATGTATGAAGAACAGCTACCATACACAAAAAAGGATCAGCATCGATATATCTCAAATAAAACCAAATGCAAAATTAATGACATGCAGTGCTGGAAAGCAATGTTTCTCTCAAATGTAACGTGATCTTATATCAGTTTATTTTGTTTCAGGAGAGGAATAAGAGGAACACATTGAGAAAGTGTTGAGCCTGTGGTGTAGCATAGTTCTGCAGGCAACATGTGGGTTAGTATTTTGAAGGAGGATCACTGGACCTGAAATGTTAACTCTGCTTTGCCTCCACAGAGGCTGCCAGACCTGCTGAGTTTTTCCAGCAATTCCTGGTTTTGGTTCTGATTTCCAGCATCCACAATTCGTCGGGTTTTTTTTTGGTAAAACTTCACCTTTGATAGCAAGTGTTTGTGGACCATACAGAAGAAGAGTGTGTTACGCTGCAACAAACACATGTATATTTTCCTGCCAGTGACCACCACTATCCTTGTTGAGACATCACTCAACATTTAACAAGCATTGAGCTGTACAACACTCAGATATGAATTTTTGGCACATTGGTGGTTTGTATCCAGCATATACTGTTAGGCACACTCCCTTCACTGGAATATTCACTTGCCTGCCGCCTTTCCAAAATGATGTATGTGGTATTTAAGAGGCGATCGCGCAGTAGGACACTTTTGGCATGCAATGGCACTCACAGGGAATGTTGGCCAGGATATTGCATGCTTGCAGTTCCTGAATTTCTATTCATTGAATTTAAATGTCTGGAAAATAAACACTGCTAAGCCATGGTTTCCTGGTTGGCACTCCTTGCAACATCTGCTAGCTTTGGGAGCGGTTATAAATCCACACCAGGCACATGGAATGTGTCTCCCTGGCTGCTGGTTAATTGTATATGAAATAACATGCAGTGAGCTTCGTGCTGAAATGAGTTCCAACTAGGGCATGTCCCAAGCTCAAAGCTGCACCTAGCATTAAATTGGCAATCTCGCTTAGAGTGCACAGGATGGATGAAGTGAGAAGTGGAAAGTGGATGGCCAATCAAATAATATTTGGAGAAATATGGGAGTGTGAACACAAACCTTAGTCTCATAGTAAATAGTCCTATCTCATGCTTCTGCCTCAGAGCTTTACCCAACAGCAGCACAGATTGCAAAAGATTGGTTTACCCGCCCACTCACATATTGAAATAAATAACATGAAAAAGAATCATGAGATGGCCAGGTACTCCTGTTCTAGACACTGAAGTGGGTTTTGTCTTCAGCAACAATGCTTAGGTTTTGCCTCATAACATAAGAAGTTGGGATCTGAATAATGTGGTACTGAAGATCCAACAAACATTTATAACAGCTATCATATACAGACACATCTCTTCAATGCCTGTCATATTATTAAACATACAGCAGCATGCTTTATGTTGTGTACCATGCTTCAAATGAATCAAAGGAAGATGGTATAAAGTGGTTTATGTGCTCAGGCCAAATGTTATGGTGCAGTAATAATATGGCCATGACTCAATGTTACACTGATTGTGAGACAGTACAACATCCCTCTTATTCAAACTTATTGCAAACAGGTATACTTGCTTATACATAGGCATCTGCTATCAATTCAACAGTGCTCTCTATGTCATTTATTTGACACCTTAGTGTCTCACTGTTGTTTGCTGTCACAGACATTGGCACTAGCCCCATGTTGATTTTACATTTTAGGGTGTATTATCCCACCTTTTGAGGATATTTGATATCAAATGTTTTTTAAAGCTTCTAATTGACTTAAAACATAGAACATTACAGCGCAGTACAGACCCTTTGGCCCTCGATGTTGCACTAACCTGTGAAATCAATCTGAAACCCATCTAACCTACATCAATCCATTCTTGTCCATATACCTATCCAATGACCATTTAAATGCCCTTAAAGTTGGCGAGTCTACTACTGTTGCAGGCAGTGCATTCCATGCCTCTACTACTCTGAGTAAAGAAACTACCTCTGATATCTGTCTTATATCTATCATCAATTTCACACTCCATGTTAATAGCACATCAATTTGGAAAGCTTGCTCATCTTCTGAAATTTGGCTTTCACTTGGACTGACTCTGAACTTCACTGATGTCTTGGCATTTACTCACCTTCCTAACATTTCCTTTGCTGTCTGGGTTGTTTGTTGAACTGTTCTATTGGTTACTTTCTTCTTATTCTGGCTTGGCTTTCAGACATGCACGTGCAGTAAATATGGTCTCTTAGTGCCACAAGCTTCACACATATCAGGAAAAGTTGGTCAGGTCTTGGGTAAGTATGACAAACCATATCTGTTATAGATTTTTGTTGGTTTTGTGTACATTTCTGACTGTAACAACTGTACTGGCTGCACCTACACTGTATAATTACCAGTGGCAAGCAAGAGTTTTAGAGATGTGATTATCTATTATTTGATTTGTAAAATAGAATTGCATGCATTGTTTCAACAGTTACAGTTAGGTAAAGGTGTGGTTGAGTGCAATAAAGTCATAATTCAACGTATGCCTTCCATATTTCTTTCCCTTTTCTCAGGAATATCATGCACTGCAGTGTTTATTCATTTCTTTGTCTAGTTTTGTTTTGCTCTCGTTTTACTTTTTTTTATTTAGTTCCTTCTTCTGTTTTCCTTTCATTTTCAAAGTTACTGCTCCTTTACTTTTTTTGCTTCCATTAAAGTTATCACTTTACGAACTGTAGGCTTCTAGGTTAAGCATTTGAGACTTGCAGTTATAGATTTCTGCCTCAGCTGGTCTTTGCACCAAATAAGGATTGATGTCACCGCACGGGCTTCCCTCTACCTCAGTGCCAACTTGGAGAAAGAAAACAGTGGAATCAAATGAGATCTGGATACAGGTAAGGCTTTTTAATGTAGAAAGAGAGAAAGTGAGAAATGCATATGTTGGAGATCAGAGTTGAAAATGTGGTGGTGGAAAAGGTCAGGCAGCATCCAAGGAGCAGGAGAATCAACGTTTTGGGCATAAGTCCTTCATAAGGAATGTGATGAAAGGCCTATGCCTGTAACGTCGATTCTCCTGTTCCTCGGATGCTGCCTGACCCGCTGTGCTTTTCCAGCATCACACTAATGTAGAAATCTGGTTTTTGTAGCTTCATGCCTATATGTTCTTCTCTGAGCACATTGGAGCTGTGCTGTTAAGGCCATTTAAGTGGCATTTTGTATTAAATTAAAACAGCCAATTCTTGGGTTTTTGTAAGACGTCATCATTCCTTAATTTTGCTTGTATTTATAACTTTGGCCTTTTTAAATAATGTGACCTTTAGAAATTTCTTGTATCTTGAAGGGATTTAGATTTTAAATAAAAAAGGAATTAGCTCTGTCCCATAAGAAACTACTGTTGGTAATGTTATATCGAATTGTCCAACAAACATTTCTCCCAGCTAACTGTTAGATGCAGAGATTATCTTTACGGGCGCATCAGTGTCTGGGCTAACATTAAGCTATTACGTTATAGAGAGCAGCATAATTTTTGTACATAATGTGCAATGCTTCATGTAAGCCAAAGTAAGATGGCCAACAGGATCTTTGTATCCTATGGCCACATCCTATGATGTGGTGATGAAATTATGAGCATTTCGCTGAAAGGTACAAAGACGTACAGTGCATGAGGCACAACACAACATATATTTACAATCAGAAAATGTTAGCGTCCAGCAACAGTTCATAAAGGACCACTGTCACCACAATCGAATGAGTGAGACTGAGACACTTGGTGATTCTCAGCTTGAAGGACAAAATGCCACAAAGATGGCACAAGATAAAGAGGTAAGCCTCCATGAACTAACACAGGCAGGACGAAGACTGAACACATGCCATTGGCATCATTCAGCACCACACTTTTGATCTCAATAAACATAATTGTTGGAGGAACATTTTGTGGTGGCATTGGACTCCTGGAATGGAATCATTTCCATTTTCTCAGCATTTGCTTCACTTCCATTAACAAGGATCGAAGCTCCAGGAGACCATGACTCAGAGACTATATTATATTTGATTCCACTTGTAGTTTCTTCAAAAGGTGTCTAATAAAAAAGCATCAGCCATTCTCCCCATGATATGCATTTTTGTCCGTTAAACTTGTTTGGGGGTAATATTCATACAAGCATTTGAAGGTTATTATATACATTCTGTGTAACCAAAACTGATCACTTATTGCCACTGGGTCAACATAACATATGTTTCCTTTTTAACACATTTCAATGAAACATGAGAACCTGGGAACTGACAAACTGTCCAATGCTCAAATCCTCTGATACAAAAAGCACAGATGTGTAACCGATCTGCTAGTAAATCAATATGGATTCATATGACAGCATGTCAGCTATCAAACATCAGCTGCCATCTTTATGTCAAGCCTTCCAGCAATGCCTGTCTTCTGGAGCTTCTGATATGTTTGCACAGTTGGCCACAAGAACCAACTTCAGAATATTGTTTTGTAAAGCTGAGAATAGCCCCACTCTCTGCCCAATTGTTAATTTATCTTAGCATAAACTTCAGCTCATGAGAGCTGGAAGAGCCACGTGTGGGAGTTGCTGACCAAATACAAAGGCACTTATGGCAAAGTTGAGCGAGAATTAGACTTCATTTGCATGCCAACTAAATCTGGTTTATAAATACCCAGGATCAGGAATAAATGGTGGGAAAGTGCCCAAACTGGTAACTTAGCCATTCTCTTTGCAAAAACTGCCTGTTTCCAGCATTCTCAGTTATTATTTCAAATACTTATTCTATTGATACTGCAGTGTTGCCTCCAAAGGCAGACTAAGCCTTCAGTACTGTAATAGAAACAAGATAGAAACACATCCCTGCAGTGATAATGGAGACCCACCTTGATAAATTGCTGCTCTATGCAATGCCAAGAGCACTGCATTAAAACCGCCAACATTAGCAGGAAGTGGCAGTCTCAGATGCTGTCATTCATTTTATAACTGGGTCTATCTACACAGGCTTGTACTGCTGTGCTCGCATTGCTGGGCCTGTGTGACACAGAAAATAGCCTTTTGAAACACCGCAGAAAATGTGCGCTGACCCAAGGCCAAATGCATTTACAATGCTGCTGTACTTCCACAAGAGGACTGGTCAGGATGCACCATAAAGCTGTACTGACTTCCGTGAAGAATGGAGCTTTTTTTTTAAAAAGAATGCACACTGCAGGTGAAAATGTTCTCAACCAGAAATTTAAAAGCCATTGTAGCATGATTGTATAAGCATCATTGTCTTAAAATCCCAAACACAATGATTGCTCACGACTTTAGGAGTCAGTAATAGAATTCTTGCTTCTTTGTAACGAATTAGTGGTTTTGAGACCAACGTGGAGTCTGCAGCATGTGATCTGCACAATGCTTCAATGTAGAACCAAGGAAGTGCTGGAAATATTAGGGGCGTTGACTCAGATGAAACATTAAACTGACACTCAGTCTGTCGATGAAACATCCGATGACCTGTATTCTAAAAGCAGGGCGTTCTCTTAGTGTCCTACCCAACATTCTTCAATAACTACTATGACTCAAAGAATAACTCTTTCTTCATTTAATGTCATGTTTTGTGAAGGCCTTATTGTGTACAAAGAAACTGCTGTCTTTGTCCACTTAATGATAGTGCATAGCACCTGAAATACTACGTTCTCTTCCCAATACTCCGAGATTAAGGAGAGGGGGCACAGGACTCATTACTGAATCCTGAATTACGAGGAAAGATTGAAGATAAATGCTCTTTACAGCCTTCAAAAAACATGTCTCGTGGCTGATCTCTGGAGCATATATAATAATCAAGAGAATAGAATATGTAAATCGATAACAATTGGGGACACAGGATCAAATCAGTAAAAGGTAAATAAAAAGACTGATATCAGGAAGTTTTCAAATGCAGTGCACATGCCATTTCACAGAGATTGCCAGATAAAGCAATGGAGACAATATCTTTAGAACTACTAAAACAATTAGATACTGTAATAAGAGGACAGTAGGGTTATTTTGAGTGGGCATAGGAATATGGGGCCAATGAACTTCCTCATCCATATTCTCTTGCGATCCTGTGACAGTCTTTATTTCTTGGCTGCAAAGTACTTTGAGACACCCTGATGTTGTGTTAATATACTTTAATGAAAATTCTTCTTATGAGTTCTGGTCGAACCAACTGTACAATATAAATCAGGTTAAATAAACTGACTCAAACCTTCGTCATGATAAAAATAGAAGTTCGGATAAATTCTAATGTATATTTTACTAAGTAAACATGGTAACAAAAATAACCCTTATGTTCCATTCCTAACACAGAAATAAAGCAGTATTCTGAAGTACATCTATGGATATTTTCTTCAAGATTTTTAAAAGGTTTATATTTTGTATTACACTGAATTAGCTCTATTCTTTTGATAAAAGTTAGAACAACGTTTTCTTGCTTGAGTAGCTGTTCTCTCAAAGAGATCTTTTAACAATTATCATAAATGGGGCATATGCATTTCGCAAAAGGCAGAACTCTTTAATAATACACCACGGTCAAATTTAATTTGTGACCCTTTTCTGGTTGACCCATGTCATACGAATGGGGCAATGGCTTTTCAACCATATGTCAAAATTTGACACACAGGAATGAATCATAACAGAGGGTGATCGATGGCTGCCTGTAAATTATAAAGTGTAACTTGACCATACAGGTTGAAAGACATAAACCATGGGATTGTAGCAGGAGAAGATTCAGAACTTCAAAAGAGGCTGAGATGCGTCTCAAGTCTGTTGCTTGTTAGTAATAAGTAAATGAGTTGAAATGTCTAATACTGGGGAGCAAGCACTTAAGATGAGGGGGCAAAGTTCAAAGGAGATGTGAGAGGCACGTTTTTTACACAGAGAGTGGTAAGATTCTGGAGTATGCTGTAAGGGATAATGGTGGAGGCAGCTGCAATAGAGGCATTTAAGGGACGTTTAGATAAGGCATATGAATATGCAGGGAATGGAGAGAACTAGACCAAGGGAAGGCAGAAGAGATTAGTTTAACTTGTGTAATGTTCGGCAGAAGGGTGTGTTCCTGTGCTGTACCGTTCTATGTTCAATGTAATAGCTTTACTTTGTTCTACACGGTTAACATTTTCTTTCAATTTGCCCACTTTTTCTATATATGTTGATAATATTTATACTTCAGCTAAATGATTCACATGCAAACTGTGAAAACAAGTGCCCTCACTTCCCCACACCACCCATAAAATATTTGGTATTTTAGGTAAACTCGTCCTTTCCTCACCAGATTTCCATATGCAGCAACTGTACAGCAGCACATACCTAATAATGATGAGAAGTCAATGTCATTGTAGTGCCTAAATCACTCACCACATGATTTTTTCTATAAATTCTGCCATTAACCCAAAGGTTAACGTAGGCAAATTTGATTTCTGATGAGTGCAGTGGGTTAAGTCATGATCCCATTCTAACTTCAGGACCTCACACATGAAGAATGCCATATTACTCCTGGCCAGTCAGCTGACAAGATATGTTGAGGCACATCTCAGCGTGAGCATGCTCAGAGGCTGGAAATGGGACAAATCGAAGTTGACTTGGAGGGTTACATGACCAAGGTCAAATAGAACAGGAGATTTTGCGTCAATAGTATCAGTGTTTGAAATTACTTCACCACTGCACCAATTTGTAAATCTTTGCTTTTGGGATAGTGAAGTAAAGTTTTCAATTAGTATCTGTGAGAAATATTTCATTTTCTATCTGCAAACTTCCAACTGCTCAGTCCTGAAGGTAATTGAAGGAAGGAAAAAAACATGAAAAAGAAGACTCTGAGGTAATCACTGAAAACAATCAACAAATTGTAACCAGATAATTGCTTCCATTTATGAACAGTTTGCAGCTTGTACTGTGGGAAATATGAAGCAATTGTGAAGACCAGTGCATAGAATTAGACACAAAAGGTTTCATAAAATTAAGAAGAACAAAGAAGAGCTAATGGAGACTCACATGATATTGTATTATGCACGTGTAAAGATTATTAAGGAATCCAAGCCCTCAGTGCGATTTTCTTTCTGATTCAATGATTATAACAGAATATGGTAAAACTCATGGGGAACTTGGCTGCAGATCGTGGGAGGACAAAAGCAATATTATAACCAGGAAGTATCAGCCTTCAGAGGGTCACTGCTCTTGAAAGAGCTCTATGGATTGCAAGCTTAGCACTCCCCAAAATCATTGAAGAAGGACAATTTGATTAAAAAAATTGCACATTTGTTTGGCACCTTAAGTATTGTTGGACGTGTTAAATGAAACAATGGTTGATCATACAGCAATTGTATTATCAGCATGACCACTCTGAATTAACAATCACACTGTGCTTTCTGTTGGTATAATAATTGTCATGCTTTCCCTTATCTCTCGCCTCTCCTATCACAAGTTGTCTGTCTTATCACTGCATTATCTACAGTACCTTGTGCTGGATCAATGGAGGTGAGCTCAGCCAAGGCAACAGTGGTGTTTAGTCTTGCTGGGTTAAGGAGAAAAAGAAATGAGAGTTTCCATTCCACTCCAAGTCGGTCTTTCAGGAACAAAGATGGAAAACATGCTTGTTATATGCTGAACATGCACAGTAATGAAACAAACAATGAGAATGCTGGAAAAACTCCACAGACTTGGCAGCATCTGTGGAGAGACAAAAATAGAGATAACGTTTTCAGTCAGGACTTACACCAGACTTGAAATGTCAACTCTCTTTCTCTCTCTACAGAGGTTGCTAGACCTGCTGAGTATCTCTGGCAGTCTTTATATTTCTTTCAGATTACCAGCATCCAAACATTGGATTTGGGTTTGACACCCTCTATGCTCACATCTGCTGCCCAAGTTTATGCTTAAAGAATCTGGGCATCACACTGGGGGTTTGCAGCAATCTCTCAAAGTATGCCCTCAGATGAGACAGGCTATTTACAAAACAATACCTCCCTCCACTTCTCTTCTTTCTAATGCCATGGCGAGAGTGCAATATCCAAATTTAAAACAACCCCCTAAAGCAGTCCACTGGTTCAACTTCATTCATTAATGACACTTTTGGAGTTAACAGTCATATTTCACCCAGTCAAATTGGTTATATGAATATTAATGCAGTGTTCAAAGGTTCCACTCTCAATTTGTGACAATAGTTTTCCACACAGACTAAACTATTGTACTTCTGTCATTTTGATACATATTCAATTGGTCCAAGATGGCAGCAGAGTGGTGCACTTCAGACGTAGCTCGCGTGCTCTGTATGTTTCATTGCCTTTTTTCTCACTTTTTTCTTCTTACTCTGCATTTTTTTTCCCTTCTTCTTCCTTCTCCTGGCCACGGACGCCCAACCTCAGACTCCTGGTCTTGGACTCAGCGCAGACCTAGCAAGGTCACCTCCCGGTTTGGCATGGCGGACTCTTGGCCTGGCGTGGTGGTCTCTCAGTGGCCCAGCTTGGCAGTGTCTCAGCCTGGCACAGTCATCTTTTATTGGTACATGGCGGCCTCTCGGTCTGATGTGGCACCAGCAGTCTCAGGTGATTCCTCAAAGTGTGGTCCCACCGAGGCTAAGCACTTAAGAAAGACTGTAATATTTGAACTTTCAGCTTTATTTCTTTATTTTCTTCTTAAAACTAAGAAGGTGTGCAATGTGTAACTTTTAAACTTATTTTGTATGTTTTACACGATATTATAATCACTGCAATGTTTAACTTTGTTCTTTCTTTCAATCTTGTTCTTAAGATTCTGTACCTGGGTACTTGAACCTAAGATGGCGCCTGTGTGCAAACTTTCACCACACCCCTGTACCTTTGTACTTGAGTACAAGTGACAATAAAATCAAAATTTAAAAATAATCAATACCATCAATTCCAGCTGGGGCTACAAATCTGCATCATATACTTTGACCACTCCACTGTCAGTGTTTTGTCTGGCTCTTTGTCTAACATGCAATCCTGGAAGGGCCAAATTTATTTTGATCAATATTTGGAAAGTTGCATTGTCTTTAGTCCCTTTTGTCTTATTAAGAAATGGGGCGAAGACCAGGGTCGAAACAGGTTGTCTTATTCTTTTGTTTTCATACTTTCATTTCTGCAAATCCAGTTTGCAACAACACTTGTCAAAAGTTGTCATTCCACAGGAATCCGTAAGGTCACTGTGCATGATTTGTGACTTAAATGGATCTTGAACCATTCTCTTCAAGATTTGTTGAGAGAGTCAGTGTGAAAATGATCAACAAATGTTACATTTGTGCACAAGGTCAGAAAGGTCATTGTGTTTCTTCTTCTCTATGTCTTCTCTATGCTGGAAGATACTGGATGTGTCATGACTTGGTTAGACACAATAAAATGACACCTTTGTGTGGTGATCTTAGAGCCAAAACCACGAGTGACGAAATTTTCTAATGTATTTATAATACCTGTGGAATCTGCAATTGCATTTTAGAACATTTATGAGTTTACATCAATGTTAAGAGGATTAATTTTAATTCTAAACATAATAAGAAATGCTAACCCATGTGACCTAGTTACCCATGATCAGCAATCAATACTGACAAAAAGGTCATGATGATATAGGGGCCAGACGCATAGGCAAGGTGCAAAGACAAAGGAGGGCTAAAATAAGAAGAGCTGGAGGGTTTAGGCACAGATATAAAGAAACAAAAAGATAAATAGAAAGGGAACACAATTCTTTACAGGAGAAGTCACTGTCAGGAACAGTTCAGTATTTCTGTTGCCAGAAAAGGAGCTTGGAACTTCTGGAAGTATTTGGAGTATTTGCATTGGCTAAAAAACATTGAAAAACTGAATGAGATTATCATGCAGAGATGCTAAAGAGCTGGGTCTTTTCAGAGAATTGACAAAACCATGATGTTATTGTTTGGTTGATTGAAAAACCTTTGGAAGTTTGAAAGTGTCACTCAGGACTGTCATGGCCCCAGCGAGAAAAGGTTTGTAGAAAAGCACTTTGCTGGTTATAATCGGACCTGAGAAACGTGAAGGTGCAAACCATTGTCCAATAGGTGTCCTGACCTATCACGTGAAAGTAAAGAATAATACCTTGTGAAATGATGCAGCTCCATACTGCCATGTTTGTGTAAGCAGTGATGTCAATAATTGTGACTTTGGAGATGCATTTTTGTTGCAAGTGTCAACTATACAAAGTAAAATGTACCCTTCTTATTTGGCTGTTCATGAGGTGTAATTTATGTTGATTTAAAGTTGCATTGAAGAAAACATTGAAGAGAATTAAATATGTTTGGTAACGTCATGTTTTAGGAGTAATGACTAAATCTGATAACTTGGCTAATGGCTCCCTCACAGGGATTGTAGCACTTGTAAGCAGCTTTGTTCTGTCAGGTCCAAATGGCCTTAAAGGTAACAGAACCAATAGGGAGCTATCTCTGCTTCCCTCACCTACTGTAACTAATCTCTTTCTGAACTTACTGCACTCTGTTCCCACAGATCAAACTCTGACTTTGTTATCAAACTTTCTGTCAGTGGTGATGTTCTTGTGTGTTGGCATGTCTGTTGGTAGAAGGTAGATGCTGACTCTCAGACACTTCTTCCTATTTCTCCCTGGCCCATGATCCCACTATCGAATGTAAAGCTGTTATTTCGAGGACTGACCTCTTTCCCTGTGAAGACCCCCCCGTCAGCAGCTTCCCATTGCATAGCCCCTAAACCTACACAGTCTGCTGCTACCTTCTCCCTTAAATCCACAAGGACTGTTATATCCATCATTTCAGCTTGTTCCTGGCCTGCTGATCTACATATTTCACTTGTTTATGTTGTTGAAACTAATGCTCAGTTCTGAAAGCTGTAAAGTACAAGAGCAGAAATTGAGGTACCTCTCCTCAGTGACACTTGGCTAACCTGAAGCATTATAGCTGCCCTAGAACAGAAATGGTTGTATTGAAAATAGTAAGCAACTGGAAGGTTGCAGTCACTTATATCACGGACCCATTTGTTTCTTCCTAAGGTAATTCTCTCCCCTCATCCAGTCTCTACCCACTTATAGTCACTATTCTTCAGATGCTTTTTATTGGATCCACAATTCCCAATTTCCTGGCCTTAGTCATCTCTTCTTCACTGTGGATGTGCAATCCCTCTAAATGATCATCCAACATCAGCCATCAGTGAAAAGAAGCCTGAACCATTTCCATCTATTTCTACCCCCCTTTATCTGGCTGAAACCCTTCTCCTTTACTTGGAGAAAGTAAGATAAGTTAAAAGCTATGGCAATGTGAGCCCAAACAGGTTCTAGCTATGCCTGTCCCCTTGAGAGGTATTCAAACATTCCATGATGCAGTCTTACTCAGTTCTCCTGTCCCACCTTTTCCTCTCGTACATGCATTATAGCTTCTTCTTGTTCTCGTCCGGAATGGAAAAATTCAACAGTTTTACCCCCAATGTCCATCCATGTCTCACATTCACCTGGTCCATCTCTGACTTTTCCCTTCCCTTCCTTTACTTCACTGTTTCCATTTCTGGGAAAATGCTGTTAGCAGCAACTCCCACTGTTACCTTGACTGCACTTCCTCGCAGTCGGCTTCCTGCTTCCCATCAGTTCCAATGATGCTCGTTTTGCTTCCAACATGTCATTCTTTTCCTCAGTCGGTGTTTTCCCCTTACCACGAGTCAACAGGGCCCTCAGCTGAGCCTGATGCATTTCCCACACTTTTGCCCTCATCCCTTCCCGTCCCTCCCAGAACAACATTGGGGTTCCCCTGGTCCACACCACTAGCTTCTGCATTCGAAAGGTTCATTCTCAGTTATTTGCACGAGCAGGATGTCACACCAAACCCACTTTCCCCTCCTCTCATCAGCATTCTACAGGGACCTGCTCCCTCTTCCACACTTTGGTCTATTCCTTCTTTACTCTTAATACTTCCTGATACCTTCGCATGCAACCAAAGTTGGTGTAGCACACTCCTCCCTCCTCACTGTGCATGGCCTCAAACACACCTTCCAAGTAAAGTGGTTCTTTACCTGTACTTCTCTCAATCCATGAAGAAAGTGAGGACTGCTGGAGATCAGAGTCAAAAAGTGTAGTGTTGGAAAAGCACAACTGATCGGGCAGCATCTGAGGAGCAGGAGAGTCGACGTTTCGAACATAAGCCCTTCATCAGGAATGCTATGGCCGTTCTCTCATCCAGGAAACTGTGTTCACTGCTCACATGGTAATCTCCTTCACAGTGGCAAGGCCAAACATGGACTGGGTGACTGCTTCATGGAATCCTTCCAGCCATGAGGATGAACCTTACTTTCCAAATTGCTAGCTACTTAAATACACCAACTTGCAAACCTTTCTGTGCTAGGCCCCATGCAAGCTGGAGGAGCAACACTTCATTGGGCGCTTTACAGGCTTTCAGCATGGAACATTGTGTTCAACACTTCAGACAGTACACAGTGCCTTCCAGTTTGAGCACAAACCTTTTACCTGCTTCTGCCCTGGTGTGTTGTTTGCATGGAGCTTGCTTTCATTCTGCTTATTTATACTTGCCATTGACATTGAGTTTGTATCAGTAATTCCCCTCCACTACCATTAGTGCCCCCTCCCCCGGCTTTTGTCTTTGCTCTGGGAACCTTCACCATCTGTTGCATCTCCATCTCTCCCACCTTTATCAGGAGCATAATTTTCAAGTCCTTGAGTACCAAAGAAGATTCATATTGAACATACAAATGTTTTTCTCCTGCCACAAGTGTTGTCAGGCCTGTTGATTTTATTCTAGCATTTCCTGTTATTTTTATTGTCAGCATCGGCAGCACTTTCCTTTTGTTTTCACAGGAAGGTTTCTGAAATAGTGCTATAGCTCAGTACGAACGCAACAGTGGGCTCAGTGTCCCATTGAAGACTACAGTTTGGTGGCTCCTACTAACAACCATATGTACAGATCTGTGGATGTGCATGCCAAGGAAGCATAGATTTTGAGTTTGACTTTGATGATAAGCCCCGAGTCGAACAGCATGCTAAAATACCCTGCCTTCATACAAAGAAACAAAAGTAACAGGCAAGTCAGTGTCTTTGGAATAGGTTGGGGAAAAAATGGCAGGGCTATCACAATCACCTTTGATCTACAGGTTTGGGAAATCTGTAATTACCTTTTAAAAGGGCCTGAGACTTTGTAAATGAATCACTTTCCTTTTTAAAGACAATTATAAACAAACACTAGTCCGTGTGGCCCAATGACACTTGGCCTAGAGCCATGACAACAGGAAAAAAGTTAAGATGCAGAAAGCCATGAGGCAGATGCAAAGGAGAGATAGGAAAGTTAGAGACAGGAGGTGATCAATAGATACAGACATCAGGAAACAGCGGAGAGATTCATAAAGGAGAAACACAGAATTCATAAAAGAAGCCTGCAAAGCTTGACAAAAGTATTAGTTTTGTGTTTCGGGTGTTTGAAGAAAAACAGATTTCCAGAAGCTCTCAGAGAAGCTTTAAAGGGACTGAAAGGAGCATGAATATCGCAAATATGCAAAAAAGCCAGGAGGTTAGGTGGTGAACTGGGTACTGTTGATTGGTTGGTTATAAAGGATCTCTGGAGAATCATGTCATTAGGATTAATGGGACCCAAGTGAGAGAGGGTTTGTTGCTGTCAACTGTCTGAGAGAGTCTCGGTTAGAATAAATCTGCTAGAGAAGGGGACTGAAGGAGAAAATTAATTATGTTGGAGGTGAGGGATCCTATGTGCCAGTGACTGAGGTAGAGAACTTTGGAAGTACCCCCGTTCCCACTTGTGTGCTGGTGTTACTCCTGATTATCAGAGTTGTCTTTGTTGTACAGATCATTTTAAAATGAGATTTAAAAAAAAAATTCTCATGTTAAATTATGTTGGATGAACAGGGTCAATGTGAATAACAGATTTTGATTGAGCAGATGGAATTAGAGAGAGAAAAAAATAAATTTAAATCTCAGGTTTACTTCACCTTTAATTTGGACAGCTATTTCTGGGTTTCAATTTGGACAGGATGTGTTGCTAAATCTTTCTATAATGGCCATAAAGACATTTATTTTTGGATTTGGGGATATCCAAGTGTTTAGACACTGTAGTGGCAGTTTGTGTGTGGGGAACATCATTTTAATATCTATAAGTTGACATGATCTGTCCAACAGTGATTCTCATCGCATGTTGCTCAAATGGATTAAGGATAAATCAGACTGAAAGGGAAGTGGTGTCCCTGTTACCAGTATTGTATGCATGAGGAACTCTGCATGTGAAAAAAGTGCCTCTTCATTAATTCATTGTGCTAACTTCAACCATAAATTGCCACCTATTACTCTAAACAACTATCAACAGTGGTCAGATTTTAAAGGGAGATCTAGGCACATGATCATAACTGGTGAAACTGTCATTTATGACCCATTCCCCATTCAAAGTGGCCTCCTTGATGAAGAGCCACTGTCATGTAGTGAATACTGTATCTAGATTGGGACTTCCAGCAACAATGAAGGATCACTGATAGAAGACCAAGCTTGTCATGGATTCTGGCTTGGAGGCTATAGACCACCCAAGTGTTCTTGTCCTCCCCAGTGCTGGGAGGAGGTGCAGCCAATGAAGCCATAGTTGGTTTTCTGAAGATAACACACTTTTAAGCCAAAGATTGATGATGACAGAGGGAGTGGAGGGCTAAGCCTGTGGGTGGAGTGGCGATGAGATGGATTGCTTTATACTTCATGGTCTCGAGCCTCTTCAGTCTTGTCGTACTTGCAGGGGTAACCTGAAATCAATTTATCCATCAAGTGTTCTTATCTTCTTAATCTCTTCTTTTAAAACCATAGCACTGTTGCAATTGCACTGTGTTTGAAAAATTATAATTCCTCCAGTGAAAGATATATTCTAGGACAACAGAGAAGTGGTTTTGTTGCTTACAGCTTGTACTGCCATGATTTTGGCTACCTTTCCCAGGACTTCTATTTGAAGATTTTCTTGAAAAGTGCCAAAATCTCAGAATACAGCCACCGAGTAATCAACAAAGCCATGCAAACATTCATTACTACTCTGCTATTCCTCAGCCTAAAATGCCTAACATTGCCAATGACCATCCCCCATGCGATACTCCTGACACACAAGACTTGTGTTCAGTTAGTTGCTGTGGGTACACATTTGAGCCAATTTGCAACTTATGATCAGAATAGAACTCACGTCTAAGCACATGTAAATGCTATGATTCCAATGCATCTTCAAGCCAAATGCGTAAGTTAGGAGACACCATTATTAGCTGTTATAATTCTCAGTCATATTCAAGGAGAACTAAGTGAGACCAGCATGAATTCTTTGGCTCTACTTGAGTATTGCTTCAACCCCACTACTTGAATATTGTCTTGGAACTCCCTTGGAGAACAGCGTGCTTTGGCAGTGCTGAAAGCAATGAAATGATTGCTGCCCTCCATTTGCCAGCCCTAGAGTGACAGGAAACATAAAGTGACGGTGAGAGGGTTGAACCGAATGCTTTGCCTTCCCTCTGAGAAACAGTCGAGGTGACACACTTTGCAAGGAAATCACTGTCAAATGATCCAGCCTCCTTTTCTTTGCAGTGCCTGGTGCCGCAGTTTACTGGTGATTTTGATTACATGCCTCATTTAGAAGGAGCTGCAAACACTTCTATCTGATGGGAGAGACAAGAAAATTATGTAGCATGTATCAGACTGGCAGATTTGTGTAAACCAAGGCAAGACATTGTATGTAAAGGGCCATGATTCAGGCTTTGCTGATGATTTTATTTGCAAATTCTTTGTCGGAATGGTTATATATTCTAGAATGGCCAAAGTTTGATTGGTCTTGAATTGGTTTATGGCTATGAGGATGCAAGTAACTTCAGTTTAAAGGGAGCTAAAGGTAGTCACCATTTCTGGGAACTTATTCAGTGACTCAGACTGGCAAGCTGTATGGATGTTGCCGCAATTCAAAACTTTGTGTTGGTGCTGCTGGGATGAGTATCACACACACACCAACCAGAGATAACGGATAACCTTAGATGCAGTGAGCCAACAATTCTCCCGAATGTGTTGCTTGCTGGTGGGTAAAGATATCTATATAGAATGTGAATTCTAACAATTAGCACTTCTAGGCTAGAAATTAGCAAAGGTGCTGGCCCATTTATTTTAAATAGGTTAAAGACCTCATTAATATAATGAATGTCGCAAGAAGCAGCAGGAAATTATTTCTGGGTGTATGTGAAGGGAGAATTCAGCTGAGCTGCCTCAACAATGTCTTTTCGCCTTGATACACCAATAAAGAATGGCCAATTAGCTGAGTTATTGGAGGGCTATAGCCAAGGTCTTCAGGAAAATGTAAAGAGATGAAGAAAAAAGTGAAACATAAGAACCAACAATCTATTGATCATTGTTGCTGAATCGGCAACAATGCAAAGTATCCAACCAAATCCAAGGTTTCTTTCTTGCACAAAAATTACTTCTAATTAGCATAGTTCATAGATATTTGAGGACAACTATAATGTAGCAAAAACTGATTAATATTTTGTGATGTGAATATTCCCTTTACATCTCATAAAACTTAACCAGAACACTTGCACACTGAGTTCAGCACTCTCAAGTTCAAAAACCTTATTGTGAACCTTTAAGCTTTTGAACTTAGGAACCAAAAGCAGTTTTGAACTACACTGTATCAAAAATAAATGCAAGTAATTTAGTAGAAATAACCTATAGCCTCAGAGACTGGCACATCCCTGATCATCCTTTCATTCTGCAGTATGATTATCACAAATGAGTAACCACCAAAGTGGGTTGGTTCAAAGAGAAGAGATCTGGTCTGTATTTTACTATGGTAGAATTTTGTCATCATTCTCAATTGGACAGCTGTCCAAAACCCAAATTTAAAAAATGCAATATCAAGTAGCTACCAGGAGTACATCTTGTACACCTGCATGCTCAACAATGGTACAGACAGCAGGCATACAAGATGTACAGGAACAAACTAGTTTCAAGTATCTTTACACTCACTCTGCTTCAAAGGTCCTCATCACCACTGGATTCGAGTTTCTCACCAGTTTAATTCATTCCACTTGACATTAAATAGCAGCTGATTGTACTCAATACAACAAAGAGCTTGTAATATCCCAGCTGTGTACCAGAACTGGCTGTTTCAATAACATTGTGGTGAACAGCTACAACATTGGTACCAATGTGATAGTAATGACAACTTGCCCAGGTATTTCCCATCTGTAAGGTAAATCAAACCTGACCAATTAATGACCTTTTAGCCTTTCCTGGAAAAATCAGAAAATGAGTGAAGTCTTCAATTGTACCATCAGGTGACAACTACCTACAAAGTGTCTAGTCACACACTTCACACTGCAGCAGGATTACTTGCCTCCAGTCTTCGCTCAGGCCTCGATTCAGACTGGAGAAACAAGCCAAAGGCCACAGGGAAGGTTGCATTGCTTTCCTCGGTTCCAAGAAAACATTCACCTGAGATGGTCCAATGGAGCATCAGCATAACTAAAGTCAGTAAGGGGCAATATGGTCAGTCTCAAACTAAACATAAATGGAAATGATTGTGGTTGCAGAATGCCACTTGCCACAGCATCAAGACATAATTGACGGAGTGTCTCAGAGTAGAGTCCTGAGCCCAATTATCATCAACCGGTAATAACAATTTTTCTTCCAACAGAGCATTAGGAATAAGGCTGTTTTCTGATTATCTTAAACATTCATAACTCTTCCAATAATGAAATATTTTAAGCGAAGCTGCTGGAGACCCTAGATAGTATTTCCATTGAGCTCATAAAATGTATATTTTCTGACCCTGAAGAACTTGTCAATCATCTACAAGGTGCAAGCTAGGAATGTGGTGCAATGTTCACCATCCGTTTTAACCATTCAAAAGGTGCCAGTTAATTTGACTGGAACTTCTACCAGTGGCAATGATGCAGCAGATGCATATTGAATATTGGCAACTCATTACAACTAAATGTTCTGCTCTTGCGACCTCTATCAAAAAGATCTCTTCTTCACTAACCCACACATCGTTCTGATTGGCCACATATTGTCATCCCTGGATCAGGACCATGCGGTTCTTTGTTTTGCATGTTTAACTGTGAGCCCAAACCATCAAAATCATTAGTACAGCAGGGGACTTGTATTGAGAACTGAAGTAAAATGTTGACTTTGTCTTGTCAGACATCTTTATAATCAGTTGCTATTTATATGATCTCTTTGGTCATTGTCTGAACAGTTAAAAAGTGAGGAGTGTTTGAAGCCTGTTATTAAGACTTTCTTAGCCTCCTTGATTAAAACTTTTTCAAGGTTGAAGGAACAGAAGGTTTTTTTTTTCAAAAGAATATTTGTGAATTGGTATTTATTTCTTCCCTAGGGAGTTCCACTTTCTCTCATCGTTTTCATACTTGCCATCACACATTCAATATGTACATCCCATATATGTACATACCCATACCCTTGGAGGAGAACTCCATAAGACCATAAGACATAGGAATGGAAGTAAGGCCATTTGGCCCATTGATCCACTCCGCCATTCAATTATGGCTGATGGGCATTTCAACGCCACTTACCTGCACTCTCCCCGTAGCCGTTAATCCCTTGCGATATCAAGAATTTATCAATCTCTGCCTTGAAGACATTTAACGTCCCAGCCTCCACTGCGCTCCGTGGCAATGAATTCCACAGGCCCACCACTGGCTGAAGAAATGTCCTCTCACTTCCATTCTAAATTGACCTCTTCTAATTCTAAGACTGTGCCCACAGGTCCTAGTATTCCCGCCTTACGGGAAACAAATTCCCAGCACCCAGCCTTTCTAAGCCAAGCATTATCTTGTAAGTTTCTATTAGATTTCCCCTCAACCTTTTAAACTCTAATGTATACAATCCCAGGATCCTCAGCCGTTCATCCTATGTTAGGCCTACCATTCCAGGGATCATCCATGCGAATCTCCACTGTATACGCTCCAGTGCCAGTATGTCCTTCCTGAGGTGTGGGGCCCAAAGTTGGACAAGTATTCTAAATGGAGCCTAATAAGAACTTTGTAAATTCTCAGAAGCACATTGCTGCTTTTATATTCCAACCCTCTTGAGATAAACGACAACATTACATTTGTTTTCTTAACCCACAGATCTTGAGCCATGCATGAGTTCACAGATTGTTTGAGTCCAATATTCCTGCTGATGATGGCTGACAGTACCTCATGGATGGTTAGATTTTTAATCTGACCATTTTATGTATGTACTATCTCAGGCTCACAAAAGTTGTGGGGAGGCTGAGTATCAGCAAGGGAGTCCCAACACAAGATACTGTCCACACTTTTTTAAATGGTCTGGAGTCACTCAGAGTCTGTGATAAACTAGGCTACAATGTTTGTTGGCTGCATTGCTGGGGCTCATTATAGTGTAGAATTGCTTTTACTTAATGTAGTCTGTACGATGCTATCTTCCCAAGGCCCTGAATGATATCACTTAACTCTGTACACAATGGAACATCACAGCTGTGCTGGATTGTTGACAATTACAACAGTTCCTTTTGGTTTCTACCTGTTAACTTCCTTCACTAACTGGAGATTATCTGCAAAGACATTCAATGGAAAAATAGGTAAAATAAATGTATCCAATATTTTTGCTGATAGATGTTTTTAGTATCAATGAGTGGCACAGCGGCCTCTTTCGTAGGTGGCGAAGAAGACCTTGTGATGATATTCTATGTTCCAGAGGAACTAGTGCTACTTTCCTGTTACACAAACATCTAGTAGGACTGTGTTAATCTTTTATATTTAATACATAATACTTTGATACAATACACACATATGTATATTCTGTTATACATGAAATGTAGGTCACCCTGATTCTGACTGCAGCAACCTCTCACATGAAAAGGTATTCTGCTGAAGCCACTTCTGGTAACATTATCCATAAGACAACCAAGGTTCTATTGTATCAATTCAAAAAGATTTTTTAATGCCTTGTTTTCAGAGTTCCAGCATAGAAAATAAATCTTTGTCTACGACTATAAGTTGCACCTCAATCTGTGCTAGCGAAACCATTTGGCGTGTCGCTCTCTTACTTCATTTCCTCTAAAATGTGTCTCCAGTGATAGCGGCCACATTAATCTAATGATAATTTTATTTCATGCAACTTTCAGAATGCTCAGTTTACTAACCAACATTAGCCATCTTTTGTCAAGGCACCCAGAAATATCTCACATATAGCCATGTGCCAAAATGCTTTAGGGTGCTGTTCCTTAAAGTGGTCAGCTTAATAGTTTAACCATCCATGAGATACTGTAAGCCTTCAATAGCAGGAATGTTGCATTCAAACAATCTGTGAACTCATACATGGCTGAAAATATCCTCCACTCTATTATCGCCATGAAACCAAGGGATCAACCTTGGAAGCCATTTCAGGAGATTTTTTAGATTAGATTAGATTACTTACAGTGTGGAAACAGGCCCTTCGGCCCAACAAGCCCACACTGACCCGCCGAAGCGCAACCCACCCATACCCCTACATATCACTACGGGCAATTTAGCATGCCAATTCACCTGACCCGCACACCTTTGGACTGTGGGAGGAAACCGGAGCACCCGGAGGAAACCCACGCAGACACGGGGAGAACGTGCAAACTCCACACAGTCAGTCGCCTGAGGCGGGAATTGAACCCAGGTCCCTGGCACTGTGAGGCAGCAGTGCTAACCACTGTGCCACCGTGTTTTATGATTAGGTGTTTAGGTGTTTTATGATTTGGAACCAGTCCACCAAAATGTATGTTACAATCAGACTAGGAACCAGTAACTTATTTTACAAAGAAAGAAAGTTGCATGTCCAGGGGCCTACTAAAAATTAAACCATAAGATTTCACAATTTTGAACAAAAACAATGCATTTCACTAAATAACTTTAGAACAGTAACATAACCTACGCACAACTACGTTCTAACATCTAGAAGTAACACATGATAAATATGGGTAACAGAATGTGGACTTGTTGGGCCGAAGGGCCTGTTTCCACACTGTAAGTCTAATCTAATCTAATCTAAAATGCTTGAACACCACACAGCACACATCAAATAACAAATATGATCAAGATAGATCCCATGGGTTTCTCAGCAAGCCCTCCCAGATGTTAATCAGTGGGACATGAAATCTCATTAAGTATCTCAAGAAATTACAATTCTTCATTTTTTCCAATCTGACTGTCAAAATCCACCTCAAGAGCTGCTCTTTCACATACTGATTGCTCCTGTTCTGGAATTTGATCCTTCAGTTAAGCTACTGCCTATTATTATGGCTGAGCTACAAAAGACTCTGATAGAAATGGGACAAATTCCACAGCACTGGGAAATGCACTTTTGATTTTTAGATTATATTATTTTTAAACACAAAGATTTTGAATCGGCCAGATTATCGAATATAAAAGTTGGCAAGTTATGTTACAGCTGTTAGTGAGGCCACATTTGCAACAATGCACGCAATTCTGGTCACCACGTGAACAGAACAACATGGCTGCTTTGGAAAGGGTGCAGAGAAGGTTTACCAGGATGTTGCCTGAAGGGTTTTAGTTGTGAGGAAAGGTTAGATAAACTCAGATTGCTTTCACTGGAAAAACAGCGGCTGAGGGTCGGTCTGATGACGATCTACAAAATTATGACAGGCATAGATAGCATGGATAGTCAGAGGCTTTTTCCCAGGGTGGAAAGGTCAACTACAAGAGGACACAGCTTCAAGGTGAGAGGGAAAAGTTTAGAAGAGAAGTGCAAGGAAATTTTTCACACAGAGAGTCGGGGGTGCCTAGAATACACTACAAGTGGAGGTGGTGGAAGCAGGCATGTTAGCAACATTTAAGGTGTATTTTAGTAGACACATGTCCAGGAGGCTAATAGGGTAGAAACGATGTGTATGGGCAATAAGTAGCAGATCTTAATATGGATTGGAATTGGCACAGGCTTGGTAGACCAAAGGGCCTGTTCCTGTACTGTACTGTATTGTACTGAATGAATCATTGTTTTTGAAATTACAGCAAGATTTGATGAACCATCATTGCATTTATCCATTTACCTATTTTTAAGATTATCGATCCACACTGGGGCAGCACAGTGGCTCAGCGGTTAGCACTGCTGCCTCATAGCACCAGGGATCCAGGTTCGATTCCAGCTTTGGGCGACTGTCTATGTGTACATGATGCGGAGGAGCTGGTGTTAGACTGGGGTAGACAAAGTTAAAAATCACACAACACCAGGTTTATTTGGAAGCACTAGCTTCTGAAGCGATGCTCTTTCATAAGGTATCTGTGTGGAGTTTGCACATTCTCTGTGTAGGTTACCTCTTGGTGCTCTGGTTTCCACTTACAGCCCAAAGATATGTAAATTAGGTGAATCAGCCATGCTAAATTGCCCATTGTGATCAGGGATGTGTAGACTCGGTGCATTAGTCAGAAAGAAATGTAGAGTAATAGGGTAAGAGAATGGGTCTGGGTATGTTACTCTTTGGAGGGTGGGTGTGTTTTTGTTGGGCCAAATGACCTGTTTCCACACTGCAGGGATTATATTCTGCACAATTTGTGTATGCCTTTGTCAGCATGGCAGAGATTCCATTCTTTATGTAATTTTAGAACGCCTTTCTTTTATTTTCATTCAGGAATGCTATCAACTGATGACTTTTCATCTTGATCAGAGAGATTTCAGAGCTCCTTCAAGAGTATTTCAGCAATATATCACAACACAAATTTTAAAAATAGCCACTAATTCTACACTTACATAGAATGCCCATATCTTACCTTGGCTCTTTGTCCCTTAGTGAGGCTGTCCGATTACTGATGAATTATGTTCTGTTTATTGCTGAGGGGTCTGATCCACTGAGAATAGGATTAGACTGTCTAAGTTTAGGATCCTAAACAGCCACCACATACAGAATACATTCATTTTAAACTTCAAACAAGAGTCCCTGTTGAATAAGGGACAATAATTCCATAAGATTGCACTACACTCAAGTGCAAAAATCAAGGAATTTGCTTGGTTAGATTTAAAAGATATCATGATATTTTTCTGAAGAAATGCAAGACAGTAATCCTGCATGCTGGCAAATATTTCTCTCTCAAATCAATGTCAGTTGGTTGTGGGATTTCACTATGTTTGAAGTTGCTGCTGGCCTCCCAGATTGCAATAGTGACCACACCGACAATTCTTAACTGGTTGCAAAGCACCAAGATGTTCAATAATTGTGACAATCACAACGTAAAATGCAAGTAGTCCTTGCTTTTCACAAAGCTCCATTCTTAGTCTCCAATGAGCTTTCTTAATAGTGATGAGATATCAGATTTCAAATAATATAGCAGAAATATGACACCAGTTAACAGGATGTATTTTTTCTGCTGTTCACATGGAGATGCATTTAATGTGGACCATCGTGTTAATTCTACAAAGTCTACAGGCTGTAGAGTAAAAAGTAAAGTCTGCAGATGCTGGCGATCAGAGCTGAAAATGTGTTGCTGGTTAAAGCACAGCAGGTCAGGCAGCATCCAAGGAACAGGAAATTTGACGTTTCGGGCCAGAGCCCTTCATGAAGGTTGATTAGAAAATATCTAAATCTGCACCTTCCCACCATCAATGGTCTTACCCATCCCTCCCTCTGTCCTATTACCATCTCTACCTCATCAAATAACTCACTCTGCCCTTGTAATCTCCACTCATTGCCACCCTTTTGCTCTTCAGCAAACTTATCCAACCCACCTCACCCAAGTATTTGAGCAAGAAGGTCAGATATTGGTCTCACTTTCATCAGTTTCCCCTCCCAACACAACTTTTTAAAGATGGCAATGGGGTAGCAGTGCAGTGTACAGCCTTCTATCTGGGGCTTGTTTGCTCAAGCCACTTTTACTTTTTTCTCTATTTCACTTTTCTTTCCTCTTCTTTAACTACTTTTATTTTCTTTGTTTAATTGACTTACCTTATGCCAAGTGTAAATTTGTGCAGCATGGAGCAGATCAATCCAACACAGGGAGCGCCATCCAACATGGCAGTGGGAGAGATCCCAGGTGCCCTTCATGAAGGGCTCTGGCCTGAAACATCGAATTTCCTGTTCCTTGGATGCTGCCTGACCTGCTGTGCTTTAACCAGCAACACATTTTCAGCAAAGTCTACAGGATCCCTATTTCTGGGGGAAGTCAGCTGTTCGACAGCTAATTGTCAAAGCTTTTACCCTGGGCAGATGAAATCAACGTGAAACATTGTCTGTTATATATTTTTAACACTGTGAAATGTGAAATCCAATGTACAATAATCTCAAATCTTTTACATACACATGATCTGTCATGGCATTGCAAGTCAGAAATCATCTTGCACATGCATAGAGTTCTACAGCACAGAAACAGACCATTTGGTCCAACTTGTTCACACTGACCAGATATCCGAAATTAATCTAGTGCCATTTGCCAACATTTGGCCCATTTCCCTCGAAACCCTATATAAAAACTGAAAGACCTGCAGATGCTGTAAATCAGAAATAAAAACAGAAGTTGCTGGAAAAGCTCAGCAGGTCTCTGTGAAGAGAAATGAATGTTAATGTTTCGAGCTCAGAGTTCTGAGGAAGGATCATTGGACCCAAAACGTTAGCTTTGATTTCTCTTCATAAAGACCTGTTGAGTTTTTCCAGCAACTTCTGTTTTTGTCCCTCTACACCCTTCCTATCCATATACGCATCCAGGTGCCTGGATGCCTTGCCTTCCTGATACTATTTGTTTCTTTTCCTTTCATCTTCCATTTCCCTTTTATTGTTTTTGATTGTCTCTGCCCTTTCATAGTCTCTTTCTGTTTCTCCCTGCCTATCAGATGTGGAATGGTGAGGACACAAATTATCAATGGCTAAAAACCCCATTTAGTGTTGGGAATGTAGGAAAAATATGACTCACTTCCCAGGCTTTTGCTCTCCATTCCCCTGCAACACCCCCCATGACTCTGCCACATCTCTAAATCTGCACATTTGTGCAGTGCTGGTGTCCAAACCTCTGACCAGGAGGCCCAGGTTCGAGTCCTACCCGCTCCAGAAGTGTATAATATTAGGTTGATTAGAAAATATCTAAATCTGCACCTTCCCACCATCAATGGTCTTACCCATCCCTCCCTCTGTCCTATTACCATCTCTACCTCATCAAATAACTCACTCTGCCCTTGTAATCTCCACTCATTGCCACCCTTTTGCTCTTCATCAAACTTATCCAACCCACCTCACCCAAGTATTTGAGCAAGAAGGTCAGATGTTGGTCTCACTTTCATCAGTTTCCCCTTCCAACACAACCTTTTAAAGATGGCAATGGGGTAGCAGTGCAGTGTACAGCCTTCTATCTGGGGCTTGTTTGCTCAAGCCGCTTTTACTTTTTTCTCTATTTCACTTTTCTTTCCTCTTCTTTAACTACTTTTATTTTCTTAGTTTAATTGACTTACCTTATGCCAAGTGTAAATTTGTGCAGCATGGAGGAGATCAATCCAACACAGGGAGCGCCATCCAACATGGTAGTGAGAGACATCCCAGGTGTCTGTGGCAGTCATCCTGACCAGCGGCAAGAGCAGGAACAGGCAGACTGAGGCGTCAGGCGGCAAGAGCAGGAACAGGCAGACAGAGGCAACAGGTGGCGCGAGCAAGAACAGGCAGACTGAGGCAACAGGTGGCGTCAGCAGGAACAGGCAGACTGAGGCGTCAGGTGGCGCGAGCAGGAACAGGCAGACTGAGGCGGCTGGTGGCGAGCGCAGGAACAGGCAGACTGAGGTGGCTGGCGGCGAGAGCAGGAACAGGCAGACTGGGGCAACTGACAGTGAGAGCAAGAACAGGCAGACTGGAGCAGACAGCAGTGAGAGGGGGAACAGGCAGACTGGGGCAGACAGCAGTGAGAGGGGGAACAGGCAGACTGGGGCAGCCGGGGGTGAGAGAGGCAACAGGCAGACTGGGGAGGTTCAGTGGGAGCAAGGCTGAGCGCAAAGTTGGGAAGGTTTAGCACTTATGAGGAATGCGAGCCCATCATGGTCAGGTGCTTGCAGAATGTGGTATTGAACTGTTAGCCGTGCTTCTTTATGGTTCCACTTTTTAGTAAGAAGGGCTATAACGTTTAACATTTTAAACTTTATTTTCTTTATTGTTCTGCTTTGTACCAAGATTCGGTACCTAGGTACCCTTGTACCTACGATGGCACTGTAAGTGGCGACTTATTAATTTTTCACTGTACTCACATGAGTAGATGTGACAATAAACCTAATTCAATTCAACCTTAGCTATTTTCCCTTCCTCTCCAATCTTCAAAGAGGATTTGCTTGCTTTCAATATTTAACTTACTCTCTTCTTTCCTCTAGCTTCCCTTGCCTGGAAGCATTCAATTCCAAGTAAACAATTATTACAGATTTATAAGCAGAGCATTAATTCCTTTAATCTCACAGTTTCTCCTTTAATAGAAGGCATAATATACAGTTTTCCTCCACAACACTTTCAAATATAACTGAATATAAACCAAATAATCAGCAAAAAACATCTGTTTTAAAATTAGTTAATGTTTTCAGGTTCAGTGACCCTTCCTCAGAACTGAAATGTTAACTCTGATTTCTCTCCACAGATGCTGGCAGACCTGTTGAGTTTTTCCAGCAAGTTCTGTTTTTGTTTCTGATTTACAGCATCCACAGTTCTTTCAGTTTTTAATCAGTATTAAAATGTTGATTGTATAACGGTCCATTCTGGGAAATGAGATGCCAAAATCAAATCCAAATTTAATTCAACCTCACAGCTCAGAGCAAAATGTTGCTTCTACAACTTGCAGCCATTATTAACATAATGTTGGGCCACTGTATTACTATTTCTTGACTTCTTTGCTCTATGAGCTTACTCGTTTCAATGCTGTTAGTGTCCCATACTTTCAGCCTTGGTCTTTCATGAAGGGAGTTTAATAAAGACATAAACGTGGGAATAACAGCACTGCAGTACACACGAATGGAGCTCTGAAAGACTACAATCAAGACTTGGGGATGACGACGGGTATCAGATGGCATCAAATCACATGGTTAATGTTGAAATGGAGTCAACCACCACTGGTGCAGCAAATTGAATTTGAACTAGAATATGATGGGCTGTGGACATAAATGACAGCTGAACCTCATTCTCATAAAACATGGTCACCTGGAGGACGCTGCTGAGCACTTGTAGAATTGCAAACCAGTAGGAGAGGAAGGAAAAATACATGATTTTCTCATCCAAGAGTTGACACACTTTACACTTGAGCAACCAATCATGCTTCAGTAATTGACCATGACATTACATAATATATCTTAATTGAAACTTCATTAATAAAGTACCTGTTTTCTCTCCCAACCACGATTCAGTGAATTTTAATTTAATAGTACATTTAAAAAAGGTCTCTAGAGTAATTTATTAATGTAGATTTAACCTATAAAGGAGAGATTTTTCAGAAAATAAATACATTTCTGCTGAATTAAGATGTCAATCTTAATGTGCTTGCTCCAATTCTGACACAAGTTTGTTTTTCCACATTTATAATTACTTCTGTGGAGCACATATTTTTCATATTTAATCTACTGTGGCTGCTCCTTATACTGCTTACTATATGTTGGCTAAAATAACAGTGGAAATTTATGCTAAATAATTTCCTCTCTTTTCACCCCTCTTGGCTTTGTGTAAAATCTATCTTTCTCCAAGTTTGAGTGTTGGTCCCATATCTAGTGAGGTTTCACCATCACTTTTCTCCATGGAAGAAAACAAAAGTAAATTATCTGACGAGTGTTCCTCATTTCTACTCAAACCTCCCTCTAACTTCTTATTTCCCATTTTATTAATTTTTTGTGAATACTTCTCTTCAAATATTTGCTGCCTATTTCTGCCACATATCCTATTATGTTGGCATCTACTTTTCACAATCTAGTTAATCCACAGTTCTGAGGCATAAATTCTCTCCTACAGAAGGTCACGCACATTCAGTTATCACTGGTTTCACTTGCCCTCTGCTCCTTTTCAAATCTGTCACTTCCCTTCACATCATGTCTGCAATAATCTCGAGTTATCCTTCCCCAACTGTACTGTTTTACTTAAAAGATTGCTGATTATTGAATATTTCCTTGGCTCTATAATAGGTCAAATATTTCCTTGGCTCTATAATAGAACAAAGTAGTCTGCACGATTAACAAGATGGTAAGCACCATCTACTGCAGCTATTCACCAAAGCTTTTTTGATAGTACATTCTGATTCCATGATCTCTCCGGTCTAAAATAAGGACACAGGAATAAAGGAATGTAACAAGTAAGCCCTTCCAAGCCGCACACCTTTCTGACTTGGAATTCTATTACTTTCCCTTTATTGTTATTCGTTCAAAACCCTGGAATTCCCTTACCAACTGCACTGTGCAAGTACCTACACCACGACATGGACAAAGGAGTTCAAGTGAACAGCTCAACATTATCTGCTCAAGGGCTACTAGGCAGTCATAGTAAATACTGTCTTTGACAAGGACACCCATCTCCCATAAATAAATAAGAAAACTGTAGTGTACCCCAAATTTCTCCTGCTTTGTGATGCAATATAGTTGCCCGATTTTAAAATGACCATGAGTGTTTCTGATGAAATAAACCAAGCCTTTGTTTTTGACAAGAATTTCAGATTATCATTAAAGATGAACAATTCAGAGCAATTGGATGATAAAACTCCATCCATTAAATCCATATATTGTGTTACTATCTTGTTGGCTATATGAAAATTTGAGTAAGATCTGCTAATGTCTTATTTAGCATGCATCCCCAGGGTTTGCATCACAGAAACTGCTAGAAGGCAACTTTTCAAAGCTTCTATTCATTTCTACAAGGGTATTCCTGGAGCCTTTGCTTTAGGTAACTACTTATTTTCTTCGAAACGAGTTGCAGTTGTATTTCTGAGGTAAAGAAGGTGAAGGAGTGAACTGGTTTTGGTTAAGCACTCCTGTCAATGTACTGATAGAACAGCGATGATTTCGAAATAACCATGTGAATGGATTTGGCTTCAGACTTGTCTAAATGGAAGCTGCAGCAACTAATTATATTCAGTCAACTGATTGCAATGTAAATGATGGAGGTCCCTTCATTGCCAACAGATCCTATCCCTTTCACATTAGAGAGCTGGAACATGTGGGACAGATTGAATATTTCCAGTCCTCTGTTGGCTGTCAGATCAACCTGGGACAGAAAATATTGCTGCTCAATTCTATTCCTGCAGGCAGCACAGTAGTTAGCACTGCTGTCTTACAGCAACAGGGACTAGGGTTCGATTCCAGCCTTGGCAACTGCCTGTGGGAAGTTTGCACCGTCTCCCTGTGTCTGTGTGGGTTTCTGCTGGGTGCTCTGATTTCCTCCCACAGTCCAAAGATGGGCAGGTTGAGTTGATTAGCCATGCTAAATTGACCATAGCATGCAGACAAGGTATGGTTCGCTATAGGGAATACAGGTGTAGTGGGTGGATCTGAGTGGGTTGCTCTTCAGAGGGCCAGTGTGGACTGAATGGTCTGCTTCCATCCTGTAGGGATTCTATGATTGTGTTCCTGTGCATTTCAGTTATTTAAGAATAGCAATAAATAATAATTCTGTTAGTTTCAATGCAGAGAGAGCTTTCTGAAAGTTGAAAAGAATAGCAAAACCTTAGTGCTTAAGGTGTACATCTGATATTTCCTCAATCCATTATTTCATGAGACATTAACACACTGACAACCTTGTCAATAAAGTTTTATTGAAGTCCATGCATTAAAAATGCATGTCATTTCTTCATGAAAATAAATACTATTCACTTGACAGCCAGAATTACAAAATACCAAAAAAAAGCGCCAAATAAAACGGAAGGAAGATACTCCCGATGACAGGAGAGTCCAGAACCAAGGATCACAATTCAGGGATACATGCCAGTTGGGATTGAGAGGAGGAGAAATTTCTTCATCTAGAGGGTGGCGACCTTGTGGAACACTCTGCCACAGAGAACAGTTGTGGCCAGAATATTGAGTTAGATATAGTTCTTAGGGCTAAAGGGATCAAAGGGTATGTGAAGAAAGGCAGAAATAGGGTATTGAGTTGATTGATCAGCCATGATCATATGAATGATAGGCTCAAAGGGCTGAATGGTCTACTCTTACTCCTATGCTTTTATGCTTCTATCGATGATGATGCCTTCAGCTGGAATTATTTTTCTAAATCTCTCTGCCTCTTCCCTTCTTTAGCATACTCCTTAAAAGATAGCTTGACACTGGTCAAGCTTTTGGTCACCTGCCCTTCTATTCCTTCATGCTACCTTACATCTTCAGGTGGTGTGTTACACAGTGGCTGATCTGCCTGCTCAGGTGGATGTAAAAAATCTCACTTGCCATAACTTTGAAGAAAAGCAGAGCAATTATCCAGTCACCTGATCAATTCTCATCTCACAATCAATACCATAAGATGCATCACTTGAACATTATCACGTTGCACTACATAGTGTGTTGGCATTCACTTCAAGGGGATTTCAGTATAGAAGTAAAGATGTTTTGGTGCAGCCATGGTCATAGAGTTGTGCAGTACAAAAACAGACTTGTCTATGCCAACCAGATATCCTAAATTAATCTAGTCCCATTTGCCAGTGTTTGCCATATCCCTCTAAAACCTTCCCATCCAGCTGCATTTTAAATGTTGTAATTGTACCAGCCTCCATCGCTTCTTCTGGCAGCTCATTCCACACATGCACCAACCTCTGCATGAAACTGTTGCCCCTTTACTTTCTTTTAAATCTTTTCCCTTTCACTTTAAATCTGTGCCCTGTAGTTTTGGACTCCCCTTACCCTCAGAAAAAGACTTTAGCTATTCAGCCTATTCATGAATAGAGCTATGGCATAACCTCACCTGGAGCATTATGCACAGTTTTTGTTCCTTATCTAGAAGAGGTTATGCTTGTCATATAGAGTGCGCAATGGGGCTTCACCAGATTAATCCCTGGAACAATGGAAATATTTTATGACTGCAGGTTGAGAAAACTGGACCTGTATTTTATGGTGCTTTCAAGAATGAGAAATGGTGTAAGCGAAACTTACAAAATTCTTACAGGGCATGCCAGGCTGATTATAGATAGGGTGCTTCCCCTGACTGGTGACTCTGGAACCAGGGAATGTAATCGCAGGATAAGGGTTAGACCATTTAAGATTGTGATGAGGAAGACTTTTCTTTCACTCCAAGGACACAGGACCTTTGGATTCTCTAGCCCAGAGCACTGTGGAAACTCAATCATTGAGCAGGAATCAACGGTTACTGGAGACCAATGACTTTAAGGGGCCATAGCGTGGAAAAAAATGGCATTGAGAAGAAGGTCATTTGTGATCTGGAATGGCGGGAAAGGCTGGAAGGGCTGATTGGCCCTATCTGTTGCTGTACTATTTGTGTGAATTTATTGTGTGCAAACTGATTGCTGCAAATCCTAACTTACTGAAGTGACCTCGCTTTAGAAAGAACTTAAGTAGCATCGAAGCTTTTCAGACACTTAGCAGGCATCAAAGATGCTTTATTAATAATGTCGTTTTTCCTTTGCTGGTATCAAATTTTGTTTGGATAATACTCTTACCAGCTGCCTTGGGCCAGGTGACTTTGCTTAAGGCACTATACAAGTGCAAGTTGCTCATGTTATTTTCTATGGGGCACCATTCCAAGGTAAACCATAGAACAGTGTCCAGAGTAAACAGCTGGACAATGTCATATCTGTATCTTTCTATTCTGCAGCTTCGTAAATTAAATGGCCAAAGCTTATGAGCATGGGAGAAGATGGTGGGCAATTGAAAGGTCAGAATTCCAGCCTCGACATTTGAATCCACTCAGCCATGTTTTCTATTTCCCAGTTTCCATCCCTTTGCACCTAACAGTGCTTATCCTGGTAGGGCTTTATCCTGTATAATGAACACTAGTTCGCCTATTCAGTTGTAGAAAGCTCTACAGTCAAACCTAGTGTCCATCAATGGCCCCCATGTACACTATTCAGGACGGAACTTGGGAAGAGAAACCCTGGTAGAATTTCTTTCTCTCCACACTCAAGGAGGCAATGAGTGTCACTGCAGTCATTTAATTGCCACTCCTGTTAACTTTAGCCTTCTCAGCACAAGCCAGCAATTAAACAATGCTTGATTCTGGCCTCTGTGGTTCAGATTCACCAGTGTATTCACCAATAATGGCCACGTGAACACCTGACAGATTTAGAGGACAGATGGTATTAATTAAATTTAAAAATGCTCACCGTAGCAGAGAAAAGAGCAACTTTCAAGCATATTATGGAACCCAGTCAGCAGTTCAGACAGGACTATTAAGTGACAATTCACTGTTCTCTTTAATCATTTATAATTTGACTGCACACAGGAATATTGCATTGGTAGTTGTGAGTAATTGTCTGTGCAAATGTTAGAATTCAGATGTAAAGAATACAGTCTTTTCCTGGTTGTGAAATAAAGCCAGTTGTTCAGCACCAATAATATTGTATCTGAATGTTGCTGAAAACACTCTTCTCACACGATAGACAATGTCATTTGCCTTAACATGAGTATTTGTGCAAATATTTATTTGAAGACCAGTCAAAAAGCTTTGAAAAAAACATATCTTTTGTCATCTACGTTTAAGCTATGTTCTATCAAATGACTCTTAATGTTGTACCTCCATCAAATTTGCTTCTCCTCTCTCCGAAAGATGTTGGCTCATGCTAACATGAGTCTCCAATCCTGTCAGGAGCCCTTCATTAATTCAGCCAAATTGCCACTCATCTGCGAGTCTCATCGTTAAAGTGTCAGTAGGCCATTTATCCAAAGAAAGCATCCCAGGCTAATCTATTTCTGGCCACTTTCAAATTCCATACACACTCACCTTCCAGTAGGCATTGCTGGATAATGTTGAAGAACATAACTGTGGTTCAATGCTTGTTCTCCTTGTCAAGGGCAAATGCGACATCCTAATTTTGAGATGATTTCAATGGAGTTGTTTCACTCATCGAGTGATCTATAGAACCTGACCTCTGAATGAATACAAATTTTTTTCAACCAATTTTGTAATGTGCCTCAATGACAATCTCCACTCCCCTACATAATAGCAATCCTGACTGAAATGGTCCAAGGTTTAATCGAGCTTGGAGTGGGGAGGTTTCCTTCCTGGAGAAAGAGGAAAATTCCAAAGAACAAACATGTGTAAACAGATTTAATTTTTTTAAAGTGAAGTAATTGTACTCACAAATTTGTTCTTATTTCCATCTGACCTTTCTAATTTCTATTTTTAAAATGTAACCTTTTTGCTACTTTCCCTTCTCTGATAGATTTCTTACTGTTATCTATTTCAGAATTGGGAACAAACTTTAATGAAAAGTTCTTTTAGTCACTTCATGAGTTGAGGAGGGGTAATTGGCTTCATAGCCTGATAATTCCAACCAGGTTTATATAAAACAGAACCATCAATGAATGGCTGAACAGCTGTTAATTCACAGTGGAAGCATTCACCTGAAAGCAAATGTTCACTTACAGGATGCTCAAATTTCAAACCTGAGACATGCACTCAAGTCTGGACAGGTCTGCAATATGTCCCAATTAAGCTTATTGCAGACCTTTAAACAGTTATAGTTAAGACTGGATCCCATCTGGTAAAGCAGGATTTAGAACTACATCCTCAAGGTAAAAGTACAGCCATTATGTAGGCATGTGTACTTCCTCACATTCAGCTTTTCCAATAGAGGACTTCTTTAACTTTATTAAAGTTACTGATTGCCTCTAACTGCTCTTAGATTATCAGATATTTCAAGGTATTATCATTCCCTTTGCCTCCGATAGACCAGGCTGCATTGATTTAATGATACAGCACTGTGGCTTCACAGCGCCAGGGACCCAGGTACAATTCCAACTCGGGTGACTGTCTGTATGGAGTTTGCACATTCTCCCAGTGCCTGCGGGCTTCCTCCGGGTGCTCCAGTTTCCTCCCAACATCCAAAGATGTGCAGGTTAGGTGAATCGACCATGCTAAATTGCCCATTGTGTCTAGGGAGGTGTAAATTAGGGGTAAATGTAGAGTAATGGGGAATGGGTTTGGGTGGAATACTCTTCAGAGGGACGGTGTGGACTTGTAGGGCCGAAGGGCCTGTTTCCATGCTGGAGAGATCCTATGAAATTCTATGAAATGGTATTGTGTGCTAATGCTGGCATTTCTTTTTATCATGTATTACCCTCGATTCTTTTGTTGTTGCCAATTTAATTTAATTATGGTGCACAAATCTCGGCAAGAAGTCACATACAGTCAGTCATTCTTATTACTTACATCAATCAGTACACCAGCCAAGAGGAGAGTGCTACTTAAAAAAAAGGCCTTTTAAAGTATTATTTTTTGTAAACTCTATTGAAGTAGGATTTACTTCTAAATGGATCAGATTAAGAAATGAAGAAATTAAACTTTGGTATCAAACTTTGATTAGACCACACTGAATTCAGTACTGGGAACAGTTCTGCCATAAAGAGGCATGGAGAAGGTACGTAAAGAATTTACAAGCATCATACTGGAACTGAGGGGTTACATCCGTCAGGAACTCATGAAATAGACTGGGCCCCTTCTCCACTGAATACAGCCTGAAGGGCGATTGAACAGTGATCTTTAAATATATATATGTTTTTGGTACAATTATACAGATGCTTAAATGTGTAGTAAATAGCAATGTTAACAGTCGTCAATATAAGATAGTCAGAGAGAGGGAATTCAGAAGAGCCTTCTTTATTAGTAGTATGATCGTGAAACTGACAACTACAAGGAGTTTTCACACTTACCTCACCCAGACCCAGACCCCTGCTTCCTGTGGGGCCTCAGGGTGGCTGAGTGGTTAGCATGGTGCCAGGGACTCAGGTTCAGCTCCAGCCTTGGTGGCTGTCTGTGTGGAGTTTGCACATTTTCCCTGTGCCTGTGTGGGTTTCCTCCGGGTGCTCCGGTTTCCTCCCGCAATCCAAAGGTGTGCAGGTTAGGTGGATTGGCCATGCTAAATTGCCCCGTCATGTGCAGGCTTGGTAAATTAGCATGGAAAATGTGGGGTTATAGTGAGAAGGTGGGGGTCTGGGTGGATGCTGTTCGGAGAGTCAGTGTGGACTTGATGGACCAAATGGCCTCTTTTCACACTGTAGGGATCCTAAGGCATTACTGAGGCAAATAATATTCAATGGGAAGCTAGATAAGCAAATGGGGTGGGGTATCAAGAAAATAGTGAGTTATGTGGTGTTATCTGTCACTGTCAGTGTTTCAGTATATCTTTAAAAGAAATGCTCATGATCAATGTTCCCTCTGTGCTGCACAGAAGGTTTACACACGCGTGTGCACGTGTGCACGCGCGCGCGCACACACACACACACACCTTGACATGTGAACACATTAACTTCTGCTCTGTGCAGCTGCAGGAAACATTACAGAGAACAGAGTTCCTCATTTCATTGTTGTACGTGTTACCTCAGGGTAGAAAAGTCTCACACTCCAGCTTATCACAGTCCACTTGAATCATGGCATATTACTGAAGTATGTTTCTCTGTTGTAAAATAATAGCTCAGTATTCACTCAAACACTTATGTGCCTGAGGAAGATCATGTTTGTATGTAATAGTTAGCTGTGAAACATGTCTGTTTGATTCTTCAAAACCATGACATCTACATCTGGTTTCTAATGTTATGCGAGATAACATGAGCATTACTGCATGAGGTACAACACACTGCTGCAGCCAAACTCACATCAGGTTAGATGATGAAAGATAAGAACATAACTTCCAGCACAGGACTGTTGGGCTGAATGGCCTTGTTTGTGCTGAATTAGGTTGAGTTTATTGTTAGTCCAGTTCGTCTTCCTCTTCTGATGGTAATTTTAACTTTAAAATGGACCATATTGATGGGCTGCCTGCTATTTGTCACTCTTGCTATGACTTTCCTATTCATTTTAATGGCTGGTTAAAATCGATATTGCCAACTGTAAACAAACCCCAGAAGTTAAAATTACCCCTCTAGCATTCTTCAAACTTGCTGCTTCCTCAGTCTCTGCATTTCCATTCATAGCCTGCTTGTCCATGGCCTATTCATCAACATGTGCTTCAGGACTCACGTCAGTAATACTAGGTTTGATTTCCAGCAATCAAAGCGACGTGATTAAAAGGCAGAGTCATCCTGTCATCTAATCAGCAAGTTCAAGGGCCTGATTAAATTTGACAATTTCAATAGCGCACCAATGTTATAATATTGTCATTCCTTTCTCTTTCCATGCAAATTGTCTGGCATCCAGTTTGTAAAAATCATGTTTGGAATTACATATGGGATCAAAGGCAGTGAATTAGTGGAGAAAGCTGCAGCATGGTTGAGAGTAACCCCAAAGACAGGCATTGGCCAGAATTTTTCGGAAGTGCTGGGCTGGCTTTGTACAAGGAATTGGTGACATTCCACATGGACGTCTAATCACAGAACAATGATTTTTCGGTCAAGACAGACAAACAGCCAAGTTACTCCAAGAATCGGAAAAAGATCAAGAAGGCTTAGAAACATCAGATTTGTTTTTGTTGGATAAATGTAAGGATAAAAGACTAAATCTTCCAGGAATACAGCTGCTGATCCAATACTTCTCAATAGTTTTGTTCACAGTCTACATTGGCAATACAAAAAAAATTTGTGGACCACTCACCAAATTGTACCTGATCCATTTTTATTTGCCATCACAGAAATTACTCAGAAATAACATCAAGGACCTTGTGGTTTTCAATGAGACACCAAAAAAAGCAATATCTATTTCTAAGTTCGGCACCATCAGCCTGTTGCCAGGATTTCTGGCAAAGTCTCTTATTTGCTTTTTGTCCCAAGAGCCAAAAATCCAATCTCACAAGTTGCATTTTGTAACAGAATTAGAAATCTTGCTTGCAAAATGAAATTGTTGTTGCTCGCATTTTTTGATAGAGACATATATGTTACAGCCAATTATCCATGTGGTGGAAATATGAGGTCTATCTTCTATCACACGTCCTTAGCCATGATGTTGTGCATTGGTCAATTGCTTTGTGCGCAAGCTCCTGGATGACTTGCATAGGCGACTCCCACAATTTGGCTGGAGTCACAACTGAAACAACAGACAAAGGTTGCAAGTGTTGGAGATCAACCATCTCCAACGCAGGACATCTCTGCTGTAGTTCCGCAGAGTAGTATCCTAGGTCCAACCATATTCAGCTTCTTCATCAAAGCCCTTCCCTCCATCATAAAAACTGAAGTGTGGATGTTCCCTGATGACTGCACCATTACAATCAATTGAGCTTCCTCAAATATGAAGCAGTCAGTATCTATATTGACAGTGGACAACATTTACGTTTGGGTTGGTAAGTGGCAAGTAACATTTTACAACACAAGTGATAGGCAATGACCATCTTTAATAAAAGAGAATCCAACCATTGCCATTTGATGTTCAAAGGTATTAGCATCACTGAACCTGTGCTATCAATATCCTGGGGGTTACCATTGACCAGAAACTGAACCGGACCAGCCATATAAATACTGCGGTTACAAAGCAGATCAGAGTTTTGGAATTCTGTAGTGGGGAAGTGACTTCCCCACTGTCTATCCATCATCTATAAGGCACAAGTTAGAAATACTTCCTGGATGAGTGCAGTTCCAACCACACTCCAGAAACTCAACATTATTCAGAACAAAGCAGCTTGATTGGAACCTCATCCTCATTCAACTTTCACCTTCTTGACCAATGTACAGTGGCAGCAGTCTATACCACAAGATACAACAGCACCTTCTAAACCCACAACCTCTGAGATCTAGAAGGACAAGGGCAGCAGATACACAGGAACACCACAAATTGTAAGGTACCTTTCAAGTGACACATACTCCTAATTTGGAAGTATATCACTATTCCTTCACTATTTCCAGGTCAACATCCTGGAACTCCCTTCCTAAAGGCACTGTGGATGTCCCCACACCCAAAGCCTGCAATGATCAAGATGGCAGCTCACTACCACATTTCAGAGAAATTCAGGATGGGCAATTGATGGGCAATGGCTTGGTCAGTAATACCCACAAATGAGCAAATTGTTTAAGAACGCAGAACTAATCAACTCCATTGGATGCAGCTCAGAGCATGCCACCCAACTGAAGTGGAATGCTATTTGTTATGCAGGCAAATTAGATTAGATTAGATTCCCTATAGTGTGGAAGCAGGCCCTTCGGCCCAACAAGTCCACACCGACCCTCTGAAGAGTAACCCGCCCAGACCCATTTCCTTCTGACTAATGCACCTAACACAATGGGCAATTTAGCATGGTCATTTCACTTGACCTGCACATCTTTGGACTGTGGGAGGAAACCGGAGCACCCGGAGGAAATCCATGCAGACACGGGAAGAACGTGCAAATTCCACACAGACAGTTGCCCGAGGCTGGAATCAAACCTGGGTCCCTGGTGCTATGAGGCAGCAGTGCTAACCACTCAGCCACCGTGCAGTAATGATCCTGAAAGGATTAACGTTGGAGACTGCATTGAGCTCCACCCAACCTGATGAAGAAAGATAGCTGAGCCAGATGGGGTGAGGTGTGTCACCGCAGCTCCTAAAAGTCTTGCCAATTATGTCTAACTATTGTAACTTATACCTCTTGTGATCATGAAATAAACCATACCTTGTCATTTAAGACAAGTGCCTCTTCATGCTAAGATTCACTACAGTCATCTTTTATCACTTAATCAAACAGTTTCTTAGACAAAGGACAGAAAGGTGGATTGATGGGGCTGTTGCGGTAGAGTGATAGTGGTTCAAGTCCCAGAGGTGTGTCAATAACACAGTTGTTAAAGTTATTTAAAGTTGTTTAAAACAGGATTGCCATCATAAACTGTGTAAACTGCTATTATGCTTTAAAAGAGTGGGAAAGAGGACTGGTGGCATTAATCCACCTCAACCATTACCTGGTACTGGTTACTTCTGCAACACTTACAACAAATACAGCTGATCTAGACATAAACATCAACAAGTGAAAGGGTAACTGAGGCAGATATATCATATCATCATTTTCTTTTAGGGAAGAATCGAAAATTTTTGAAGCACTAAGCAGAAATTAGTTCATGACAAGACTCTCCTATTGATTTTTTTTTAAAAACTTGTATTCTTATAATGCTAGAATCAGACGGTGATGTGTTAGCTTCCCTCAAATTGTTTGTTTTGACCCATTAATTGTAGGTTGTTGTGTCAATTCATCATTTGGCAGCTTTATTACAATTGCTGACATCTTTTGATATTGTTAAATACATAGTTCCACTGTCAGTCACCCCACTAAAGTTTTCTTTTTTTAAGTGCATAGTTATGAAGTTTCCTTCTATTCAGTGTGCACAGCAGAACACACTCCTGCAGGCTTACATGAGTGACAGGCTTTCTATATTGGGCTAATGACTTTGATTGACAGCTCTTTATAACGAGGATGGGTCAGTGAGTGGCAAAAGCCTGTTTCTCAGAATCATGATGGGAGTTCTTGGAGAGTGATTTATGGGTTTTGGTATTTCTGGTTGTTGTCTTTCCTGTTTGGCTTCATACAGGAATTCAGAAGGCTGTTAAGAGTGAACACCATGTTGTGAGTCTCAATCCACAAGTAGCCAGACCAGATGAGGATGGCAGATTAGAAATTGAGGGGAAAATCAATGCTAGTTTTAAGATCAGAAATACTAATGGATAGCATTCGAATTCAGGTTTTATCAATTCAATTTAAATGCCATTAGCATCAATGGTGAGATAGGAAATCACATGCTCACATATTAATCTGACCCTCTGGAATTACTAGTCCAGTGACATTACCACCATCTTCCCCCAGATAGAGAAAGATGTAGCATGATAAGTATTTGCATTTGTCAACTTATGGGGATGGGTTTCCAAATGGAGGCAAGGTCCAATTCAAATGCACTTGGAATTTGTACTCCCAAGAGCCACAACAGTCCCAGGACCCCTCATAAGAACATACAAACTAGGAGCAGATGGGCAATTCAGCCTCTCCATTTGATACAATGATTTTATCTTGGCCTCAATTCCACTTGTCTGCTCACTCTACATAACCCTTCAACCAGTTACCAGTTAAACATCTGCCTATCTCCTCCTTAAATTTACTCAGTGTCCTAGCTTTCACCATCCTCGGGTAGTGAATTCCACAGATTCACAACTATTTAACTGAAGTAATTTCTCCTCATCTGTTTTAAATCTGTTAACCCTTACCATAAAACTATGACTTCTTGCCCTAGATTTTCCCACAAGAGGAAACATCATTTCTATGCCTACTTTGTCTAGACCCTTTAGTATAGTTAGATTAGATTAGACTAGATTAGATTGGATTAGATTCCCTACGATGTGGAAACAGGCCAAACAATCCACACCGACCCTCCGAAGAGTAACCCGAAGACACATTTCCCTCTGACTAATGCACCTAATGCTATGGACAATTTAGCATGGCCAATTCACCTCTTCTCTCTTTCTTACAAACTTCAGGCAATGTAGGTACAAACTGTTTAATCTCTCTTCATAGAATTGCTGGTTATGCTATACTTAAAATCAGAAATGCTTGAAAGGCTGGAATTGGAGCAGTATTACTACTGAAAATTGTAGGGCGGCAGGAATTCGGAGTTTGGAAGGGGTGATGCCAATGGAGGGAGTTGGATATTAGGCTCAGAATTTTAATTAGGTCTTGCTTTGCTGAAAGCAACTATTGGTGACTGAACACATGAGCAGCAAAAGTTAGAATTATGGAAGTTAATAAAGGATTCACATGTGGGAGGTTGGACAGAATTCCATAAGATACCCAAGGGTAAGATAAGAAAACAGCAGAGAGACAGAGAGAGAGAGAGAACCAAAGGAGGAGAGGTGGTCAACATTGTTTTAGAGATAGCATAGCTCAAAAGTTTGGGATCGGAAGCTCAGTTCACGGACAAATGTGATATCAAGCCGGAGTCTCCTCTGGTAGCTGCCAGGGACATGGTTAGAATGAGGACAGTGTTTCCCTATTGTGAGCCTTGAAAATTGTTGTGAACCTTAGGCAAGCAATAGTGGTAGTTGCGGTGGGTGATGGGGAGGAGGTGGGGTGAGCTGGGGAATTTGATTGATTTATTATATACCCAGATGCAATGAAAGGTATTGTTTTGTGTGCCGTACAGCCAGATCATGACATACAAAGTGCATTCTGGTAACAGAACAGAGAGTGAAGAATAAAATGTTACAGCTGCAGAGAAGGTACAAAACCAGCGAGATCAACAGTAAATTTAAAATTTAAGAGGTCCATTCAGAAGAGGGGAAGAAGCTGTTTTTGAATCTATGCATACATGTATACAAACTTTTATATAACCGGGGTGGGAAGGGTATTTGATTATATTGGTTGCTTTACCAAGGCAGCGGGAAGTATAGGTGGAGTCAATGGATGGAAAGATGGTTTGCGTGATGGACTCAGCTATGTTCACGACTCTCTGTAGTTCCTTGCTATCTTGGGAAGAGCATTTGCCAAACTGTGGTGAACCAGACAGAATGATTCTTTCTATTAAAACTGGTAAGAGTCCTTGCAGACATTCATTGTCATCGCTGTGTCATTGTTATTCAGTGATGGCTTTCTCAGAGCTTATGACCAAGATTTCACTTTGCTGATCCCCACATGGAAACCTGAGCCAACTTTGGGAAGCCCCAAGTTAAAGATTAGATTAGATTAGATTACCTACAGTGTGGAAACAGGCCCTTCGGCCCAACAAGTCCACACCGACCCGCCGAAGCGCAACCCACCCATACCCCTACATTTACCCCTTACCTAACACTACGGGCAATTTAGCATGGCCAATTCACCTGACCCGCACATCTTTGGACTGTGGGAGGAAACCACGCAGACACGGGGAGAACGTGCAAACTCCACACAGTCAGTCGCCTGAGTCGGGAATTGAACCCGGGTCTCAGGCGCTGTGAGGCAGCAGTGATAACCACTGTGCCACCGTGCCACCCCTAGGCTAAGGACCAAAGTTTTCGGCAGGATCCATACACAATGGGCTGATGTGGGAAATAGGAGAAAAACAGAAAGTGCATTGAGTCTTTGTTGTTTCACATACTGAGCAGTGTACAGAAAAATACATCTTAATGTATAAAACAGTGCACATTTCATTCATTTACTTTATCAAATGACACCAATTCTTGATTCAATCCTGACTCTTGATTTACTTTGCCACTCAGAGAGAGAGAAGAGAATTCACATGCTGCATTCCACCATCTGGTACATAATGTAAGAGTCTCTCTTTATAATTCATGGTCCACACTCTCATTTATCTAGATATTGGTCACAAAGATAGTGCACTGTGGAGTGGAGAAAATCACATTTCCATATACTTGAGGAACAATGCTGAAATAAAGCAAAACTAAAACGCAAAAGCTTTCATTTTCAAGGAGGGGGTGCTACTGATCGAGCCAAATACTTGACATTTTCATGATTGTGAAAAGAACTGACAACTGATTGAGGTAAATTGTTCACTTTGGGCAGTTATTCAAATATAAAGGGGATAGATATCTCTGAAGCTGAGAGTAAAGCCAAAGCAATTGGAATCTTTTCACAAGGTATTGTTGGTATGAAGGAAGGCTACTTCAATGGACAAATTCTTAGAAGCATTTAAACTTTTTTAAAAGGAAATAAAAATGTTTCAGAGATATTCAAAAAGCCAATTATGGAACCTTAAGAATGATCCAAAATGAAAAGTAGCAACAATACATAAGTACAGTTATCTTCATTACATGAGTCTATACAAGCTTAGGAGTTCAACAGTATTAAAATCTCATTGAAAGTACTATGGGTGGCTAGAGCAATACTGCACTTACCACATGGCAATACTGCAACTTGATATCAACTCATATTTCAGATATATGTACTTCAAACATACATATTGGTCTAAAATTCCACCAAAATTCAGTAACAAAAAACAAAGACATTCTCTGACCTAATATGTATATACATATATATATATTTTTTTTTAATTCACTCATGTGATGTGGATGTTCCTGGCTCAGCCAGCATTCATCACCCGTCCGTCGTTGCCATGGTGAGCTGGTGAGCTGCCATCTTGAACTACTTAAATCTATTTGGTACTCTGCTTTTTCAGAATTTTGACCCAGTGACACTGAACATACACGGATATACTTCCAAGTCTGAATTGAAATCAAATGTCCTAAGATGGTAATCATCGTTCATTTGTTATTTTTTTATCAGAAATGTAATTAGTTACACCTCAACTCAAACACAACAAAAATTACTGGCTTTCCTTCTTATTCTTAACTTCTGAGAATTTAAGGAATAAATCTGAACATTTTCACAATGATCAATCTGCCTTAATCAGGTTACACGTTTACTGACATCATTGCTTAAAACATTAACCAGTACCCTTTGTGATCATCGGAAATGACCGGAGAAATATGTTTCATCTAAACAAAAACTATTTGAGTGCTTAGTACATTTTGATCACGTTGTAAAGTCTGTACTCTTAAACCAATATCATCTGAGATGTCAGTCACACAGCTAATTGGGGATCGCATTGTAACTAATTACATTTCCATCGAGAATTTTGTTAATATTTTCAAGAATTTTGTAGATAGTTGCAGGGTCTCAAACAATAGCAGAGGGTTGGAAAAAAATGACAATTTACTGATGTCAGAAGGGAAGAATGAACAACTCTTGAATTTCTTGGCCAGCCAAATCTCAGGCTGTTACTGATAATCATAAACCAACATTGTCACAGAGGCATGGGAAGCACAATGGAAGATGAAAAGGAGATTGGAGATTTCTCCAACCCAGCAGCTGCAGTTCCATTAACACACCAAAATGGGTTTAGATTATTCAGCCAAAGGAGTGACATTGCCATAAGACATTAGTTGTCAAAGATAAAATTGATTCCAAAAGATCATTTGGCAAACGTACTGTCTAATGCAAAGCTGAGGAAGCCAGTTCAGGTTTAATTCCTGATCATACCAATCTCATTTGGAATTGTAACTGGGGTAACACAATCAAGCCTCAATGATTCGGGTGAACTGATCAATAACTAATTTATCAAGAACATTTTTTAAAAAAATCAACAATGCCAAAGATTAGTTAGTTCATGAAAGTAAAACAGTCTAGTACCCCACCTTACTCCCAATAGTGTCCACGTGAATCTCTGTATGTTGCTTCTGTTACTCTGTCTGTCAGTTTAAGGAGTGTCTGTGATATGCCTTGACTGAGCAGCAGGCATACTTCTGAACATCAAACAGTCCCTATGAAGACCAATAATAAAAAATTGAGTGTCAAGTCACAATACTCCCTTTGCCCTTGTTATAGCCCTGCATTCAGTAGTTACCTCCTAATTGTAAAACAAACCATATTCAAAGCTCTGACAGTACATGAGGTAAAGGAAATGCTAGTAGAGTGAAATGAAGTAAAGTGGAAAAGGTTCCTGACATCATCATAAGCAGTCTTAATGCCTTTTACTCACTCCAATGTTGTGCGCCCAGAGGTAACTGCATCCGCACACACTGTCACAAATAGTTGGCACCTTCATCGATGCTTCATCTCCTATGAGATGGTGGGATATTACGTTCTTTTCTGGAAGGCTTTAATGATATCTTTGAGATGTTTTCTCTGCCGTCCTGCTAACCAGTTGCTGCAATGAGAAGACAGCATGTCCTGGAATCTTGTGTCAGGCATTTGGACAATGTGGCCCATTCAATATGGCTAATCAGTGCCTCAGTACTGGTGCTGAAAACCGGAGAGAGGAAACTGAAAATGGAGCACCCTGAATTTGAGAATATTGTGGAGGCTTCTCTGGTGATATTTCTGCAAGGATTAAAGTGTATACTGTTTATAGTCCATGTCTCAGATGCATACAGAAGGATTGGTAATACTACTGCCCTGCAGACCATGAGCTCAGTGCTGGATTTGAGATATTTGTCAAGACAGCTTTAGGTTGCAATGGCACATTGGAGACAATATTGAAGTTCATTACTAATGCCTGCCCTTGCTAACTGAGGCTTCCTTCATTTGAGAATTGATACATTTTGTCCAGTGGCTCACATGAATCCTGACAGTAGCAGACAGTGTTGCACGGTGGGAATAGAGGACATTTAGCCCAAGGCCTATTCTCTTTTGAGCCTCCATTAATGCATTAAAGATGGTTTGGAATGCGGCTATGAGTGAAACAATGTCTGCAAACGCAACGCAACGTGAGAGGTTGAAGAGTCATGGTTCTGGACTGGAGGCTCACATGGAGCATAAGCAGCAGCTTAGACCAGTTAGTTCAAATGGCCTGTCCCTCATAGGAAACCACTTGTGACATCAATCATATAGGGCTGACGTCATTATTTGGTTCTGGCAGGTTAGCACTGTAGCTTTGACCACTAATGGTCTGTATGGGTCAACTGAGTTTATGGGTGATCTCCTGGGACATGACAAGTGAAGTTGCTTTTTGAAATAAATGAGACCGTTTGCAATTCCGTACTGACAGGATTACCATAATAATGTCACCGGTTTCCTAAGTTATTTTTCTCAAGTTTAAAAAGAATTCAGACCAACAATATACTTATCACTTTAGGGAAAAAAAATCTGTACCATTGCAAGCAAACATGCCATTAAATGTCAGTTATTATTTTTTGTGCACACAATTTAATAGGTGACAGTTTGGATCTCATTAGCAATCTCCAAGGTTTTGTCCACTGAAGAAATGTATCATCTCACTCTCGTCTTCTCGAGTACATTGGAATGCTCAGTACCTGTCAGAATCAAAGTACTCCCTGAGCATGTTTATTTAAGATCCCCTATGCTTCATCTGACAGAGTGTGGTATTCACTTCTGATTGATTTATTTACATTATTTAATCACTTTCCCAGCATCCGTCGACATGACCCAAGGTTTTTCGTAATTATATGTATGTATATTATACATAATTAAGTGCTGACAGCCCAACTCTCACTGTTTCTCTGGCCCTCAAGCAGTGACCCCTGCATGTTTCCCAATCTGAAGATCATTTTAAAGTTGTCTGCAGAGTGATGTTAATCTGACTTCCAGATAAGCACCAAACCAGATCAGAAACAGCAGCGAATAATTTCAAAATGTCAGATTTTTGCAAGGCTCAGGATCAACCCCCATTAAAAAAAACACACAAATTAAACTTACCACAGTTAATGCAAATACAGATCATCTGGATTCTGCAGTAAATTCTCTTTTATTGTGTGACTATGATTCATTGGTTAGTGGTAATGGTGCTGATTGTTTGGTTAAGCAAGATTGGGTTAAAATAGATCAGTAAAGGCCCGAGATCAAAAAAGGAAATGACTAAATTTCCCAATTGCCTTTATCTAGTGGGTTCAGAAAAGCCTATCAAAAGAATCTAAACAATCCGTAACCTTTCAACTGGGGCTGCGCCCAGGGAAATCACTGCCTGAAACCCCAGGCTGTTCATAATTGAGGAGTTTTTACCATATGCACAGCGATCAGAAAACCAGTAACATACAGTAAGAAAGCTTGACAAATATCACAAGTAGATTTATGACTGGAACATACACCCTCAACCACCAATGCATGACTTCAATTAAAAATCAAATTTATTTTCAAGCTGCTTTCTTTTGCATCGATTTTTCTCTTCCCTTCATTTCTTTGTCTTCCCATTTCCTCCCCCAACTCCAGTCGAAAGTGTTTTCTGTTTGAAAAAGTGCAGGTTTGGGCAGTTGGAACAAGTTCTCCTTTGAGACAGATAATCTACAAATACTCACTACTGTGTTTATATACTAGGAATGGTCATTTTGAGTGAGGTGCAAAAAGGTGCAGAAATCCAACGCCAGCCAAGAGTATGTCCCTTCAGGAGATGAGGAGAAACATTGAAGGGTAAACCCTCAAATGAGGGACACTTCAAACATGATCAATTTACATGTAAATTGAGCACAATTACTTGCCTTTTGACGGATATAAATATAAATATAAATATTTTCACAGTTCATCCCTCCCTTCATCTTACAGATGACTTCTGTATTAATTACACAAGTGGTGAATTTTATCATAGGCAACAAATTATTTATGCCAAATCACACTTTCTAATAGTATATTTGATTAATCAAAAATGTTGCTACCAAATAATCAGTAGAAATGAACTGAGTGAAGATGGATTCATCTGGGAATTAAACTCTGCTTATTTGCAATGCCAGTGAAAATTTATACCCTCAACCTTTAACCTATGAATTTAGCAGTATCCACCACTAACCCTCCACAACAACGACTGTTTGGGAGAAATCAATAGTTTTACAGGTCAGTCTGTCAGTTTCATTCCTGAATTTGGCAAAAGGAGATCTTAATCAACATTCTTGGCTGAATGCCATGCAATCAATTACTCTGTGGAAACACCAGGCAAAATATTGCTTGATTGACAGCTGTTATCTTCTGTCAATTTAACAATGTTTATTTACACCAAGGATGAAGGGCTTTTGCCTGAAAGGTCAACTCTCCTGCTCCTCGGATGCTACCTGACCTGCTGTACTATTCCAGCATCACGCTTGACTTACTTTCGCCTTTATTTACACGATGCCAAGAGCTTTCAAGTGCTTGCAGTTTCTTCTACCGGTACTTTAAAGGGTGAGAATGGTTGATAATTTTTATTGCCCAGTACTAAACTGACTTAATTTTAAAACATTGTTGGAAGAAATTTTCTCATAGTGCAGTCTCTCGAAAATGATTTGAGTTTTAGCTTACTTGTGTAACAGCTGAAAATATTTAGTGACACAGACAATTTGAGAACAGCACCAAAGTATTGTGCGTGTACGAGCATTGGACACCGCTGAATTGAACAATGCAACAATGTCTTTCACAACTTTAAACTCTCAAAAATTGTTTGTCAAATTCAAACCCATTTTCATCACTCTCCCACCCACCACAGCCACAGCCAAATCCAACCTTAATGATGCGACTTCAGCTGGTTTCTACAGTTACTGATCTTCTTCCAACACTTCACACAAATATCTATGCTCCATTTAAACTTCCAATGGGAGGCTAGGGTGGATTGGAAAGCAGATGGTGGTGATGGAACAACTTTGGAAGGGGTGAGAGCTAGCCTAATGCTGGTCCCACCTGTTGTCCAGAAACATATTTTCTTTTGCAGAGAAATCACTACAATACAATCAGGAAATAAAAGCAGTGAATCTTCCCCTCCCTTGCTTAGCGATAATTAGCTATTCACCTTGACAAAAGCTGCCCACAAAGATTTAAATGTCTGTGATCTCTCAATGGTGTGCATTTCAAATTGTGTCGCATTGGATTTGAATCTGACTCTTAATCACATGCTAATCCTATTGAAAAATTCTCACAAACAGCTAGGAAATGAAATGAAGGAGAATGAGGGGTGATCTTATTGAGGTGTATAAAATCATGAGGGACGTAGATCGGATGAATGCATGTAATCTTTTTCCCAAAGATGGGGAATTGAAAACTAGAGGGCATAGGTTTAAGGTGAGAGGGGAAAGATTTAAGAATGACCTGAGGGTCAACTCCTTCACAGAGAGTGGTGATTGTATGGAATGGGCTACCAGAAAAAGTAGTTGAGGCAGGTACAATAGCAACATTTAAAACACATTTAGATAGGTACATGAGAGAGATATGGATTAAATCCGCGCAATTGGGACTAGCTGAGTGGGCACTATGGTCAGCATGGACCAGGTTGGGCCAAAAGGCCTGTTTCCATGTTGTATTACATGGTTACTCTGTAACTGATTATCATTCACTTCTCATTCAAATTTAAAAGAATTAAATAAAAGGTTTGAATATAAATCTGAAATATCAAACTTTAAAAGCTTGAAAGTCTGAGGAATACTGATAATAGGGAAAAAAAATGACATGCTGGTCAAAGCACAGCAGGCCAGGCAGCATCTCAGGAATAGAGAATTCGACGTTTCGAGCATAAGCCCTTCATCAGGAATAAGAGAGAGAGCCAAGCAGGCTAAGATAAAAGGTAGGGAGGAGGGACTAGGGGGAGGGGCGATGGAGGTGGGATAGGTGGAAGGAGGTCAAGGTGAGGGTGATAGGCCGGAGTGGGGTGGGGGCGGAGAGGTCAGGAAGAGGATTGCAGGTTAGGAGGGCGGTGCTGAGTTGAGGGAACCGACTGAGACAAGGTGGGGGGAGGGGAAATGAGGAAACTGGAGAAATCTGAATTCATACCTTGTGGTTGGAGGGTTCCCAGGCGGAAGATGAGGCGCTCCTCCTCCAGCCGTCGTGTTGTTGTGTTCTGCCGGTGGAGGAGTCCAAGGACCTGCATGTCCTCGGTGGAGTGGGAGGGAGAGTTAAAGTGTTGAGCCACGGGGTGATTGGGTTGGTTGGTTCGGGCGGCCCGGAGGTGTTCTCTGAAGCGTTCCGCAAGTAAGCGGCCTGTCTCCCCAATATAGAGGAGGCCACATCGGGTGCAGCGGATGCAATAGATGATGTGTGTGGAGGTACAGATGAACTTGTGGCGGATATGGAAGGATCCCTTGGGGCCTTGGAGGGAAGTGAGTGTGGAGGTGTGGGCGCAAGTTTTACATTTCCTGCGGTTGCAGGGGAAGGTGCCGGGGGTGGAGGTTGGGTTGGTGGGGGGTGTGGATCTGACGAGGGAGTCACGAAGGGAGTGGTCCTTGCGGAACGCTGATAGGGGAGGGGAGGGAAATATATCCTTGGTGGTGGGGTCCGTTTGGAGGTGGCGGAAATGGCGGCGGATGATACGTTGTATGCGGAGGTTGGTGGGGTGGTAGGTGAGAACCAGTGGGGTTCTGTCTTGGTGGCGGTTGGAGGAGCGGGGCTCAAGGGCGGAGGAGCGGGAAGTGGAGGAGATGCGGTGGAGGGCATCGTCGATCACGTCTGGGGGGAATCTGCGGTCCTTGAAGAAGGAGGCCATCTGGGCTGTGCGGTGTTGGAATTGCATCCGCTGCACCCGATGTGGCCTCCTCTATATTGGTGAGACAGGCTGTTTACTTGCGGAACGCTTCAGAGAACACCTCCGGGCCGCCCGAACCAACCAACCCAATCACCCCGTGGCTCAACACTTTAACTCTCCCTCCCACTCCACCGAGGACATGCAGGTCCTTGGACTCCTCCACCGGCAGAACACAACAACACGACGGCTGGAGGAGGAGCGCCTCATCTTCCACCTGGGAACCCTCCAACCACAAGGTATGAATTCAGATTTCTCCAGTTTCCTCATTTCCCCTCCCCCCACCTTGTCTCAGTCGGTTCCCTCAACTCAGCACCGCCCTCCTAACCTGCAATCCTCTTCCTGACCTCTCCGCCCCCACCCCACTCCGGCCTATCACCCTCACCTTGACCTCCTTCCACCTATCCCACCTCCATCGCCCCTCCCCCTAGTCCCTCCTCCCTACCTTTTATCTTAACCTGCTTGGCTCTCTCTCTTATTCCTGATGAAGGGCTTATGCTCGAAACGTCGAATTCTCTATTCCTGAGATGCTGCCTGGCCTGCTGTGCTTTGACCAGCAACACATTTGCAGCTCTGATCTCCAGCATCTGCAGACCTCACTTTTTAACTAAAAAAAATGACATGGCAAGAATATAAAATCAGATTTTCAGAGCCAGATAGGTTTTTCAGGAGTCGTTATGCCTTGAATACTGCAAAAGTGAGGTATGCCTCACCAGAAAAACAGCAACATTTTTAAAAGGTTTTCATACAACATTACATAAAAGCGGAAGATACTGTTAGTTCAATGACTTCATTTAAATTTGTGGGGGCCTCAGCATTGCATTCTAAAGGGGAGCAAAGACTTCTTCATACCAACTGATGAATTTCTGTATTTAACTATACATATCTGGATATCAGTAGTTGTTGTTCGTTTCACAGTGAAATGACAACAGATCCTGTAACTTTGATCATCATTACAACTGCAAAGTCCGATCAACCAGCAACAAAAATAATGCTTTATGTTGTTATCCCGACAGACATCAGCTAACACAGTACAGCCTAGGAATGGAACCAACATCATTTTAAAAAATTGTATTGCTCAGTTTCAAAACCAAGAGTCTATTTGCCTAATGAACCAGCAGGACAACTGTACAAGGATTTTCATTTATATGGATTGATATTTGTGCAGTGCAGTGATATCAAACATTGCATGAGCTACTGCACTGCTGATCTACTGCATTGTATGAGGCTGTGTGCACTGTTGCTCACCACTGGTAGGTTTGCTGTCACCATTCTCTTTTAGGGTAGGCATCTACAGGAATTATCTAGTCTGGTGATGACTAGGAAAACTACTTTCTCATCTAATGAGTTCAGCTAATATTAAACAAGATGTAGTTTTGCTAAAGAGATGACACATTGTGTAAAGCTTTTCATCTTTGTATTTATCAGTTTTGTTCCCAAGATTAGTAATATAAATGAGAATAACATTTTTCTGCTATATTACAAGAATTTCCTGATTGGTCAACAAGTACACTCTGATTAACACAGTTTTGCTATGGGGAATGCACCAGTTATGGGATGACTGACAGCTAACTGCTAAGTCTGGCTTAAAGTTAAGCCAAGATAGATGTTGATCAGTTAATTCCTTAGGGCAATGCCTTGACAGAGAATGGCCATCATCTATTTTGTTGGGTTGAAAAGGGTGACCAATCCCAATACACTCATGCTTGCACATCCCAAAGGACTGTGTCCAACTTGAGATGTGATTCCATGATTGGACATCACTGCATAATTCCACAGCAATGTCTCAATCAATTAAAGCTGACTTGCCAACCAATCAGCATCTTTTCCTATCCAATAAAAAAATGTTGTGCCAGAGCCTGGGTGTCTCTGGAGAAGGAGCACACAGTGTCCATCAACATCCTTGAGCTGTTCAGGGAGAGGTGGGCACCACAGGGAGTGGAGTGCATTATTTCCCCCTCCAACTCTATTTTGATTGAATCCCTGCCCTCCGCTTCACTGTTTGATCACGCAGCATTGCCCTTTGATGTGAAGGGCACTGCTTGTCACTGGCCACTCGGGTGTTTCCTGTCTTCCTGGTGGTGGAAAATTGAATAAAGTTTCGTGCACCTTGTGTCTTTCACTGTGTCTCACACCGGCACACACACAACATGGGTGCTGAGGAAAAGTAAGCACTACCACAGTTAGGTGGTAGTGTAGGGGGAAAAGAAGAGAAAAAAACAAAAAAAAAGAACAGGAGTGTCAGACATACTGTTCACTCTGAGAGCTGGCTCTGAAGGAGTTGGATCAGTGTCAAGGACTCTCCACAAAAAAGTAAACAGGAGTGTCAAAGTTTCTGCTCACTCTGAGAGCTGGAATCAGTAGAAAAAAATAAAAAATGTTGTGTCCCCTTTAACTGGAATTTTTGTAAATTGTCCTGAGAAGCACAAGATGAAAAGCTTCAGAAAATATTTTTTTTTCAGCAATATTCAAGATCCTTACTACCAAACAACTAAGATGTACGTTACTGCATGTCAGAAACTGCATGCAAATTAAACTGATGTGACATTTTACCTAGAGTAGGGGAGTCTAAAACTAGTGGGCACTGGTTTAAGGCAAGAAGGGAAAGAAGGTAAAGGGACCTGAGGGGCAAATCTTTCATGCAGAGGGTGGTGCATGTATAGAACAAGCTACTAGTGAAGCTAGTGGAGGTGGGTACAATTACAATTTAAAAGGCATTTGGTTACAAACATGAATAGGAAGCGTTTAGAGGGATATGGGCCAAATGCTGGCAAATGGGATTAGATCTGATTAGGATACAGAGGGGTTGGGGGGTGGGAGCTCGCATGCAGTGTGCTACTGCCTAATCTCCTGAATGGGGAGCAGACTTCACAGAAAACTCCGAGCCCCAGACGAAAATATTTAACCGAATAATCAATTATCCAAACGAAATAGTGCCCGCCCATCTCGTTCGGATAATTGAGGTTCCTCTATATTTGATCAGCATGGATGGAGTTGGACTGAAGACCCTGTTTCTGTGCTGCACATCTCTATGACTGCACAATAGCCATTTTTTGCCTCTTCAAACACAGAAGTTCAACTAAATTATGTTTTAAAATTAATTCTGGCATGTCCCTAGTTTTTCTCAGTTAGTGGTGAACCTAATGATCTTGTGGATCCCTTGGCTGACGTACATAGTGGGTATAGCAGCCATGCTCAAACAGCACTCATAACCTCAGAACATCGAAAGGGCCCACCTATGGATGTGATTCTGGACAGATTTTACTAAATAATCCCAACGGCGTTAGGAATGATACTGTGATTCACAGTGATTCATTTGCGCTTGCCAGAGGTTGCAAGACCCTCTGTGGGCAAAAGGAATTTCTCAGTACATTGTGCCCCTTTCATTTAGGGAAAGATCATGGAGGTTGGTGATCCCCTCCTGTGTTCCCCATGGCAATTTCCAGTGTGGCAAGGAACCTGACTTCTGAGAAACCTCCCAACAATAACAAAAAAAAGTAGAAAAGAGCGGGTTGTAGTGAATGTTTTTTAAAAAATTAAGTCAGGTTGAAACTATTAAATAATTGCAAACAAAACAATGGGGAATTGAAAAGTATGAAAAGAATGAAGTATCACAGAAGGAATGTAGGCCAAAAGGCACTAGCCAAAGCCATCCATTCCTAGGGTAAAGACAACCTTCTGCCCACTGCAGTTTTGAGGTGTTTCAAGGTATTTTATGCTATAAGGGGGAATTACAGTCATACACTTAGCCACCAGAAAACAGTCACTTAAAGTGAATCAGAATATAGAATTTGTTGGGTGGAAGTATGAAAAGGGAAAGTGAAGTGAAAGAGTAAAGGAACCACTGGAGTCTGTGCCAAAGAAAGCGGGTAGCCCAGTGTATATGAAAAGAAAAATGCAACTGAATGTTCCAGAAATCTGTACATCATATATTACAAAGTATACAAACTATTTCCCACAAGATTTTACACACTCATTAAGAACATTTATTGGCAGAGTATCAAAGGTGCATGCCATCATGTTGGGGAGTGCTCCAGTCATACTCTAGTCTTGGAATAAACAGTGATTCCCTGAGCCATAAACCACTTGATCAGCCCTGGGAAGCAGCCTGTATTGCACTGTCATCGCTTCAAAATTTTGGGATTCCCAGAGCAACATGAAGGGAAACTTAATCCAAATACAAAACCCTGTCATAACACAGCAAATTAATATCATTGTTTCAAGATGACGAAACACTATGCAGCTTATTCAGGTTCACCTCTCTAGTACAGTACTTGATTCTGTCACCACACCATCCAGCTACATTTCATATCTATAGAATTACGTAGAAGTAGGCCATTCAGTCCATAAAGTCCACACAGACCCTCCAAAGAGCATCCCACCCAGACATATCCCCCTAAATTTCCCATTTCCCTGAACACTATGGGCAATTTAGCATGGCCAATCCACCTCAGGTGCACATCTTTGGATTGAAAGAGGAAACCAGAGCACCTGGAGGAAACTCATGTACACATGGGGAAAATATGCAAACCCCACATAGACAGTCGCCCGAGGGTGCAATCGAACCACCTTGGCACTGTGAGGCAGCAGTGCTAACCCAACTTGTGTTGTAAAATGTCTTTGTTGTATTTCTGCTAGGCAAATTATTTTCGATCCCCAAAGGAATCCTTCTCAACATCTGTTTATAATTCACTTTTCATTAAGTGGGGCTTACATCTTTTGGCTTTATTTTCCTGGCGTAATATAAATGAATATTTTGAATATATTTATTTTCCAGAAGACATACTATAGGAGATCACCAAGGCTCTTTAGACAATACCTACCAAATACATGGCCCATAACATCTTGAAGAATAAAGACAACAAATACATGTGAATACCTCCGTTTGCAGGTTCTCCTACCCTCAAATCCCCAAAAGCCAAAAACCATCTTGAATTTCAAACCACACTGGCATTCCTCCAGTGTCACTGGGTCAAAATTCTGGACTGTTCTTCCAGTATTGTGAGCATCCCCACACAGCAAGGATTGCAGCAGTTCAAGATGGCAGCTCACCACCATCTTCACCAATGCAATTCGAGATCTGCAATAAATTCTGGCTTAGTCTACATCCCCTAAATGAATTTTTTTGAAATGATAATGAAAAGCCAGAGTTTCCTTGTTTCCCTCAAAATTCAACTCCTGCACAAATGAGACCAATCTTTTTATACCATCTCAGCTTGCAATGTTTATTTGTAGTCACTACAAATATGATCATGCAAGGATACAAGTCCCATCTCTGTCATCTTTAGGTGTTCAGGAAGCATGGGGTTAAAAATCACAGCAATAACCACAGACTGTAACAAGTGAATGTGGCCTGATAGAGCATTCATGCTGGCAAAGATCTGGGGGGGATAAAAATCAACTGTTTTCAGAGAATGCTTGCTAAAGACCCTCAGACAGCAACTTCCAAACGCACCACCACTTCCATCTAGAAGGATAAGGTCAGCAGATACATGGGAGCACCAGCACCTTCAAGTTCCCCTCCAAGCCACTCCTCATCTTGACTTGCAAATATGTTGCTGTTTTGACCCATTGGTGGGTCAAACTCCTGGAATTCCCTCCCTCGTAGCATTGTGGATCAACCCACAGCAGGTGGACTGCAGCAGTTCAAGAAGGCAACTCACCACCATCTTCTCAAGGGCAACTAGGGATGGTCAATAAATGAGAGTCAGCCAATGATGTCCCCATTCTACAAGTGAATAAAAAAAACCTGTATTTCGTCAGGGCAGCTACAAACTTGAGGTTGGAGGAACTCACAGGTATAATTGTTTGACCTTTTCTCCATCAAATGGACAAAGACCACGAACAGAACCTGGCAGACAGCTATAATACTCACTTTTCATTCTTTTACATCTCAAGTCTCCTTTGCTGGACATAAACTGGTCTTTGCTTGAATCAGGAACATTATGTCCAACAATGCCATGGACATAAAGCTGGAGGGAAATGTTGTTGGATCCCTTTCCCTTTTCCGTGTGTTTTCTGCCAGCAGCCACATAGACACATGCCCCCCAAAATGTTGGCAGGCACTCAATAACAACCCAAAGGATTGAGCCACAAGGTGAGATTACCAATTGTCCTCATCAGTGAATAACAACAGATCAATTTGGAGAACATGCAATTTTCAGAAGCAGCCAAACAGGATTGATGCCAATTTGCACAGGTGGGATGCCAGCAATGAAGGTGAAGGGGATTATAGGAGGTGTGAAGATTCGGTCTAAAGTCGAATAACATCCTTGCCCTAGGGCTGAATTTCTGAGATGTTTTGGAAAAGCTTCATTGTTTAAAAAAAACTCACTTTGCATTTACAGCATAAGTGATCTAGAGGGTTCTTAAGGAAGATGTCTTGGATGTAATCTGTTTAAAAACAACCCATTGCATGATATCCCTTTGCTAATTTAGCAGTAACGCATCTAAAAAATTCAAGTTGACATCTGCTTTGAAATGGCTGTCAAAAGGATTGTCATCTGAATGTGTTAAGTATTTATCTGCTAATATCACGAAGAGTAATTTCTCTGTTTGTATCTTGAACCTATCAGGCAGTTTTTACTGAGCACAGAGAAATACATTAAATAGAATGGATGATATTATAAAGCATACAGCTGGAGAGGTTTATGACTATCAGAGGTAACCTGAAAGCACACAGATGAAGTATCTTGCCAAGAGTTGACAGATGGCGGCTGTTAATTTCTTCTTGTGTTTAAAAAAAAACGTGGACTTGTCAAGGTGAAGGATGTTAATGACGGAGAAGAGAACACTTCCTCTTTCAGGAACTCCGAGACAGCATCAACCATTCCCAGGTCAGGTGTAGAACTACCCATGCATGATTAAGTTCTCTCTGTTGTGTTCAAGCAGTGTATATGTCTTAGCCTCAACTTCACAAATGTATCTCGCATTGCACCAGTGACAGGTTATTGCAATTTCCCGCAAAATACATCCTTTGCTGTTTTTTTTAAAAAGCTTTACTTATTTTCATAATTAACCTCTTTAGAAAGTTATTACATATTTCTGGACTAGGTGTGACTTGAGCTCGGGCCTCCTGGTTCAGGGTAGGGACACTACTACTGCACCACTAGAGGGGTCCCCCTTTGGCCTTTTTAAAATGGCTTTTTTATTAACCTATTTTTCTAATCAATCTGTTCTGAAATGTTATTACACAGCTCTGGAGCAAGTAGGACTTGAACCCAGGCCTCCTGCTCCAGGAGTAGGGTCTCTACTACTGCTGCACAAAAGTCTCCTTTCTTTTCATCGTCTCTTTTTCAAACCAACCTACGCAGAGATGTTATTACAAACCGCTGGAGTAGGTGGGACTTGTACCTAGGCATTCCGATCTGGGATAAGGACTCGACCACTGAGCCACAAAATGCCCCCTTTCCGTTTGGCCTTTTTAAATGAGGTTGCAAATTAGTATACATTAGGGACAAGTTTTTAAGTCCATAGCCATTAGGAACCGAATTTAAGCAACTCAATGCAATTTGATAGGTTGACATTAGGAGTCCATGCAACCCATTAATATGGGCTGCATTTATATCCTAGTGTTGGAAAGAAATAAAAGATGATGCTGAAGCCACTGCATCTGTCTGCTTTCAGAACAGATGTCCTTTAAATCTAAGTTTGAAAATGTTACATTGCGGAGGTAATTACGGTAGGGAATCTAGTGTTGAAAAGTAATTACATGTAGGAGAAAATTGAAGAGGAAGGCATGCTCATGGAAAGCAACATTCAGAGACTGGGAATGCACTGGTTGTCACTGAAGAAATGAGCTTTTCAGTTGAAGTGGTAAGAAATGGCATGACTCATATTAGAATGTTAACATCTTCTGTTCAGTGTTTGCTGCACTGTCAACATGCTTTCGCCAGTGGTGCCTACATCCCTGGATTACAAAAATAAATGAAGAAAAGCTAGAGTTTATTTGTTGTTTCCTCAAAGTTCATCTCCTGCACAAATGGGACCAATCTTCTTATTCCATCTTCCCATCTTCTTATTCCATCTTTGTGGTCACTACAAATGTAAAAAGTGAGGTCTGCAGATGCTGGAGATCACAGCTGAAAATGTGTTGCTGGTCAAAGCACAGCAGGCCAGGCAGCATCTCAGGAATAGGAAATTCGACGTTTCGAGCATAAGCCCTTCATCAGGAATGCAGCATTCCTGATGAAGGGCTTATGCTCGAAACGTCGAATTTCCTATTCCTGAGATGCTGCCTGGCCTGCTGTGCTTTGACCAGCAACACATTTTCAGCAGTCACTACAAATGTGGTCATGCAAGGATACAATTATCACCTCATTAAGATTGTGAGAAGAGTACTGCTATATATTGCACCCCAAAGTTTTGAAGGGTAGACATTGTCCCACCAGAGTTAATGGGTTCTCAGCCTCTCACCATTATATTATGGGAACAAAAACATCATGGTGATACTACTGGAATCCAGAATTCCAACACAGATCTTGAGAATTTAAGTTCAGTTTAATAAGTATATCTAGAATAAAAATCTAGTGTCAGTAATGGTGGCCAGTCAACTATTAGATATTTGCAAAACCTCATCTCGTTCTGTCGTGTTCTTTGGAAAAGGAAATCTGCCAACATTAGTCAGTCTGGCTTTCTTGTGACTTCAGATTCATGACAAAAAGGATGGGCAATTATTGCTGTCTGCATAATTATAAAATGATCATTTTGGAGAGAAACAATTAAGACCTTTATCCAAAGTTGAAATCCATAACTTCCCCACACCGTCTCAAAAAGCTATGAATAATATACCATTTGAGTTTGCCTCAAACAGAAGTTTTGTCTGATGCGGCAAACTTCACAACCCCACCCCAGACAGACATACACACACAGACAGACAAAGACCCACATGCACACATATATTTTGTGTGGTGAATTTGTACTTGCAGAGTTAAATTGCTCTTTGCTCAAAAACAGCATACATTCATGTAGAACTCTGAACTCAAAAACTGCATGAATTTATGTAAAACTCTGTTATCTCACTTTTTAGATTAGAATCAATCTAAACATCAGGTCATAGACAGAGAACACAGGAGGGTAACACCTTCAACATATTGTCTAGCTATCACCATTGTTAACAGCTAACCTGAGAATGCAACTTTTAAAAAAAGGGTTTTGTGATTTACACATGAAAGAAGTGAAACTATCACTGTATTCTAACAGATGAAAGGCTTAACAGACAATCAATTTTTCAATGTATAATTTCAGTTACATCACACTGCAAATTTTTGCTATAAATTCTGTGTTATGATCAAGCCCTCCACAATCACCTGATGAAGGAGCGTCGCTCCGAAAGCTAGTGTGCTTCCAATTAAACCTGTTGGAGTATAACCTGGTGTTGTGTGATTTTTAACTTTGAATATGAAAAATGACTGTTTTAAGTGTGACCAATGCTTGGTAACCCACACTCTGATGTGAATCAGTACCTCAAAGGGGAAGGAGCAGAGCAACAGGCCACAAAATATAACACCCTTAATGCATTATCAGAGGTTGAGCTCCACGTGGACGACAAGTTCAGTGTGTGTGTCTACATGCAGAGGCGATAAGATTTCAGTTATCACTATGTGAAGTACATCAGAAACACCTAAATAAAACAAAACAGAAATCTCTTTATACTGATTTCTGAACAGGCATCAGAAATTTACAAATATCTGTCAATTTCAAAAGCAATTAACCTCCTAAGATACCTTTCTGGAACAGCAATTTCGACCCTGTGACCTAATAAACACAGGCTCAAAATCACCCCCGAATGTTAGCTCTACACTTGTGTTAGCTCACAGTGGTGTGGTGCCAGGTTAATACTCACGTTCTAGAGAGATGGGTTTGCATTCCCCCATGACAAATGGTGGTCGTGAATGTGTCTGGACTTTTGTGGTGCAGTGTGAGTACCCCTGCTTTTAGGCCAGAAGTTCCAGGTTCAAGTCCCATTTGATCAAGTGTATCCTGGGCTTGCATGAACAGATTAATTAAAATAGCATAGTCTGCAGTATTTGATGCAACACACCAAACATTTAAAAGCAATGGTGCTACCAACTGGCAGCAACACAGAAGATAAATTAATCCCCGAAATAACAAACTCTGCAAGAAAAGGAAATTGGTCTTTCAAGGCAGCAGCATGTTTATGAAAGTGTCCAGCAAACATTTTTAATTATAGCCTGAAAGCACATCGCAGTGTGGTGCAGATCACATTAAAAATCATAATCATGTCAGTTTCACAGAACTCACAGAGATGAAATTGACACACGGCTTCCCAAACTCTTCCCTGACCAACATATATTGTTTAAAAAGACCGTTCTGTCTCATGGACTTGGAGGTGCCCGGTGTTGCACTGGGGCGGACAAAGTTAAAAATCACACAACACCATGTTATAATCCAACAGGATTATTTGGAAGCACTAACTTTCGGAACGCCGTTCCTTCATCAGGTGGCTGTCCTTGATGAAGGAGCAGCGCTCTGAAAGCTAGTGCTTCGAAATAAACCTGCTGGACTGTAATGTGGTGTCGTGTGATCCTTAACTCTGCCTCATGGATCTGGTTCTCCTTTAAATAAGGGTGGCTTTAAAGACCTTCATAAATCATTACAGCACCCTCCACAACCAGATGTGAGCTGTTCATGTCCCAACCTGAGGTCTTCACCATTGAATACTCTGCAATTTGCACTGAACCAACAGCAGCAACATACGTTCTAAGCTACTTATTTTTCACAAGGGCAGCAAGACATTTTTATCGGTCAACTAAAAAAAAATTACCACTATTTTTAAGTCTTTACAAATCATTCTCACAAACATATTTTGTCTATAGGCTCAAGTACTTTCACCATAAATTGCTGGTGTCCATGATATGAACTGGGCCTGTTTACCACCCTTTCATCTCTAGCCTTTGGCAGAATGTCTGTCCAAGCTTGCTCAGTGATGAGGTGTTTAAGATTCGGTGCTTGTTCACCAGTAGAAAAAGATAAGGGCATGCTAACAGGGGATAAAGTTAGGCCAATTTACATACAAATGAATGTTTGAAAAGTCTGATTAACAGAGGACTCTACTGCGCACATTCAGGTTTTTTTCTGTGTGGGGAAACTCGTTGCCTCCACTTAATGGCTGCTCAGTTTGAGAGAATGAAACTGGAAACTCAGTGCAAAAAAACACAGACATGGAACATTTACTTTCATAGTCCAGAGCATTATAGAACTCTGGCTATGAATATTAGCCCAAACAAAAATAGAATAAGTAACAATAAAAAAAGAAAAAATTGCATTTACATCATGCTTTTTGTGAAACCTGGATGGTCTTTGTAGCCACTGAAAGACTTTTTCCAAATGTAGCCACTGTTGTAATATAGAAAATATGACAAATAATTTGCTTTTAGAAAACTCCCACAAACTGCAATGAGATAATGACAAGATAATAATTATTTTTTTCCTTGTGATGTTGACTGAGATAAATATTGGCCTGGGCATTGAGGATAATGTCCTCAAAATATTGTTATGGGATGTTCTCTATCCAGCTGACAGCACAGCCCTACCTCAGTTTAACTTCTCATTCAAAAGAAGATGCCACAGAAAGTGTGCCTATGACCTGAGCCAGTTAACAATGTTGTCAGTACCATCAAACTATTAAACACCAAACCAACAAAACATCTTAAGTAGGCAGCTTGCAAAGGGTCACACCACAGTTTTTGTTAGACTTGTATTAATGTGGACATTGCTAGACAGCACTCGACACTTCAAAATCAATGTGCCACCAAGTGAGGACAATAAGTTCATACTATTTACAAGATGTTGACAGAACTGCATGATGCATTTTCCACCGTGTAAATAGTGTAGCCTTTCAAAGAACAATGTGGTGAAAATCCACTCGGTGAGCATCTTGTATGTAATTAAACGTGAACGACCTTCGAGTCAACACAGTGGACATCTATAACCAATTTTCAACACATCAATCTCTTGCTTAAAGTTTGACTGCAACTATCTAGTACTTCATACTGTTCCAAATACAACAGCCAGCAGGACAAATACAGCAGCAAGATTTCAGAGAAAACAATCCCTTTTTAAAAAAAGGCAACAAATGATGACAAACATCTTTTAAGACGTGATGGTTTCTCTGTAAGGGATGAGCAATAAAGTTTCCAACTATTTTGTCTTTATATTCCAGTTATACCAAGGCACAGCAGCCTTGCGGCTATGGCACTTACAAGCAATTAGAGGTCAGGGGTTCCAGCAGGCCCATTGTAAAACAGAGTTTAATAAATCTCAATTTGTGAACTAGTCTCATGGATTGTAAAAACCAAACTGGCTCACTGGTATCCTTAAGGATAGACCTTCTCACCATATCGAATGGGCTCAATCTTATGAGATTTTATTTGATTAGGCCCAAGTAGCATTGTGTATTTTTGAAGGATTTGTCACTGCAAGGGCAAATGAGTTCTCTCGCTCCATCTTACCAAACTTGCCTCAATAATTGCCTATCCAATTCTATGGTGATTCTCACATCTAATTTCTGCCCCTTCTTACCTATCACCCTTCCTGGTACAGCCCACCACACAGCAGACATCCAGCCAGAGACTTGCTCTGTGCCATCTTTAATGCATTTGGGACGTGTGTTGGCATTCTGAAGCTGCCTTCCTTGTTGAAGGGCATGTCCGTGAGATGTTGGAAAAGGAGAAGATGACATTATAGGTCAGTGACTAGGAGGTCCTGATAGTTTGGGTGGTACCTCTTCTTCCTGCAGGGCCAGCATAAGATGATGTTGAGAGCACTGCCTGGATCAGTGCTATCTCAAGGGTGGGGGAAGGAATGGCCAGCAGGACCTTAAAAAAAGGTCAATGATCTTCTCCACTGTGCCAGACTCTCCTCTCTGCCACCTCATCACTCTCACCAAGGCAATGCTACACCATCCAAACTATTGAGCTGAAGATCTTCCCTCACTCAATGCTTGCCCCACCCACAGCTGCCCTGACCACTAAACCTGTATACCTTCCACAATACCTCAGTACATTTCACCGTCTTATCCTTCACAAGCACCATTACTGACAGTTCACTATCATTTCACTCATCTCCCCCTTATCTCAATGCAGAAGAAGACAGCCCATAGCAGGGCAAAGAAGACATGTATCTGACATCAGGCTCCTTACTCCTTACCAGGAGGGAATTGTGGCCCTCGTAGGAAAAGAGCGGGATCGTTCCTGTGGGAATGGTGAAACATTCATCGCCCACCAAGCAAGCGTCACTCTGAATGCCATTGCCACAGAGGAATCATACAGTCGCAGAGATATGGAAACAGACCCCTTGGTCCAACTCATCCATGCCGACCAGATATCCTAAATTAATCTAGTCTCATTTGCCAGCATTTGGTCCATATCCCTCTAAACTCTTCCTATTCATATACCCATCCAGATGCCTTCTAAATGTTGTAATTGTACCAGCCTCCACCACTTCCTCTGGCAGCTCATTCCATACATGCACCTTCCTCTGCGTGAAAACGTTGCCCTTTAGTTCTCTTTTATATCGTTCCCCTCTCACCCTAAACTTATACCTTCTTGTTCTGTATTGCCCCACCCCAGGGAAGGGATCTTGTCTTTTTATCCAATCCATGCCCCTTGTGATTTTACAAACCTCTATAAGGTCACCCCTGAGCCTCTGACCCTCCAGAGAAAACAGCCCCAGCCTGTTCAGCCTCTCCCTCTAGCTCAAACCCTCCAACCCTGGCAACATCTTTGTTCGACTTTTCTGAACTCTTTCAAGTTCCACAACATCCTTCCTATAGGAGGAAGACCAGAATTGTACACAATCTTCCACAAGTGGCCTAACCAATGTCCTGTACAGCCGCAACATGACCTCCCAACTCCTATAATCAATGCTCTGACCAATAAAGAAAGTTCAGTCTTCAGCCCCCACTGCAGCAGCATCTTTGGTGACTCTTCCTCCTGTACACATGCCCCCACTCCTCAACCCAACTCCAATACCGACACATTGGTGAGTTATGGTTGTGACAGAGAGTGGGGGCACACAATCTGATGAGCACCTCACTGTGGCAGCTCTGTAGCTGATATAGGAAGAAATAGTGGAGATAGCTGGCACTCAGCAGAATGCCAGAGAGCAGACCGTTCTACCTGAGGCAGGTCAGGGAGCAGTAGGTGCAGAAGCAACAGCAGATAGGCATATGGGACATGATGGTCCTCATTGATCAGGGACTGTAGCAAAGCAGTGAATCCTGCGGTCATCTCTCTGCCTCCTAGGACAGGTTGGCATTGGATCATTGACCGCCAGCGCACGCACACTCAAGGACTAAAATCATGGCGACGGGGGATCAGGGAACCTTGACCCTGGACCTGGTTCCCCCTTCTACAAGAAGACAGGGTGGTGCCATAAGGCCCCACACCAGAGGAGGACCCACAGCACTGGTTCCTCAGCAAATTGCGCTGTAGACATAGCCTCATCCTCCACCTCCACACTGCCTGCCATGTTCAAAGTCCACACTGAGGAGGGTTCATTGGCCCCTGACAAAAAGACCCTCTGTCCTGTCTAGACACCAGCACACCTGGAATTGCCCTGCCAAAGCCCCAGGGGGCAACTGGGCTCTAATTCAGAGCTGGTTCCCTCCATCGAAGGGGGCAGAACCAGAGAGTGCACTTCTATGTAGTGAGAGTGACAACAAGAATGAGTATCAAAGGCACTTTGGAGGCATGGATGTTATTCACAACTTGGAGATAAATGTTGTTGAGTAGGGTGATTTTAGAAGCCTTCTCCTTGCTTGCCATCCATGTCTCAAATTCCCCAGATTGGAGTGAACTACACCCCACCCTGCTTTCTCAGTTTGGAAATTAACCACCTGAGGAAGCAAATAATGAGAGAGATAGTGTGTTTGAGCTCTCTAGCAACCATTAATTAACACTTAATGATTGTGTGGAAGCAGGCCATTCAGCCCATGAAGTCTGCACTGATCCTCCAAACAGCATCCCACCCAAACCCACAACCCTGATTTCCCATGGCTAATCCACCTAATCTGCATACTATGAGCAATTTAGCATGGCCAATCCACCTAACCTGCACATCTTTAGACTGTGGAATGAACCTGCAGCACTCAGAGGAAACCCATGCAGACACGGAGAGAATGTGCATACTGCACACAGAAGGTCACCCGAGGCTGGAATCAAACTCAGTTTTCTGGTGCAGTGAGGTAGTCGTGCTAACCACTGAGCCACCGTGTCACCCATGAACTGAACCTAACTGCAGTGGTGGCAAGACGGGGCTGAAATTTCTCCTAAGGGAAAACACGCCCAATTATTTTCCCCTTCTTGTCAATTCCAGAGAAGGGCAAATTCCAATCTTAAGTTCCAGCACCATCTGTTTTGCACTTGCAATCTATTCGCTCATCTCGTGTGCCTATCCAACATTCCCATTCTTATGTGGTGTGATGTACTTGTCTGATTGGATATCCCTGCCTGGATGACCTATCAGATGACTATTGGGAATTCACTCGCTTACTGGACTGGTGTACCATGACTGTGAGAGAAGTGTAAGACGTGAGGACAGAGGAGACAATTAGAGGTGGGCTGTCACAAATGGTACAGGTGCAATGCTAAATGCCATGGAGTTAAGGGGCAAATCTGCTTCCCTCTCAAATCAGAGTTGGAGAATCAAGTAGCTCACAGGTGGCTGGTGACAGAATTAAATGTATTTTTGGCACCCTTACTTTATTTAGTCAATGACTCACCCATGAGAAGATTATCAAGTTGAAACTTGTCCACAATTACATCATATTTTTATCATAGTTCAATCTTTTGTCTTCCAGGGTGTTCAAGTATAGAGCCAGAGATATATAGTTGGAGATGTATTCGGACAATTGTAAAGCAGATTCCATTCCTTCTGAAGGTGCGTCATCACAGGATTTATAAACATGCACCAACACAAATATGCAGATGTTGGTGGATCCACTTAGTTAGGCTTTCACCTAGTGAGTCATAATTCACATGTACGTCGAAACTAATATGAGGATCTGGATATCTGTGTAGCATCTGCAACAAGGAGCAGAATTCTCTTCAAGCTCCAGTTATCTGAACACAAATGTTGAAGTGTGGAGAAGACTGTTGAGGGGGAGAATTAGACAGGTATATCCATCAGTGCTCAACAAAATTGCTGATGTGCCCAATACCATCTGCAGCATTGGACAGATTGGAGCAGTGGATTGATGGCACAAGTAACTGAGGAAGCCTTTGCCTTGAAGGAAGAGTCCACCTCCATGAAGATTCATGGCTGACTCTCAAATTAGTTTATGAAGGCTATGTTCACCGCAGGGCACACACTGGTTACCAACCAGCTTGTCAACTTAAACAGAGTAATAGAGACCATATTGGGTATTCCTGGGAAACCAATGGCCTTTTGGTATTATCAATAGATTATTAATCCAAAAATTCAGCTAAGGTCCTGGGGATCTGGACTCAAATCTCACCATGACAGATGATGGAATTTGAATTCAATAAAGAATCTGGAATTAAGAGTCTAATAATGACCATAAAAACACTGTCAATTGGAAAAACTCATCTGGTTCACCAACGCCCTTTAGGGAAGGAAATCTACCATCCTTACCTAATCTGTCTGATATGTGACTCCAGACCCCCAGCAACATGATTGACTCTTAACTGTGCTCTGGGAAATTAGGAATGAGCTATAAATCCTGGCCTAGCCAGTGGCACCCTTATCATGTGAGAGAGTTAAACAAAATTCTTATCCTCACAATGTGACATTGATCTGCACCAAGCTGGTCTGCAGCAGAGTGACAGGAGTAATCTGGCACTGGCCTTGAGAAATGATGATGGACAATCGCAACATGGCTGTGTGAACTCCACCCACAACTCTGTTGCACACCTTCCCCTCCTCTCTAGTGTTATCTCATCTATCAAAGGTCAAGTCTGCTCTCCCAAATGAAGTATCAGGCAATATGTCTGAAGAGCTTAATATTCAGGTTGTATTGCCCCCATCCATTTTATTGATGTGATACACAATGAGTGGAATCAAAGGTCTACTTTAGATTAGATTAGATTAGATTTACAGTGTGGAAACAGGCCCTTCGGCCCAACAAGTCCACACCGACCCGCCGAAGCGCAACCCACCCATACCCCTACATATACCCCTTACCTAACACTACGGGCAATTTAGCACGACCAATTCACCTGACCCGCACATCTTTGGACTGTGGGAGGAAACCGGAGCACCCGGAGGAAACCCACGCAGACACGGGGAGAATGTGCAAACTCCACACAGTCAGTCGCCTGAGGTGGGAATTGAACCCAGGTCCCTGGCGCTGTGAGGCAGCAGTGCTAACCACTGTGCCACCGTGCCGCCCTATTTAGCTTTCAGATCGAACAGATGTATCTGTAACTGCTCCCCAAGCTCCTAGTAATTAAACCTGAAAATAATGTAGCTGTACTTATAGCTCTCCTGTAGTAAAACCTCATGCTATCTAAGAACAGTTTATCTTCTGCAGATACTCCACAGTGGTGTATCTTCTACCACTAATCATACTAAGACAGGCCCAGGGCAAAGCAAAGACAAAGGTGGATTAATGGCAGCAACCTAACGCAAACAAACCTTACCCAGTATCACATACAGATAGAGGTGGTGAATATGGCAAAGGTAACATCAGCAGTTATCTGGGAAAATGCTAAAGATCCTAACCCTAACCCTAATACTGCAGTCTTTGTCAGGGCTCTCAGGAACGCCAAAACCCAGTGATTACATGATAAGAGTAACTCAGCGGTAACGGTCAGAATCTGGGCAGACTGTGGAAGTGATATGAAGAGGTCATAATTCACAGGTGTGTATGTGGGTTTTTAAAAATGATGTATCGTTTTATAAAATTTGTTTAGCAGTCTTCCCCATTATTCCATGTCGTTTAAATCGGTGAGTTTCTCAAGATCTGCAGAAAGACCTTAAATTCAGAAGATTTTGAAAGAATTATAATTGCAACATACGAAGAGGTTTTAATGTTCAAAGCTGTGTTAATGGTTAATTCATTTATGCCAATCGTCACCAACTCTTACTCACAGACAGCTGAATGGCCCTCTGTGTAATGCAGGGGGAGTAGACCGTATAGCCAATCCGTAGTTAATGGTAAGGTCCTGGGAGTGTTATTGAACAAAAAGAGCTTGGGGTGCAGGTTCATTGTTCCTTGAAAGTGGAGTCTCAAGTAGACTGGTTGGTATGCTTGCCTTTATTGGTCATGTTATTGACCAGACCAGACCCCCTCAAAACATTTCCAGAAGGTAACCCAGACTCTAACATTTCTAGTTGTTTTAAGTAGGTGTAAGGTGGATATTACAGGAGCGATGTAGCCAGCCCAACCACTCAGTTTTACACAAAACAGAATTTATTTACAAGATTACTAAACACAAACAAAGGATAACCAAATTTAGAATAACTTAACCTATCTGAAAACCCCAATTGACTCTATTGCAACTTAATAAGGCTGTTCCAAATTCTTGCAACATCCCATCAATACCTCTTGACAAAAAGGTAAAATCAAACACAGGTTCTTACAGGAGAGATGTCAGAGAGAGAGAAGATCAGCATGGAACTGCTTGTTTGGGTCCCCAGTAACTTCACTGGGTTCCCAGCTAAAAGCTTGACCAGTAGCTGAAAACAAAACAGCTTGCTAAAACCAAATCAAACCCATAAGACCATAAGATCATAAGACATAGGAGTGGAAGTAAGGCCATTCGGCCCATCGAGTCCACTCCGCCATTCAATCATGGCTGATGGGCATTTTAACTCCACTTACCCGCATTCTCCCCGTACCCAATCCAACACTAAACTGGGAAAACTGGCCACTCTCCTTTCATCACTCAAGTGTTTAAAAAGAAAACTTAAAGCCTTTTCAAATAGATTGTTCCAGACATAGCAGAACCTTTGCCTTTACAACCCCTCTTGAAAAAAAACAAGGATAGAATAACCTTGTTAAAGGACCAGCATTGCCACAGTCAGTGCACTGGGTACAGGTGTTGGGAGGTCATATTGCAGTTATACAGGATGTTGGAGTACTGCATTCAATTCTGATTTTCCTGTTAAAGGAAAGATGGTGTGAAACTTGAATGGGTTCAGAAAATAGTTACAAGGATGTTGGTGTGACTGGAGGGTTTGCGCTATAGGGAGAGACTGGGACTGGGACTATTTTCCTTGCAGCATTGGAGGCTGAGGGTTGACCGGCAGCATGGTGGCTCAGTGGTTAGCACTGCTGCCTCACAGCACCAGGGTCGCAGATTCGATTCCAGCATCAGGCGACTGCCCATGTGGAGTTTGCACATTCTCCCAGTGTCTGCATGAGTTTCCTCCGGGTGCTCCGGTTTCCGCCCACAGTCTAAAGGTGAAGTGGACTGGCCATGCTAAGTTGCCCATACTGTCAGAGGGAAATGGGTCTGGGTGGGTTACTCTTTGGAGGATCGGGTTGGGCTGAAGGGCCTGTTTCCACACTGCAGAGAATCTAATCTAAAAGTGTTTAAAATCATGAGGGGCATCGATAGGGTAAATAACCTTTTTCTCAGAGTAAGGCAGTCCAAAAAAAAAATGGGAGGGCATAAGATTAAGGTGAGAGGGAAAATATTTAAAAGGGACATAAGGAGCACCTTTTTCATGTTGAGGCTGGTGCTTGTATGGAATGAGCTGCCAGGACACTGCCAGGAGGCTGGTATAATTGCGACATTTAAAAGGAATCCTGACATGTACGTGAATAGGAAGAGTTTGGAGGGATATGGGCCAAACACTTGCAAAATGTGTCTAGATTAATTTGGCAGATCATGTCAGCATGGAAAAGTTGGACCGAAAGGTCTGTTTCCGTGCTGTACATCTCTATGACTATGACTGAGGGCTAGAGTCAGCAGTAAAATTCTTAAGTACAGACTGACCGAAACACCAATCACCTTCAGCTCTGCACCTCAATTCATCAAGACTCTCGATGTGACCAATCAGTAGAAATGTGTAGCCAACATTTCTTACTTGGAGGATTAAATGGGTTTATTGGTGCCTTCTATGCAAGACAAATGGAAACTCAGTGATGTTCGTATAGTGTGAAGTGATTTGAAAATCAACATTTCTCTCCGCTTGATTTGCTCATTATCTAGGCTGTTGCTTTGATCACACATGAACAGGTTGAGTTGGTGTGTGTGTGTGATGGAGCAGTAATAATACCTCAGGTGACATCCTTTCTTTACAGCCTTCATTTGATGCTTTGTTCATTTTCATTGAAAGAGCTCACCATTCTCACTGGGGATTGAATTTAGTCATTAATATCAATACAAAGGTTTAGTAGCTAAAAGTACTCCTGACAATGGACTGAGCTGCACAGAGCATGAAAGCAGTCAGTTTAATCCTTGCTATGTGCTCTGTCAATTAATATCAGCCAGTGGATTTAACTTGTTAATCAAGTAGATGGAGTATTCTCTGAAAGGTGGAACAGGAAGGCAAGGACAAACTAGAGGATTCAAGGAAGACAGTAAAAATATCAATGATGTGTTCAATCTTAAAGTGATTGGGAGACCTGCAGTGGTTTCTTTATGCCTTATGGTGATATTATCGAGGTGAGTTGTTCCAGATATAGTAGGTTTGGATCATATTTCACTCTAGGGACATGGATTGGAATCCATATCAAACTGAGATGAAAGCCCGCTCTTTGGCAGCTAATTGGTACTCTCTGTCAGAAGGTCACAAGGATAACTGGTACAGCGATTGCAAAACATCACACTTACTTACTTAGGCGGGTTTATTGGAAATTGCAGCTTAATTACATTGTGGGGATAGAAGGGTTTGCTCTGTATGTTACTGTGGTGGCCAAACCAGCTCAGTTTGATGGCCTGACCATTAGGAAAGTCAAAATGTCCCATCCCCCGACATTGAAATTCCAGATCAGATTACCGAAGGAAAAGTAATAGCAAATATTATTGACCAGTTAGGGGGGCAATCCATCAATGATCTGCCCATCACTCAGCCAATTCTCACAATCAGAAAAGTAATATTCAATAAATTCTTGAAACTAACATTAATCTGCTCCACTGGATACTCATTATTAAACATGAAAGTTTTAAACAATATTATTAAATAGACAGTTTATTTGTTTAACTTGGACTCTTTTCTTGGACTTTTCTCTTTTCTTGATTGGTACTAGGTACTTTGAAATATTGCTCCAATAATCCATGAAACTGGATGCTAGCATGTTTAGGAAAAAGTGTTTTAATAAAAATGATAACTATATAACATTGATTTGTTTTCCCAAAACAAATATTGTTTAAATTATCGAGGCCTCAGGATGCCCAAAGGGAACTGCAGCTCGTGCTAATTTTCTGCTGTTCAGCAAAGTAGTTAATCTCATGAAAATAACTTGACAAGCTAAACTAAAGGATTTGTGCATTTTGTATCTTCTTAACAGCACTGTCAGTCTTCCTAAGCCACATGGACTGCAGCAGTTCAAAAATACCACTCAATACCATCTTCTCAACAGTAATTACAGATAAGATAGGCATTAAATCCCAGCAACACCCACTTGCTGTGAAGGAATTTTTTAGAAGTTGGTATCACATTTATTGATCCAACATCTTCCAGCTAAATTGAAATTTAACAATTATTTCTAATTGGTTTAGTATATCTTTTTGTTATTTAATAATTGAGATTATTGTAGCAAAGGGCAGCCACCATAATCGGATAATACCAAGACTCACTGAGTCATAGAGATGTACAGCACAGGAACAGACTCTTTGCCCAACTCATCCATGCTGTCTAGATATCTTAACCTAGTCTAGTCCCATTTGCCAGCACTTGGCCCATATCCCTCTAAACCCTTCATATTCATATACCCATCCAGATGTCTTTTAAATGCTGCAATTATACTAACCTCCACCACCTTCTCTGGCAGCTTATTCTACACGCACACCACCCTCTATATGAAAAAGTTGCCCATTAGTCCCCATTTAAATCTTTGTCCTATCACCTTAAACCTATGCTCCCTAATTTTGGACTCCCCCACCCCAGGGAAAAGACCTTGGCTAATCTCCCGATCAATGCCTCCCCCCATGATTTTTTAAACCTCTACAAAGGTCAGCCTTTGATGCTCAAAGGAAAATAGCCTCAACCTATTCAGCCTCTCCCTACAACACAAACACAACATCCTTGCAAATCTTTTCTGAACCCTTTCAAGTTTCACAAAATCCTTCCCACAGTAGGGAGACCAGAACTGTACACAGTATTCCAATAGTGGCCTCACCATTGTCCTGTACGAAGTTAAAAATCTCACAACATCAGATTATAGTCCAACAGGTTTATTTGGAAGCATTAGCTTTCAGAGGACTGCTCCATCATCAGGTGACAAGCACAGCCCAGTTCAACACCAGCACCTCCAAATCAATGTCCTGTACAGCTGCAACATGACCCCCCAGCTCCTATACTGAATGCACTGGCCAATGAAGACAAGCATACCAACACTTTCTTCATAATCCTATCAACCTGTGAACTATGAACTGCACTCCAAGGTCTCTTTGCTCTGGATCACTCCCCAGGACCTTACCATTAAGTGTTTAAGTCCTGCCCTAATTTGCCTTTCCAAAATGCAGCACCTCATATTTATCTAAATTAAATTCCATCTGCCACTTCTCGGCCCGTTGGCGCATCTGACCAAGATCCCAACATACTCTGAGGTAACATGAACCCATCTTGGGGCACAATTAAAGATGATCACCATTCCTCTCTTCAGCGGACATTTCCTTTCACCTTAGATTCAAGGAAACATTTTAAAACTTATAGTGTATTGCAAAACCGCAACAGTGCTGACACTTCAATACTACTTCACTTGCTGTAAAGCACTTTGGGACACTGAGTGATCATGAGTGATGGGATATAAAAATATGGGTGTTCCTTTTCCAGAAACATTTGGGCTTGGAAATTGGGAGTAAGTAGTTGAAAGTAGGAGGGAATTAATAGTGTAAGCAAGTTGCAAAATTCAGGAGTTCTGCTCTGAAGTATTTTGACAATGTGTATGGGTTCAATTGATTCCCCAATAGCTACATCTACAATTTAGAGAACACTTAGTTGTTCAACAATGGGAAGGCAGAAGCCATTAACGTATAACCGATTCCTGAATAAAAGAAGGAATCAGATTGCAAGTTGAATGGAGTCTTAACAAAAGCTGGAATGTGGATGACACTAGGATGTCATTTTGCCCCTGGCTCCATCTCAATAACAACCAGTTTGTACCCACCATCACATATCGTAATCTGAAACATTCTATAGAAACACATTCCACAGTTGGGGAAGGAGGGGAGACAAGATCTTGAAAATTGCTTCTCTATAACTCATTATACTGCATTGCCAAGCAACCAGGAATTGTTTGTTACAATATGAGATGTTAGAAAACAGCTATATTCTTGGCTGCAGCTTCTGTTTAAAACTCAATTTGCCACCCAATCCCTCAGTATTTATCTGACAGCATTAAGAAACATTTGACACTGCCTGACAGAATATATATATCTTCAGCCTTTCGGTGAGCACAACTCCCAACATCTATGACAGCCTCAAATGCTGACTATTAAATCTCACCCGATAAGTTCAAAATCTTTCAACAGTATGCTGGGCGGGGGATGCTTACTGTAACAAGAGGAATGTGCTGCTTCCCCCAAGAGTTCCCCAGAACCTTCTGCAGCTTCAAATGGAGTTTGCAAAAAGCATTTCAAATTTCTGTTGCAGAAGAGTGCATGGCTGTTTCAAGATCAACGGAAAGATGTGTGTCACTGGAAGATTGTTCCCAGCCTATTATTAGCAGATTACATACCCCAGTACCCTGTGTAAACTGTAATGTCAGTGTTAATTCCACCACTGATTAGGGATTGAAGTAAATATAGAAAGCATTGTCTAACACCATCTATTGATTCACTCTCCTCCCAACATAGAAAACAAAACTGTGCACATTCCCAGGGAACAAACTACATGCTTACTTTCTCCTGTTCCCCACCAAAGGAAGCATTGACTGAAATAATTTTCAATTCTTTTGCTGCTTTCTCCTAAAAGCTGTTGTTACATCCTGGGGGTCAGTTCCATAGGCACTGAAAACCAATGTAACATTTCACTCAAGGATGTGGAGGTGATGGCCTATTGCTGGTCTATTTATCCAAAACCTCAGCTCATGTTCTGGGAGTATGGGTTCAAATCCCACCACAGGCAGATGGTAGAATTTGAATCTGGAATTAAGAGTCTAATGATGACCATGAAACCATTGTTGATTGTTGGAAAAATCCATCTGATTCACTAATGCTCATAAGGGAAGGAAATCTGCCATCTTTACCTAGTCTGGCCTACATGTTACTCCAGACCCACAGCAATGTGGTTAAATTTTAACTGCCCTCTGGGCAATTAGGAATGGGCCAGCGATGCCCACACCCTGTAAGTAAATAAAGAAAAGTCATCACTTCCGTGCACCACTCAGGATGATGGGTCAACAAGCCAATAAACAAATCCTAACCTCAATGTCAGGGATGCTGCATCGCCAAAATAGTGGATCCAAAATGATTCTGGATTTTAACATTAAACCATTTGGCATGTTTAACCCACCAAGTTATCAGGATGCTGAAATAAACATTAAACCAATGGAAAGTATATTGATTAGTAAGGTAAAGTCACCATAGTCCTACCAGACCATAGTGTTGATTTCTCATTGGAGAGAGATGACTGGTGGTGAGTTTAATCTGATGACCCCTACCCTTTATGCTTGGCAGAGCAGGAACTTCACAATAATCCCGTCAGTGTCAGAACTGAACCTATGCTGTTGGTATCACTCTGGCTCACAAACCAACCAGCAAGTTAACTAAGCTAACCCACCCCTGAACATTATATTCTATGCTTGAGATCAATATCCACTGTAACTTTCTTAACTCCAGTTATCCACTCAGTGTGCCATCCAAACCTTGTGAAAACTCTTCAGTTTTACATGCTCCAAGTTTGTAAAATCTTATTTGAAACTATCTGACTTTATTTACAACACATCATTGACTTGCTGATCTCTCTCCAGCTCTCACCTTGGTTAGTGCTATATGTGCACAAAATATATTTGGACTTGTGCAAATTCTACTTTAGCTCTCTTGTACTTAAGAGCTGCCTGCTTCAAGCTTACAAGCTACTCAGGTATATTGGTGACAAAGTAACTGGTCATGCACATAACATTTTGAGGGATTAGGATCAGCAGTTTGACTGAAAGGGTTACTTTCTCTATACTGACTTCAGTTGAGCTATGTGTTTGTCTGTATTGAATTAATTGATGTAAACTAATATGTCACCTCATCTGCTGCTGAAACCCACATTCATGCCTTTACTTCCTTTGCACCCCACTATTCTGATGCACTCCCAACTTCTATCCCACATTGTACCCTCTGTAAACCTGAAGTCATCCAAACCTCTGCTGCCTATGCCTTAACTCACACTAATTACTGAGTCAGTTATCTTTTACCCCTGTCATGTGCTCAATAACCTACATTGACCTATACCCCCAATTTTACTTACTCCACCCTTGATAACAAGTAACAAATCTCTGGAATTCCCAAACCGAGCTTCCCAAAGCAATCTATCTTGCTTTCCTTCAAGGCACTCTGGAAGCGGACTTCTTAGAATCATAGAATCCCTACAGTGTGGAAACAGGCCATTCAGCCCATCTAGTGCACACCAATCTGGGTAAGAGTATCCACCCAGATCCACACCTTCCCTGCACATCCTATGGCTAATCCACATAACCTACACATCCCTGAGCACTATAGGAATTTAGCATGGCCAATCCAGTCAGCCTGCACATCTTCTGAATGGTGGGAGGAAACGGGAGCACCCAGAGGAAACCCACGGAGATGCAGGGAGAATCTCCACACAGTTGGCCAAGCATGGAATTGAACCTGGATCCCTCGTGCTGTGAGGCAGCAGTGCTAACTACAGAGCCATTGTGTCATCCAAATTTGACCAACTTTTGTCACCTGATCTAACAGCTCCATATGTGCCCAGTGCCATACCTTGCTTTATAATACTGCTGAGAAGTACCTGAGGATGTTTCACTCCATTAAAAAGGTTAAAAATCACCCAGCACGAGGTTATAGTCCAACAGGTTTATTTGGAAGCACTAGTTTTCGGAGCATTGCTCCTTCATCAGGTGGTTGTCACCTGATGAACTACCTGATGAAGGAGCAGTGTTCTGAAAGCTAGTGCTTCCAAATAAACCTGCTGGACTATAACCTGGTGTTGCGTGATTTTTAACTTTGTTACCCCAGTCCAACACCAGCACCTCCAAATCATGACTTCCATTAAATGCGTTACTAGGGAAACAGTTTGGAAGGCTGGTGAGAAGAACAAGAGCCAGGATTTTAGCTCCTTGTAATGATATTTGCTTGAAGAATGAATGTCTGGTCAGTGTTAACTTTTGTAATCACATGCTGTAATGGTATCCCCTGCCTAAGGTCACACATGAATAATGACATGGTCAAAACAGCAGAGATGCAAAATTCTTTCCAAACTCTTATCCAAGTCGCAGGCAGTCCAGGAACCAGAGGATGTAACTTGAAAATAATAGACAAAAGACTTGAGTAGGGGGTGGGGATGGAATACATGTTTTGTTAAAAGCAACAAGTCATTACGATTAGGAATGTACTGCCTGAGAATGTAGTGGTAGCAGACTGTTAGAGACACGTTGTGAGATCCCTGTTGTCATCACTGGTCCATAAACAAACAGATTGAGAATGAATATTTCCCCTTTCTAAAACAGTGGTAGTGTATTTCTCCACTCCCTGTTTGTGGACTCCAGGTTTGAACAGACCGCAGCACTGCTGTAGAGTTAAACCATAAGTAAGGCTTATTTCACACACTCACGATTTGGAGATGCTGGTGTTGGACTGGGGTGTACAAAGTTAAAAATCACACAACACCAGGTTATAGTCCAACAGGTTTAATTGGAAGCACACTAGCTTTCGGAGCACTGCTCCTTCATCAGCCCTCCACTATCACCTGATGAAGGAGCATCGCTCCGAAAGCTAGTGTGCTTCCAATTAAACCTGTTGGACTATAACCTGGTGTTGTGTGATTTTTAATTTTGTTCACACACTCAGACACAGTAGAGAGGAGGGTGAGGGTGTGTGTGTGTGTGTGTGTGTGTGGGGGGGGGGGAGCTGTGATACTTTGCAACACAGGCTTGTTTACAAACCTACAAGAAGAGATCAGACTGGAAAGGATAGAACCTATTGAATTGGCAACATGATGAATTATAAAGCAATCAAGGGAGGAGTCTTGTGACTCAATGGTGGTATCCCTACAACTGGAAGATCCCCTTTCCTCTCGATGTGTTGTAATGTATTTGGGCAGATTGATTGAAAATACATAAAACATCCAAGGGATACAGAATACCAAATGTTTAAGAAGGGTCATTAAACTCTAAGCTACTACTTTTCTCCACAGATGCTGCCAGACTTGCTGAGTTTCTTCAGTAACTTCTGTGTTTTGTTTCAGATCTTCAGCATTCACACAGTTCTTTGTTTTATACAAGAGGAGGTGATTTGTCTGGCTGAACTTGACCTCCGAGAAGCTTCCGGAAGGTCACAATTAAGTTCAATCACATGATTATGGCAGCCATCTTTGTTGGAATGTTTATTATATTTTTAAAACAATTAGTTTGTGACAAGACTCATAAATAACCTTCACAAGAGACTTGGATGTGTACTTGAAAAGTAAGTTTTTTTCATGGCTAGAAACAAGAAATGTGGAATGAAACTCTTCAGAAGAAGAACTAGCAAAGTTACATCAATAATCCTTGTGTACTGAGAGGGTCTTGGAGTTAGTACGGAATTGATACCTTCCCTGAATGAATGTTGAAGAGAAAGATTGGTGAGGAAAGGAGCCTGCATTTACCGTCATGGACTTCATACAATTTGAAAATGAGGAAGCAATTCAAACATGAATACAAGAGGAGTGTTTTTCAGTAAGTGTTGCCACAGGCTTAAGGATAAATCAGATTTGTCAACACTGGTCAAAACATTAGATTTTGATTTTCAGCCACAGCTTAAACAGACACCACAGTCACAGTATTACAAAAGATCCAGAATGTCTTAAAGTGGCAATCAAAGTTTAGCAGCAGGATTCCTGTGGGTTGTTGATGCTGGAATTTATCAGCATTGTGTTTACATGCATCAGATAATAAAGCAGGAGGCGAAAGATCATAATCTCGTTTGTGACTCTCCTGCTGAACGCAGGAGAAATGGTAGGGCTACTGAATACTAAACTAAGATATATCTTGATAATCTGAATCTTATACTCATGTATTGTGTTGGTATGATGTTACCTCTATCAGATTGTGGAATACAGATAAGTATATGTTCTCTTCTAGATATGGTGGCACATCACATTCAGGAAAAGGAAAGGGTATTGTAACTGTATCTCATGCTTATACTGCTTATTGTCAGTGACAATAGAGAAATGATGTTCTAGCTGCAAATGTGTTGCTGGTCAGAGCACAGCAGGTTAGGCAGCATCTCAGGAATAGAGAATTCGACGTTTCGAGCATAAGCCCTTCATCAGGAATAAGAGAGAGAGAGCCAAGCAGGCTGAGATAAAAGGTAGGGAGGAGGGACTAGGGGGAGGGGCGATGGAGGTGGGATAGGTGGAAGGAGGTCAAGGTGAGGGTGATAGGCCGGAGTGGGGTGGGGGCGGAGAGGTAGAACGTGGCTGAAGAGCTTCTGTGCAGAGGAGATGACCTGGGGGGTGCAGTGAGGGAGGGACTCACTGAAATCCTTGTAGAGGGAGGAAGAGAGCTTCTTCAAGGAAGGCATCCTTGTAAGAGGATTCGCAGTAGGTTAAAATCTTCGAGTAAAAAATGAGGTCTGCAGATGCTGGAGATCACAGCTGCAAATGTGTTGCTGGTCAGAGCACAGCAGGTTAGGCAGCATCTCAGGAATAGAGAATTCGACGTTTCGAGCATAAGCCCTTCATCAGGAATAAGAGAGAGAGAGCCAAGCCGGCTGAGATAAAAGGTAGGGAGGAGGGACTAGGGGGAGGGGCCCCGGCCTATCACCCTCACCTTGACCTCCTTCCACCTATCCCACCTCCATCGCCCCGGCCTATCACCCTCACCTTGACCTCCTTCCACCTATCCCACCTCCATCGCCCCTCCCCCTAGTCCCTCCTCCCTACCTTTTATCTCAGCCGGCTTGGCTCTCTCTCTCTTATTCCTGATGAAGGGCTTATGCTCGAAACGTCGAATTCTCTATTCCTGAGATGCTGCCTAACCTGCTGTGCTCTGACCAGCAACACATTTGCAGCTGTGATCTCCAGCATCTGCAGAAATGATGTTCTAGCAAAAGTTAAGATTAAAGACATGAAAATCAATGCTTTTTTGTGCTTAATAAAACACTTCTTTTTATCATTTCCTTTCTTGCTGCACGTGGTAAAATAGGTGGATTTCAAGGAGTGTTTATTACCTTTAAATCACTTGACTGTCTACAATATATGTCCAATGGCAGCAGGAGTTCAGTTGGAGCATTATTGCTTTCCACTTGGTGGGTTCAAGTCTCATTCCAAAGACTCAACTGTAGATTCCAGTCTGGACCTATATTGCAAACTCAGAGAGGACTATTTCAAAGAGGAACAGGGGAGTTCTCCATGGAGTCCTGCTTAATATTTTTCACAGCCTGGGCATAATCACATTTGTCTGTTGGACTAAGCCTCGTGTAATTGGGCAATTTGCTTCCAAAGCACTTATTTTACTGATGTACTTTGGGATGTCCTGGACTTCAGTAAGGCATTCGACAAGGTTCCACATGGGAGACTGGTTAGCAAGGTTAGATCTCATGGAATACAGGGAGACGTAGCCATTTGGATACAGAACTGGCTCAAAGGTAGAAGACAGAGGGTGGTGGTAGAGGGCTGTTTTACAAAGTGGAGGCCTGTCACCAGTGGAGTGCTACAAGGATCGGTGCTGGGCCCTCTACTTTTTATCATTTACATAAATGATTTGGACGTGAGCATAAGAGGTAACTTAAGTTTGCAGATGATACCAAAATTGGAGGTGTAGTGGACAGCGAAGAGGGTTACCTCAGATTACAATAGGATCTTGACCATGACCGAGAAGTGGCAGATGGAGTTTAATTTAGATAAATGCAAGGTGCTGCATTTTGGGAAAGCAAATCTTAGCAGAGCATACACACTTAATGGTAAGGTCCTAGGGAATGTTGCTGAACAAAGACACCTTGGAGTGCAGGTTCATAGCTCCTTGATAGTTGAGTCGCAGGTAGATAGGATAGTAAAGGCAACATTTGGTATGCTTACTCTTATTAATCAGAGCATTGAGTACAGGAAGGGGGAGGTCATGTTGCAGCTGTACAGTGGTCAGGCCACTGTTGGAATACTGCGCGCAATTCTGGTCTCCTTTCTATCGGGAAGATGTTGTGAAACTTGAAAGTGTTCAGAAAAGATTTACAAGGGTTGTAGGATCTGAGCAATAGGGAGAGGCTGAACAGGCTGGGGCTGTTTTCCCTGGAGCGTCGGAGGCTGAGGGGTGACCTTATAGAGGTTTACAAATTATATGGGGCATGGATAGGGTAAATAGATAAAGTCTTTTCCCTGAGGTCGGAGAGTCCAGAACTAGAGGGCATAAGTTTCGGGTGAGAGGGGAAAGATACAAAAGAGACCCAAGGGACAGCTTTTTCATACAGAGGGTGGTACGTGTATGGAATGAGCTGCTGGGGGATGTGGTGAAGGCTGGTATAATTGCAACATTTAAGAGGCATTTGGACGGGTATAGAAATAGGAAGGGTTTGGAGGGATATGGGCCGGGTGCTGGCAGGTGGGACTAGATTGGGTTGGGATATCTGGTTGGCATGGATGGGTTGGATTGGACCGAAGGGTCTGTTTCCATGCTGTACATCTCTTTGACTCTATGACTCAATAGGATTAGTTCTCAACTGTCCTCTGAAAAAGATTAGACTAAATTTATCAGATCTTACTAGACCTAGCTAATTTTGGCATGTATAGTTTGGAACTTAAATAAGCACCACAGGAGTTCAATCCAAGCACATTCTTTGTTCATATAGGAACAGATGTAACTCCATAATACCTGCTCCCATTGTATTCTCCATTGCCTACTTACCCTGTTTCTCAGGTTTTGTCTTGTTGTCTGTTTTATACCAGTTCATGTGCAAAAATGAAATGATGCATGTTCCTAGATTCCTTCCCTAAGGTCCTGTAAAGTAACAGCTGGTCTCCACTGGGCTCCATCTATTCCCTCACAGCTGAACATGGGTAAGATTAGTTCAGCAGCAGTGAAGCTGGGTAGTAGTCAGTTTAATAGTGCAGACTAAGCCGGTGTTCCAAGTCTAAGTCCTAGCAAACACTCAGATGGTCAGAGCAGCTGTTAATTGTATTTTGATGCTGGGTATTAATTGTGGACTTGCAATTATGCTCATATTGTTAGTTTGAAGTGCTTGATATGCAAAATGTATCTCTACAAATGAAAGCGAAGTATGTAAAGAGCAGGTTCCAGTATTGTTTCTCTTTTATGTGACCACACTTGACCTCAAGGAGCTGCCTAAGGGAGAGAGATTTGATGAGTTCCAACACAACTGATATAACAAAGTAGATAACATTACTGGCTTTGGCACTCCTAGGTTAGAGGGAAAATACTAAAGCAACCGGACTATCCATTCTTGAGTACAACCTGCTTACTTTTCCTGGATCAGGAATAACTGATGGTTTTCATGGCAAAATAGCTGCTTGCTCTTCTGACTTATCCATGTAATTGAGTTATTGGGACAAGCTACTGGAAGATGATCCGTTTCTGTGGCTCTAATGCCAGCATCAATATGTGTCTCCAACCAGTCAAACAAACATGGCTAGTCCATTTTGTTCTTCCAAAGCTCAAAGTGTGAAGTTCTACTCATGTAAAATAAAAAGCTGCCTAGTGAAAGTGTTTCAAAAAGCTGAAGCATCTGGGTGAATGTAGAGATTAATACACGTAGCAGTATCTTGGCTCCAGTTTTGTAGAAAAACTCTGAGCAACCCGTAGTATCTGAGCTAGTGGGATTTAAATGCAATTAATAAACCTCGAGTATTAAGCGGGCCTCAGTACTGAAAACCATGACAACATCATCGATTCCTGTAAAAACGCATCTGGTTTACCAACACTAACAGAAACTGCTGGAGAAACTCAGCAGGTTTGGTGGCATCTGTGGAGAAAAGGCAGAGATTATGTTTTGGATGTGGTGAACGGTTTTCACAACTAATTTCTGGTTTAGTTTCAGATTTCCAGTGTCCGCTGTTCATTGGTGAATCAGAATTAAAACCATGTCCTGTTAGCAAGAAAATCTGCCATTCATACCTGCTCTGGCCTATATATGATTCCAGACCCAGAGCAATAGGATTAGTTCTCAACTGTCCTCTGAAAAAGATTAGCAAGCCATTCAGTTTAGTGGCATTAAAGGATGACCAATAAATACTGGCCTTGTCAGCAACTTCCCTACCCCATGGAAGAACTAAATGTATTTGGTCAAAATATATGGCAACCCTACGAGATGATACTGGGAAATAAAACATCTCATCATTTAAATGAAAATCACTTCAAAAGGAAGTCTTCCTTGTGTGTATAAACCTAAATAAAACATGAGGGAGCAAATTTTACAAAACCCATTTAGGTTAGTAGCTTTAGAATTTCACAGTCTGTTCAAACATGATAATGTCGAAGTGTTTCTCTCTATTGCCAGTTTTTAAGCTGTAATGATTGAACTTTTTAATTCCTTTCATGTGGAAAATAGTCTTCCATCTCTCTTCTTGCTAAGATAAAGAGCTTCAGTCAACCACAGATAAAGTACGTTAAAACTGTCTCCTCCTAGATGCTCTGCAACACAACCTGAATTTGTTCTGAACAAATAATAACATGGGATGTAATCTAACTGGTTTAATAGCACTTACACGGAAGGCGAGAACGCATTAGCATTTATCAGTGTAGTCACTATTGTTGCACAAGATAAACAATTTGTGCATAGCACAATCCCATATACAGCAGAGTGAGTGAGTGACAAAATTACTTGTTTTTGGTGACTATGCAGAGGGAGAAAGGCTGGTCACAAAACTGTTGAATTCTCCACTCAATTTCAACTAAGGGCATCTTTTGCAACATTTGGCCCAAATGGATAGGTGGAAGTGGATACTGCAGATGCTGGAGATTACAGTCAAGATTAGAGTGGTGCTGGAAAAGCACAGTATGCCAGGCAGCATCCAAGGAGCAGGAAAATCAATGTTTCAGGCAAAAGCCCTTCACTTCCTGATGAAGGGCTTTTGACCGAAACGTTGATTTTCCTGCTCCTTGGATGCTGCCTGGCATACTGTGCTTTTCCAGCACCACTCTAATCTTGGTCCCAAATGGATAGGTGTCAACCATACCCATCTGCTACCTCACTGTACTCCTTAAATTCTCCAGAAGCAAATCCCAAGCTTTTTGATTCCATTTATTTATTTGATGTTAAAAGTGGCAGTTTCTCAGAGTATTTATACCTCAGTTTAGGCAAGCAACCATCCTTTAGACTACCAGTACGTCCAGAGAAGCCTTTATCTCCAAGTTTCAATCTGTTTTGTTTGCTGTTAGCTATTGCACTGTTACGTTGAAACAAACACCAATGGTGCAGAAATAATCCTTCGTCACAGATCAGGAATGCATTTGTTATGACAGTAGCAACCAGACCAGCATAATGATGATCAGTAACGCCATTTTAAGCAGTTAACAATTTAAATACCTTCCCTGCTTTTGGTCTAGTCATTGAATTGCTTTCATTAACCTTGTTTTTCCTCCCTGCTTCTGTTGTTCAGGGGGAGAGCAACTTTGACAAGAAAAAAATTTGGAGCTCAAGAGAAGGTGAGGAATGATAAAATTATTATTTAGGCCAAAGTTCAACCTTCTATTGCTCACATCTTGGCGGCGCTTTCAGTGAACAGGCTTTTTTTTTGTCTGTATTGCACACACAACCTGGCAAACACGGCTAAACTGCCACAGAAAGCTGTTAACCAGCAGAAAGTCAAAAACCTCAGGTCTGACCTTGTCTCTTTTTGGTATTATTCCACAAGGAAATAGTGAGCCTCAGTTGGAAAGATTAATAGACCCTTTATTCATGCTCAAAAATTAGGATTTAGACATAGTTTGATTTTCAATCATTGGAGAGAGTCCCAAATGTGCAAAACCTCACCAACACTGTGAAAAAAAGACAAAGTAAATCAAGTCTTGAGTGACAATGGAAATTTTTTATTTTGAAAGCCTACAAGATGGTAAGGGGAAGAAGGTGTTCAACACTTTTGGCATCCTTGAGGTAGAATAAATTAGAAGACCATTTATGAGTCATAGTCATTGAGATGTACAGCACAGATGCAGATCATTCAGTCCAACTTGTCCACGCCAACTGGATATCCTAAATTAGTCTCATCCCATTTTCCAGCACTTAGCCCATTTCCCTCTAAATCCCACTCACTCATTCATTTACCCATCCAGATGCCTTTTAAATGCTGTAAGTGTATCAGCCTCCACCGCCGCCTCTGGCTGCTCATTCCATAGCTGCCTCTGCATGAAAAAGTTGCCCCTTGGGTCCCTTTTCAAATCTTTCCTCTCTCACTTTCAATTTATGCCGTCTAGTTTCAGACTCCCCTACCCCAGGAAAATCTGTCCAACTCTGGCAATGTCCATGTAAATCTTTTCTCAACCCTTTTCGGTTTCACAACATCCTTCCAATAGAAGGAGAACACAATTGCACATATTATTCCAACAGTGGCCTTACCAATGTCTTGTACAGCCACAACATGACCTCCCAACTCTATACTCAACGCACTGACCAATAAAGGCAAACATACGAAATGCCTTCTTCACCATCCTATCTACCTGCAACTCCACTTTCAAATAACTATGAACCTGCACTCCAAGGACTCTTTGTTGAGCTACACTCCCTAGGACCTTACCACTAAGTGTATAAGCCCTGCCCTCATTTGCCTTTCCCAAATGCAGTACCTCACATTTATCTAAATTAAAGTCCATCGGTCACTCCTCAGTCCACTGGCCGACTTGATCAAGATCCCATTGTACTGAGGTAACCTTCTTTGCTGTCCACTACACCTTCAATTTTGGTATCGTCTGCAAACGTACTGACTGTACCTCCTACGTTCTCATCCAAATCATTTACATAAATGACAAAAAATAATGACCTCACCATTGATCCTTGCAGCACACCAGTAGTCATAAGCCTCCAGTCTGAAAAACACCACCATCCTCTGTCTTTTACCTTCGAGCCAGTTGTATATCCAAATAGCTAGTTCTCCCTGAATTCCGTGATCTAACCTTGCTAACCAATCTATCATGAGAAACCTTGTCGAATGCCTTACTGAAGTCCATATAGATTACATCCACCACTCTGCCCTCATCAATCCTCTTTGTTACTTTTTCCAAAGACCCAATCAAGTTAGTGAGACACGATTTTCCACTCGCAACACCATGTTTATCTCAAATGCCTTTTCAAATGCATTTAAACCTGTCCCTCAGGATTCTCTCCAACTACTTAACCACCACTGATGTCAGGGTCACCAATCTATGGTTTCCTGGCTTTTCCTTACCACCTTTCTTAAATAGTGGGACCATGTTAGCCAACCTCCAGGCTTCAAGTAGCTCACATGTGGCTATCGAAGTTGCATTTGATACATTGACATATTTGAAACAAAATATGGATGCAGAGAAGGGGAGGACTATATCTGGAAGAATGAGAGGTTGCCGAGAATCAGATTTTTCAGTAGAAAACTAAGTCAGGAAAGTTTGTAACAGACAGAAAGTTAAAGAATTATTTGACGAATGGATTGTGAATTGGTTCCACTAATCATCTCCAAAACATTTCTTGCATTACTGCCTGTTCTGAATTATGGAATCATTGCGACAAATTAGAAACGAAAACCTGGTATGAATTTATTTTGCAACATCTAAAATTACTTTGAAGAAATTTCTTTCAAGTTTCTGTGGTGTAAACGCTTTTCAAATTGAGGGAGGTATTTGAATGAAATACATTTGCTGTGCCACCAGAGTATTGTGGGGAAAAAAACTGCATTACTCTATAGAGGGCAAGTATGGATTCAATGGGGTGTATGACCTCCTCAAAGACTTTATGGATTTAAATCAAACAAAGGCCACTTACAATAATCCATTTACCAATAGCTTCATTTGAGCAGTCAGTCTCTTACAAGGAGACAAATTCTAGAAGGGAGAATGGACAAAGTAAGTTTGATGGTAAGTTGGATGGATGTTAATGTCTACTGCTGGAACTAACATAGCTGATAAATGAAATAGCAGTCCCAGTGGTAATATGGTTTATATATCGCCAGGATCTCAAGCAATCTTCACAATTCTTTACCCTGTCCATCTTCCAATGTTCCAGATCAACAGTAATAATGATGAAACTGAAACAAAATCACAAAAAATTCTCCCAAATTCCCTATCGTGCCCTCAACTGACACTTCCAGAAACAGATTAACTGGTTATTCATCCAATGGATATTCATATTACTCAGCCCATGGTGCCCAGGCCAGTTAAAGACCAGACTAACTTAAAATGAAGGCGATATACCGGGGATGCTAGCAATCTGAAACACGGTAGCAGAAGAAACTAAGCAGTGTTGTGGACAGAGGAACCGAATTAACTTTGAGTCCTATACAATGCTTCTTCAGAACTGAAGAATCATCATACCGGATTCAAAAAATTAACTTTGCTCCGCTCTCCACAGATGATGCCTGATTTGTTGAGTTTCTTTAGCATTCTCTGTCTCTGTTTCTAACTAAACTATTCCCACTTTCCAGTTCTTGGCCCATATCCCTGGATGCTAAGGCAATGCAGTGAGTATCTGCTTAAATGCCACATTAATTTCTGACTCAATTGCTCTTTCAGGCAATGGGTTCTAGACCCCCCACTGAGATTGAGAGGTGACCTGATAGAAGTTTATAAAATAATGAGGGGTACAGATAGAGTTGATGGGGGTTGTCTTTTCCCTATGGTGGGGATTTTCAAGACTAGGGGGCACATTTTAAGGTGAGAGGAGAGAGATTTAAAAAAGGCATGAAGGATAATTTTTGTTTTTAAGAGTGTGGTTCGGACGTGGAATGAACTTCCTGAGGAAGTGGTGGATGCGGATAGAATTACACAATTTAAAATAAAAAAATTAGATGGAGACAAGAATAGGAAAGGTTTGGAGGGATATGGGCCAGTAGCAGGCAAGTGAGACCAGTTTAGTTTGGGATTATGTTCATCATGGACTGGTTGGACCGAAAGATCTGTTTCTGTGCTGTATGACTCTGTCTTCTTAATCACATTACCTACCCCCCTGCTACTTTCAAGGATCCCTCTGATATTCGGTACTTTACAGGGTCTGACCATTCTCAATATAATCCCTTGCCTTGCTAGCTCTTCACAAGTCCATTAACTCACATTTTTCCAGATTGAATTTAATTTGTCACTGCTCTGCCCACCTGACCAGTCCGTTGACATAGTCTTGTAGGTTACAGCTATTCTCCTCAATTACCACTCAACCAATTGCAGTGCCAACCACAACCTCTTCACCAGACCCCCCCACCCCACACTTAAATCTAAATTATTCATGTACTCCATAAACAGCAAGGGTCCCAGCACCAAGCTCTGCAGAACCTCACTAGAAGCAGTCTCCAATCACTCTATCACCAGTCACTGTTTCCAGCCTACTAGTCAATTTTGAATCCACTGTATCATTTTGTCTTGGACCCCTTACTTATGTGACCACTCTACCATAAGGGACTTCATTATCCTTATTGACCCTCCTGGCTCTCCCCTCAAAGAAATTGGATCAAATTGCCAAACATGACCTCCCCTAGCAAATTCATTATGACTACTCCTGATTAATCCATGTCTAGACAAGTGCATAAAGATTCTGCCCCTCGAAGTGATTTCTGTAAACATCTCGACCGTCAAGGCTCAACTGAGATGCCTGTAGTTTTATGATCTATCCCTTGTCCCCTTTCCTTTAAATAATGGGAAGGTGTTAGCCATCTCCTGGCATTGCACAAGGCCAGAGATGATTAAAGTACTGCTCGGACTCCTGATATCTCTTCCTTTGCCTCCCTCAACAACTTAGGATATGTATTGTTTGGACCTGTGGCTTTCATGGCTGCAAAACCCAATCACCCCTCCTCTTCATGTTAATTTCTTCTCATATTACACAGATTCCCACTATTATGTCTATACCTGCATGGTTCTTTTCCATAGTAAAGTAGCCATTGAGGACTGTGTGCATATTTTCCAGATGTATACCCATAATATCTCTGTGGTCCCTTTTGGGCCCTATCCTTCCCCTAATTATTCTCTTGCTCCTTATATATTTAAAAGTCAATTTTAAGATTTCCTTTGTTGGACCCACCAGTGCTTTCTCATGCACTCTGTCAGCTTTCCCAACTTTATTTTCAAGATCCTCCCTATGTTTTTATATACTTCGCTGAACTCTCTACATGGAGCCCTCAGTATCTGTCATAAGCTTCTCCTTCTTTCCTCAATCCTAAGTTTAATGTCCCTTGGCATCCAGGATTCTCCAGTTTTGGTTCCACCCTTTGTCTTTATGGGAACGTGTTTGCCTTGTACACCCACTACTTGCTCTTTGACTACCTCCCATGGCTCTGACAGTCTCATCTGAAAGTATGTGCTTCCAGTCCCCATGGGTCAAATCGTACCTTATTGTGGTAAAATTAGCCTTTCCTCAGGTCAGAATTTTTATTCCAGGTCCACCTTTAAACTTTTCCATAGCTAACCGAAATCCACCTGAGTTATGATTAGATTCCCTAGAGTGTGGAACCATCAAGTCCACACCGACCCTCCGAAGAGCAACCCACCCATTCCACTACATTTAACCCTGACTAATGCACCTAACACAACAGGCAATTTAGCATGGCCAATTCACCTAACCTGCACATTTTTGGACTGTGGAAGGAAACCCACACAGACACAGGGAGAATGTGCAAACTCCACACAGACAGTTGCCAGAGCCAGGAATTGAACCCGGGACTCTAGCACTGTGAGGCAGCAGTGCTAACCACTGAGCCACTGCCCAGTTATGATCACTATCACCAAAACACTCCACTACTTATACACTTGCCCAGGTTCATTTCTAAATATTATAGCCAGAACCGCACTTGTTGGCCCGTCTACATACTGGTAGTAAACTTCTCTTGGATAATATTTAAGAACATTTATCTTTTCCTATCTTGCACATAAAACACTACCCAAATAAAGATTTGGGTTAGTCAAAATCATCTGCAGTTACTACCCTGATTTTTTTTATATATTTCGTAAAATTTCATGAAACTTGATCCTCCAACTCTGAGTATTTGGGAATTCTTTTCACAAAGTTGTTGGCAATTGCTTATGATATTTTTCCATATAATCGATAGCCATCGTTCTTCGAGAGTCAACTGATTGTGTGAAGCTTCAAGACATTCCTTAAGCAAGATTTGTATACATTGTTCCCAGAAAAGCCTCCAGTTACATAATACATTTGTCGAACTTATGAAGAGAAGGAAGGATACCACAACAACGACCTACATTGTATCCCAGGCAGACAACATTTTGATTCTAAAATTCCCACCTTTGTTTCTAAATTCTTCCATGACTACCTCCCTCTCCAACCTTCTAAAACCCACAATCCGTTAAAATATCTTCTAATTATGCTCTCTTGAGCAATCTTTTGCTATTAAAAGAATAGAGACAGCAGACATATGAAAACATTAATATCTGCAAGTTCCCTCCAAGTCACAAGCTATCCTGAATTGGAATTGCATCTCTGATCCTTCATGGTCACTAGATCAGAATCCTGAAATCCTTTCCCGAACAGTAGTGTGGGTGTATTAAGTCACATGGACTGCAGCTGTTCCAGAAGGTGACTACCTTCTCAAGGACGGGCAATAAATTCTGGCTTAGCCAACACTTTCTTCATTCAGTGAAAGAATTTTTAAAAATTGCTTCACCATGGATAGCCTAGGCTGAAAATGTGTTGCTGGAAAAGCGCAGCAGGTCAGGCAGCATCCAAAGAGCAGGAGAATCGATGTTTCAGGCATGAGCCCTTCCTCAGGAATAGCCTAGGCCCCAAGCTCTGGAATTCCATTCCGACAGATCATTGCTTTACTTTCTGTCTTCTTAGTCACTTCACCTCTTTGACCAGGCTTTAATTCCCCTTTGTGTGGTTCAGTGTCATATTTTGTTTTAGATTGCTCTTGGGAAACATTCTGCGGAATTTTATTGCATTGATGAGTGCTCTGTGAGTTGTTGTTGTACATTGATTGAAGGTTGAACAGAAACCGGTCCTAGTCGGAGCAGATGGTCAAAGCAAGTATTTAGCTGCAGATATACCACTTAGTTATAGGAGCACTCTGCCAGTGCATTGAATTCCTGTCCATGAAATCACAGCTTGAATCTTAGACGTTTTCATCTCAAATTTATTTGCTTTTTCCATCCCACAGATCAGAAAATTTTCTAATTTGCTTTTCAGTTAATTGGTTTCAGCAATGCTGCAGTGGGAATATCCCAATTAGTTTTAGCATTTTGGTGTGAGAGACATTATCTAGAACTCTGTCTGTACAGTACAAACTCATATTTCCTGATGCAGCCAACAACACACACCCTCATCCCTAGGCAGCTCCTAAATTCAGAATTAGAACCAACCCACAAAAGACACATTCAAACATCATCCAATCCAGTCACTGACTCTTCCAAGAGACAGACAGATAAGTACTTCAAAAGAAACATCCATAGCCAGTTTGGGAATACTCAGGCAAATTGTTTTTATCCCTAAATCCGTTTCTGATTGCTATCAAGTGACTTCTGTTGCAAAGTGCAACTACGGGCTGTTGAGGGTGGATGAAGACAGAGTCTGCTCAGATTTGGTTGTGAAGCTTCATACAGTCAAACAGCTTAATGACACTCGTGTTCCCTTGAAGAATACCTCCTTGAATGTGGAAGTGACAGACAGTGGACATCAGTGAATTCATACCCCGGCATGAGCCAGCGGCTTCAGGAGAACAAAGGACAAATCATTCACTAGCAGCCAGGTTTCCTTCATCTTTCCAGGAAAAGGAGCCTGATTACCGTGAGGGAGACCCACAATCAAGATTTGGGAACTTGCTGAATTGCGAATTTCACAGCAGCGGAAGGTCACGTTACAAAATGCCCCCGTGGACTTTGAACCAGTTATTGAACAACAGATACAAAAATAAAGAAGCTATTTCTTTCGCACTTGTCTCACTGATATGGGATTTGTTTTGCTTCCCAATGAAAGATGATAGCGGCTCAGACCGAAACATGGTCTTATGCTGTTGAAGAGGCATTTTGCTCGATTCTAAATATAGCTTTTGTCAGTAAAAGCTTGATAATATATAATCTCCAAAGGATTGCACATGTCAGGCTTCTTGCCAATTAACCATTAATGGCCTGACAATCTTCCCATGGCTATGGGCTTAATACTGGTAGGAAAGAGAGAATTGAGTTTTTTTTGCCCACCTGTCTATTCTAAAGGTACAGGCCATGAAGGTCAAAGCTCTGCAGACATTCTGGCACCTAGGATTGCTAACTCTGGTTAAATGTAACCCAGGAAGACTCCTCAAATGATCCACAACCATCCTGCCCTCAAGTTTCTGCCATTCACCAAGCAACATACCTGACCTTTAAAAAAAATGCTTTCTTTCAGAATGTGGACCTTGCTAGCTAGAAAACAGACCCTTCAGTCCAACTCGTCCATGCTGACCAAATTTCTCAAACTAAACTAGTCCCACTTGCCAGCATTTGGCCCTTATCCCTCTAAACCTTTCCTATTCATGTACCTATGTCTTTTCAATGTCGCAACTATACCTACATCCATCAATTCCTCTGGCAGATTGTTCCACACCTGAAGCATTCTGTGTGAAAATATTTCCCCTGAGGTTCCTTTTAAATCTTCCTTTTCTCACCTCTACATGTCCTCTAGTTTTGAACTCCTCACCCTGGAGGGATAAAAAACCTTTTCTGTTCATCTTATCTATACCCCTCATGATTTTATAAACCTCCAAAAGATCACCCCTCAAACTCCTATGCTCCAGGGGAAAAAGTCCCAGCCCTTCCAAGCCTCTCCTTAACTCAAACCCTCCATTGCTGGCAACATACTGGCAAATCTTTTCTGAATTCTCTCCATTTTAATAATATCCTTCCTGTAGCAGGGCAACCAGAACTGCACACAGTACTCCAACATCTTGTACAACTTCAACATAATGTCCCAACACGTGGTACAAGAGAATAAAGTTGAAGGAGCCTTGGTGAGTGCATCTTGCAAATCATACACACTGCTGTTGTACAATGGTGGTGGAAAGAGTAAACATAAAGTGGTGAGATGGTGTGACAATCAAGCAGGTAGCTCTAGTTTTGGATTGTTTTAAACCTTAAGTGTTGTTAGAGTTACATCCATCCAGTCAAATGGAAGAAATATTCCATCACACTCCTGACACTGCCTTGTAGATGGTGGATAGGTTTTGGAGAGTCCGGAGATGAGTTACTTGCCAAAGAATTCCCAGCTTCTAACCTGCTATTATAACTACAGTATTTATATGGTTAGTTCAGTTTCTGGTCAGTGTTTAGTGGGAGGATTTCGGTGATAGCAGTTTACTGAACGTCAGGGACAGATGGTTAGATTCTCTTCTTGGAGACGGCACTGCCTGACACCTGTGTAGCATGAACATTATACATACCACTTGTCAGTCCAAGACAAAATGTTGTCCACAACAAATTACTTCAGTTTCTGAGCTGAAGACTGTGCAATTAACAGTGAACATCCCTACTTCTGACCTCAGGATGGAGACAAGTTAATAACTGAAACAGCTGAAAATTGTTGGGCCTGACTCCAACAACTACAATCACCCCCCTTTGTACGACTCTAACCTTCCTTCTAATTCCCATTAACTTCAGCTTTGTTAAAGGATCCTTGATGGCTCAGTCTATCAAATATTCACTTGATGTCAAGTGTAGTGACTCTCACTTCACCTCTTACAATTCAGCTGTCTTGTGCATGTTTGGAACAAAGCTGTAACGAGTTCAGAAACTTAGTGGCTCTGACAGAACCCAAACTAGGCATCATTGTTAAAAATCACATGACACCAGGTTATAGTTTAATAGGTTTAATTATAAGCACTAGTTTTTGGAGCACCGCTCCTTCATTGGGTGGTAATGGACAACAACCTGATTTTTAACTTTGTACACCCCAGTCCAACACCAGCATCTCCAAATCCTGACTGGATATCAATAAGCAGCTAAATGTTTTCTTTTTTTATTATTTACCCCCACACTACAGCCTAACTGCGGTAGTGCTTTTTTTTAATGAGCAGCTTATTGCTGAGTAGGTGAAACTTAAAAGCACTGACTTAATGACACCTTCCATCAATTTACTGATGATTGAGAGTAGACCAATGGGGTGATAATTGGCTTGTTGGATTTGTCCTGCTTTTTGTAGACAGGACATGGTTGGACAATTTTTCATGTTGTGGGGTAGGTGCCAGTGTTGTAGCAGTACTGTCACAGCTTGGCTAGGGGTACAGCTAATGCATCTTTGTTACTTTTGTTGGATTATGATAGTATTCAATGCCTTCAACCATTTAATGAATTATCAAATTTGTCAAAGATATTTGCAAATGTGTTTAGTCCTGTTTTTTGTGCTAATGTGCTGGGCTTCCCCATCATTGGAATTAGTAGTGAAGCCTCCTCCTGCAGTGAATTGTTTCCTTGTCCATCCCTATTCCAGATGGCATGTAGCTGAATTGCAGAGCTTGTATCTGATGTGTTGGCTGTGTGTCTTTTGCATGTTTGTTATGCTGTTCTGCAGGCCAGTAATGTTGTGCTATAGCTTCACCAGACTGATGCCTCAATTTTAAATACTGGCTGATGCTTTTCTCGGGATATCCTCCTGTATGCTGCATTAAACCTTGGTACAAACCATCAACCTAATCCAGTTGGAAGCAATCAGATTCTCTTCAGCCGCTGAGATATTGTTTAATTGTTAATAGAACAGCAACTCCCACACCCCTTACCTTCCCATATAAGTAATGAATGAATAAGTTTTTTTTTAAATGCTGTCTGATTTTTCATCAAGGTTGCTTGAAGCAGTACAATTAATTTTTCATTGGCAGTGTCTCCAGGACAATCTGGAGAGTTGATGGCTTGCTGCCACTTTACATTCACCCTGGAAAAATGCTGCTCATCAGTGAAAATGGTGAAGATCCTCGATAGTGGAGAAAAATCAGAATGAATCCTGATCCAGTCCACATGGATTGGCACAATGTCTGCCTCTTCCTATGGCTTTAAAAAGTATTGATGTTTTCTTCTCGGGCTAAGACATTGTTGGTCTACACTGGCAGAGACTGCCATCTACTACGGTAAACAAAGAGGGGGCTGGCAGCACCAGGAGGTGGAGAAGTCAATGTTTTGTACTACAGGCCTGGGATTGAATTATGCAGCATTCACCTTGTACACTGCATGCCCTAATTCAATGACCGTGCTGGAAGATAAAAGATATAGCCTCTTTGCCTCCAGAGCAAAAACCACCTCAAGCTTGCGTCTCGCACACCTGCTGAGCCAGCAGGATTAGAGTTGTAATGCAAATGGTCACCACTAGTGGGCTGCATGGTGGCACAGTGGTTAGCGCTGCTGTCTCACAGCGCCTGAGACCCGGGTTCAATGCCTGACTCAGGCGACTGACTGTGTGGAGTTTGCACGTTCTCCCCGTGTCTGCGTGGGTTTCCTCCAGGTACTCCGGTTTCCTCCCACAGTCCAAAGATGTGCGGGTCAGGTGAATTGGCCATGCTAAATTGCCTGTAGTGTTAGGTAAGGGGTAGGTGTAGGGGTATGGGCTTCGGCGGGTTGGTGTGGACTTGTTGGGCCGAAGGGCCTGTTTCCACACTAAGTAATCTAATCTAATCTAGTAGTCCCTGCCAAGATGTCACTTAAGCTCTCAGACTATCTGAGTAGGCTGAGGATGCAGTTTCTTATTAATTTGCCTTAATCCTAACCCCATCTTCTTTGGCCACTGGGGACATTCCAGGAGAAAGGTATTAGCATGTAAGAAAGATCTCCAAAAAAAATTTCACTGGATGGTCAGAGGCTGAGGCATGACCTTGTAGAAGTTTATAAAATTGCAATCGCAACGTTTAAGAGGCATTTGGATGGGTATATGACTAGGAAGGGTTTGGAGGGATGTGGGCGGGGTGCTGGCAGGTGGGACTAGTTTGGGTTGGGATGTCTGGTCAGTGTGGACGGGTTGGACCGAAGGGTCTGTTTCCATGCTGTACATCTCTGACTCTAAAATCATGAAGGGCATGGACAGGGTAAATAGAGAAGTATTTTTCCCAGGGTGGGGGAGTCCAAAGCTAGAAGGGATAGGTTTAAGGTGACAGGAGAAACATTTAAAAGCGATTTCAGGGGCAATTGTTTCTTCAGAAGGTGATGTGTGTACGGAATGAGCTGTCAGAGGAAGTGGTGGAGGCTGGTACAATTACAATATTTAAAAGGCATCTGGATGGGTTCATGAATAGGAAGGGTTGAGAGGGACATGAGTCAAATGCTGACGAATGGGGATCAATTTAGGATATCTGGTTGGCATAGACCAGTTGGACCAAAGGATCTAATTCCATGCTGGAAAGCTGTATGACTCTATGACATTGACTTCAGTCAACTGTTAATGTTGCTAATTATAAGAATAAAGGGTAGGCCACTCAGGACTGAGATGAGGAAGAATTTCTTCATTCGGAGAGTTGTGAATTTGTGGAATGCTCTATCACAGAAAACTGTTGAGGCCAGTTCTCTAGTTATAATCAAGAAGTAGTTGGACATGACCCTTGCAGCTAAAAGGATCGAGGGGTGTGGAGAAAAAGCAGGAATGGGATACTGAGATTACATGATCAGCCATGTTCATATTGAATGGTGGTGCAGGCTCAAAGGGCCGAATGGCCTACTACATTTCCATGCTTCTGTTGTGGAACTGTCCTTCACTGTCAAATAGCTCCTGTGAATAATAGTCAACCCAAAATGTTAAAACCCACTTCTCTCTCCACTGAGGCTGCCTGACATACCAATTATCCAGCATCTGCTGCTTATCAGAAATGCCAAATTGTTTGTTTGAGCAGATAAAAAAAGATGTTCCAATTGAATAAACATAGGTCTGGTTGCTTTCCAATTAACAAGGGAAGGTGGTAGCAGGGTTTTGAAGGTGAGAGACATTGTGATCAAAGCCCTTGTTATATCCAGAATTGGCAGTACTAGAGCAACAGCAAATTGCAGAGTGACATAAAGTTGAAACAACTGCATAACACGAACTGAACACCACCATAATTTCTCAAGGGAACAAGTCGGCTTCCATCTGCTAACCACCCCCTCTCACAGTAAATGTCACCACAGACCAACAAAAAAAGTTAAACAAGAGCCAAGGTTGATTTGAAAAAACAAAGGGCATAGATTTGTATGGTCTATATCTAATTTTAGCACCAGATTTCACTTTAAACATGATTAAATTACAATAGTCCACATTTTGGAATTATCCCCTTCACATTTCTGTGCTGCCGAGAGTTTTTCATTGTTGTCTTAACAATGGAAGTTTGAAAATGGTCTTTTTCCTATTTGTAGTTTGCTCCTTATTTGAAGAAACCTCTCAGTGCCCCCTTCAGGATACAGTCAGCATGCAAAACTCAATCAGGCTCACCTTTCAGCTAAATGTCTATACTGCAGCGTTTGCTGTTTTAATGAATTCCCAGCCTCATCCATAAAGATATTTCTTCCACAAATATTGATAATTGTTCCATCTACTTGGACAGGGGATATCATCAGAGAATAATGCCACTCAAACAGCTGACATTTCGGTGATATTTGCTTAAATGCCAAAATCGATTTAATAGAGCAAGAATTTGGAGAGGAAGCACCCGTTCCCTGTGAGACTGACTAATAAAGTTAATAAAGTCAGGCAGACATCTTACAAAGAACCGACCAAACGTCTGTGGATATTCCCCATTATATTACAATGGAGATCTCTGTGAATTGCAATGGAAAGTGGGAGTGATTCCTCCTGATTTCCATGGAACTGGCCATACTCACCTTAGACAGAATGAAAAATGGATCACTATTGAAATAAAGGGTACCCAACAAGTTCCTTCCCTGTTTCATTCATATTCTTGGGTTCAAATAAACGTTTCTCAATTACTTTCCATAAACGAAATTTGGAATCCTCTATCAGCACAGGATTATTTGCGACACAAAATTGTTGAAGGCAAAAAAGATGAATGTTTTCAAAAAAGCGTGAGGCACGGTCTTTAAGGTTAAAGAGATTAAAGGGCATAGGGAGAAAGCAGGAACATTATTTTTCCCCCTAAAGGGAGTAATGTTCCCCCTAAGCAGTTGCGCATGTGTGCTGCCCCCTCAAGGTTCCATGCATGGCAATTCATGTTGGCTTGCCAATCATGCCATTGACTTCCAGGTCCAGAAGTATGGGGCGGCATGGTGGCACAGTGGTTAGCACTGCTGCCTCACAGTGCCAGAGACTGGGGTTCAATTCCCGCCTCAGGCAACTCTCTGTGTGGAGTTTGCACATTCTTCCCGTGTCTGCGTGGGTTTCCTCCCACAATTAAGTGAATTGGCCATGCTAAATTGCCCGTAGTGTTAGGTGAAGGGGTAAATGTAGGAGAATGGGTCTGGGTGGGTCACACTTCGGCGGGCCAGTGTGGACTTGTTGGGCTGAAGGGCCTGTTTCCATACTGTAAGTAATCTAATCTAATCTGCCCCAACATGAAGTTTGGAGGCCTGTGCAGCTGGGAAAAACAAACTAGACGTAATGCTGATTCCCTTTTGAATGATCAGCTGTGATCATGTTGAATGACACAGCAGGTTCGACTGGCTGAATGGCCTATTCCTGCTTCTATTTTCTGTGTTTATATGTGTCTAGGAGGTTGTTGGTGCAGAAATAAATTGAGTTCTGAAGATTGAGACAGATGAACTTCTGTTAGATAAATGCATCAAGCAATATGGAGAGAATACTGCCACAGCCTGAATAACTCACTCCTCTTTTCTAATTCCCTCTGAAAACTGGCCTGAGCTACTGTCTCAGAGATTAATGTCCGCGTACTCATCCAAAATGAGTAGCAAGTACACAGCCTGGACAAAGAAGCACAAGATTGCAATCTGATGGCAGTTTAGGTTAAGTATGTTCAGTTATCTCTGGATAAGAAAATGAAAAGAATTCTTCTTGCTCACACCTACCTCTCCTCTCTCCTGACAAATCCACTCAGAAACAAATGTCGCAGCTCCCTATACATTGGCAAAATAAATGAAAGCATGAACTCAAATCTGCACATAGTGACCCAAAGAGCTTAATTTTAGAACTCCAAGCAACTTTATCAACCCACTTCAGCACAGCACTATCCATCAAGTTGATAACAGCAGTTTCCTTGTCAATTATAAAAAGACAAATTGTTACATTCAGTTGATTCCGTTTGTATGTGCACTGTCATTGTAAAGCAGATGCATACAAACAAAGAAGTTCCTGGGAAGGCAATTGAAGCGTTATGATTGACCTCAGCGTCTCAGGTTTAGGAAGGAGAAAACTCAGAGTCCCTCTCTTAATCTGAGGAGACGTACGGTGCTGGAAAGGCACAGCAGGTCAAGCAGCATCCAAGGAGCAGGAGAATCAAAGTTTCGGGTATTAGCCCTTCATCAGGATTGTAGGAGTTTTTGACTCTGATCTCCAGCATCTGCAGTCCTTGCTTTCTCCTGATCATCAGAGGACCCACATTCACAGCTTGGGAGTAAAAACAGAGAATACTGGAAATACCCAGCTGGTCTGGCAGCATCTGTGGCCCGGGAAACAGAGTTAACATTTCTGATTGAAGAACTGTCATTTGACGTGGTCAAAGGCAGGATTTTCACTTCCCTAACATTTTCAGTGCTGACAAACAACCAGTGAGCTCTGCCTGACCTGCTGAATCTTCCCAACATTTTCCATTATTTATTTCAGGCGTCCAGATTTTCTTTCCACATCCAGGATGTCTGTGTGAGGAAAGGATAGGATTCTACCATGACGGACCTGAGTATTACTGACCTGCTATGAGTGACGATTTAGAATGGATTGTTTGAGATAGCAGAGAGCTGTGGGCACCAATGAACCAGACAGTTTGAACAAGGAAGGAACTAAAAGGGGAGACTTTTCTTTAAAAGAAAAGGCAGGGGCTAATAAGATCAAACCTTGTTTCCTTGCTTCTAAATAAAGTGTTCCCTCAATTCAAATTTGTTGGTATAAAATTGATTTATGTGCAATGGAATTGCCTCATTAAAGCCTTATTTGGGTGGATCTCCCTTCTGACCCTTTAATTCACAAAACCAATCAATAACTAAACTGCCATAATTGCAGTTTGCAAAGAAATGTTGAAACTCAAAGAGGCAGTATAGTATTAAGCACATTGACATGTTTAAAAATAAAGTCGAGCCACACCAGTGTGGTTAGCACTGGTGGCATCATTCCACTGCACTGTAAACTGACATTATTTCTTCAGAAACTGGGAAAGCCTGACATTGTTGGATCTCCATTGGAATGACCTTTGACACTCCCCTGCTCCTCCTCACAGAGGGTCATCACGTATGCCTGCCAGTCGAACTTCTTCCTAGTTTCGGTAGGTAAAAGTGGATCAGGAGTTCATGACTGATGGCACACTCAAGTTGTAAAGATAAGCAGGTAGGGTGTTAAGAAAACACTCCTGCTGTTTGCTGTAGGCAGAGATTTTGCTTTGGTTTTGTTTCCCTAAACAGCGATAGCTTAGACCAGTTCAGATTGGTGTTTCAGAGGTCAGTTTATTGCTAAGAACAAAGAATATTATTCTAGCAGAACTTTGTGAAGATGTGGACTGTTCTTAACGCGTGGGTTGTCTTGTAAACCCGGTGATGCAGAACAATCAACTGAATGCACTCACTCCCACATGTTGAGTACAGACCTAGCCTTTCCCCAATGCACTTAGAATTATGTATTTAAAAAGTTACAAAGCAACAAAAAAAGGCTAACAACAACCTGAAGCTACACCCACATACTGGGCCCTACAATCTAGCAAAAGCAGTTATCTTCTGTTAAATACATAATTCACACTCCGTGGCAACACTCAGCAGCTTGTAAAGTTTGAGTTGAGCCCTATTGCACAAACATTCAGCTGCATTAGATTACCCTTGAGATTTTCAGGAAACGCATCTATTTTCAAATGGCAATGGATGGTCAGTTTTTGGCTAGAAACGTGGGAAAGCATTCACATCCCTTCTTATCATACGATCTCAGTGTTACTCACAACTTTGGACACTAACTTAAAATGGGGTTGAAAATAGGTTTGATTCAGGACAAAGTTTAGGCAGTCAATGCTTCATTGGGTTCAATACAATACACCTTGTAAGTTAACCTGACACCAGGTATGGCACCAAAGGATGAAGGAAATGCTGGAGGGCTGGAATCCATCAATGCTGGCATTGTAAATACAAGGTAGACAAGCAGGAGGCTGAAAGAACACAGCAAGCCAGGCAGCATCGAGAGGTGGAGAAGTCAACGTTTCGGTCTAACCAATTAAATACAACAGCAAACCTGTATCAAATCCAGCAAAGTACAGCATTCGACTTCCATGATCAAACTTAGGCATCATTATCAGCAAACTACACGTTCAAGTGTAGATAAAGTACACTAATGAAATTGCAATTCCAAGATCTGTTGAAAAACAGCAATGAACTACAGAGCTGAAGCCAGTTGAAATACAGCAACTTACATTCAAAGAGAGACCATAATTCAGTGGAAGTGTGTGCTAAACTCTGAGAAACACAGTTTTGTAATACATTGTGATGAGGGCTATAGAAATCTTTGATAAAGAGCTTGGTTTTAAGGAAATTCTTAAACTTGGCACAGGAGGTAATTTGAAAATTCTAAAATATGGGAACTCAATGGCTGTCATCAACTTGAAGGATATAGGGGGCACAACTGGTCAGAATAGGAGTATACAGTTCTCCAAGAATACTACATCTAAAGATGCTCAAGGTTAGAATTTTAAATTTAAGGCACTCGGGTATTGGAAGCCAACGTGGTACAATGAGATCAAGGCTCAGAGTCATACAGCAAGGAAAAAGACCCTTTGGCCTAACTAGTCCATGCCGACCATATTTCCCAAACTAATCCCACTTGCATGCCCACATCATTGCAAACTTTTCCTATTCACGTACCTGTCCAAAAGCCTCTTAAATGGTGTAATTGTATCTGCACCTACCATTTTCCTTGGCAGTTCATTCCACATACAAACCACCCTCTGCGAGAAAATGTTGCCTCTCTGGTTCCTTTTAAATCTTTCCCTTCTCACCTTAAAATTATGCCGTCCAGTTTGAACTCCCCATCCAAGGGGAAAAGGTCTTTGTTATTCACCTTACCTATGCCCCTCACGACTTTTATAAATTTCTAAATGGTCACCCCTCAACCTCCTATACTCCATTGAAAAAAGTCCCAGCCGATCTAGCCTCTCATGGAGTCATAGAGACGTACAGCATGGAAACAGACCCTTCAGTCCAACCCGTCCATGCCGACCAGGTATCCCAACCCAATCTAGTCCCATCTGCCAGCACCTGGCCTATATCCCTCCAAACCCTTCCTATTCATATACCCATCCAAATGCCTCTTAAATGTTGCAATTATACCAGCCTCCACCACTTCTTCTGGCAGCTCAATCCATACACATACCACCCTCTGTGTGAAAAAGCTGCCCCTTGAGTCTCTTTTATATCTTTCCCCTCTCACCCTAAACCTATGCCCTCTAGTTCTGGACTGCTCTGACCTCAGGGAAAAGACTTTGTCTATTTATCCTATCCATGCCCCTCATAATTTTGTAAACCTCTGTAAGGTCACCCCTCAGCCTCTGACACTCCAGGGAAACTGCCCCAGCCTGTTCAGCCTCTCCCTATACCTCAGATCCTCCAACCCTGGCAGCATCCTTGTAAATCTTTTCTGAACCCTTACACATTTCACAACATCTTTCCGATAGGAAGGAGACCAGAATTGCACGTAATATTTCAATAGTGGCCTAACCAATGTCCTGTACAGCTACAACATGACCTCCCAACGCCTATACTTAATACTCTGACCAATAAAAGAAAGCATACCAAACACCTTCTTCACTGTCCTATATACCTGTGACTCCACTTTCAAGGAGCTATGAACCTGCACTCCAAGGTCTCTTTGTTCAGCAACACTCTCTAGGACCTTACCATTAAGTGTATAAGTCCTGCTAAGATTTGCTTTTACAAAATGCAGCACCTCATAGTTATCTGAATTAAACTCCATCTGCCACTTTGCAGACCATTGTCCCATCTGGTCCAGATCCTGTTGTAATCTGAGGTAACCCTCTTCGCTGTCCACTACACCTCCAATTTTGGTGTCATCTGCAAATTTACTAACTGTACCTCTTATGCTCGCATCCAAGTCATTAATGTAAGTGACAAAAAGTAGAGGACCCAGCACCGATCCTTGTGGCACTCCACTGGTCATAGGCCTCCAGCCTCAAAAGAAACCCTCCACGACCACTCTCTGTCTTCTACCTTTGAGCCAGTTCTGTATCCAAATGGCTAGTTCTCCCTGTATTCCATGAGATCTAACCTTGCTAACCAGTCTCTCATGGGGAACCTTGTTGAACGCCTCACTGAAGTGCATATAGATCACATCCACAGTTCTGCCCTCAAACCTCTTTGTTACTCCTTCAAAAAACTCAATCAAGTTTGTGAGACATGATTTCCCAGATATGCTCTCCTTACAACTCAAACCCTCCAATCCCGGTAACATCCTAATAAATCTTTTCTGCACCCCCTCCAATTTACTAGCGTCCTTCCTTTAACTGGGTGACCAGAACTGTACATATTACTTCATAAAGAGAGCTTGGTGCTCTTCAGAATGTATACAAACTGGACCTAATGAAGCTAACTCAAGTTAAAGCGTGTCCATTTCCATTCCACATACACATTTTTTAAAAAGACACTAATTTCTGCCAATCCACTTTCTGCCAACGATATTAATATTAATTACAAATTTTGAATCGTATTCCTTCAGATTTTAATTGTCATTGGAGATTTTATAATATAAATCTTAATCCAATCTTTCTTCACCTCACTAAAGTCTACCCTGCAGATTCATGCCAGAATTTGGAGGTTAGGCATTACACCGGGAAGATCAGTGGGCTCTTTAACGGATGCATGTATCACATTGGATGGAAACAGGATTCTGCTTGTGTCACACATTCACTTCATAAGTGGAATGATTGGATAGTGATCAAAAGTGAGAAACCTATTTATATCAGACTTCAGGTCGAAACTATTGTATCTTAACTGTTAGATTAACTGAGATCGACTAGCTCAGCATAACACTAATGACCAGAAAAGTAAGACAAGCAATCAGCTACCATGATGGAATAAAATTATTCTGCTAAGGCATTCAAAGGGTTAACCAATGCAGACTGTCTAAAAGAGATAATTCTGCTGAAATCCAAACCTCATATTTAATAGAATGCATTTAGATGCCTGTATAGGCACAGTGTGTTTTCTTCAATGCAGAATTTAATTCAGTAAAATAGAAATGCAAATTTAATTCATTTTTTATTAATAGGTGCTTTATTAAAGTCACATAATTTGATTGGTTGATGAACAGACTCCATCAATTCCCTTGCTGGATTTCTGCACTTTGAGAACTTAATTTAAATTTCAAAAGTGGCTTTGCTCATGTTCTTAAAAAGGATCAACTGCCAATCTTCCTCCTAATGGTTACAGGAACATCTAGTTTGTAATTGATGTAATTAGGGGTTAGTTGATGGCACGATGGTCTCTGTGACAGAACTGCGCCCTGGGCTCAAGCTCAATTCCAGTACCTGAGTGCCTCATTCTGGCTGTCACTGCATGCAGTATAGAAAGAGTGCTATATTGTCTGAGGCACCAGCCCCATCTTTTGATTGTGACATTAAATCATTTGCCTCAAGGAGTTGTTAAGGATTTTTGAAGATAGAATTATACAGTATCCTAGCTAACCGTCCTTCCTTGTCCAATATCACTGTCTGTGATAGCTTTCTGTCTGCTGAATGAGGAACACTTATCTCCATAACAGTCACAGCATATCAAAATAATTCATAGAAGGTAAAGTGCCTTGTGACAATCTCATAAAAGACAAGTTGCAACATAAACTGCAAGCTTTTTTTTCTTTATCATTCTGCATTTGCCTGTCTTTATTCCCATTCTTTACAACCTTGATGGCATCTTGCGTGATTAACTCTGTCCCTTATCCTAGTTCCTCAACAGAAACATCTTAACTGAGGAAGTAATTTTAATCTCATCTATTGAGAAGCGGACCTACAGGATCAGGTCAGAATGCCTGCTTCATACACTGTTCGATTTTACTCTCCACTGACTTAAATTTGGGAAAGTGTTACCTTCTTTTATTAGGATCATAGGAAGACCATGGGGTGAGGCGTGACTCGGGTAAAGATTCAGTCTAGCCTTTGAGTTGTAATTTTTGCTGAGCCGATCGGGAGAAATCAGTGAAACCCTTAAAAAGGATACTCACACAGAAACCAAAACATGGAGAGAAAAGATATTTTAGAAACATTAGGCTTTTTGGGTCTGCTGTTCATTTAAACATTTCCTGGAATACAGCACACAGAAAATTGGACTCCGCATTTCCAAACTTGACCACTCAGAAAGCTGGAATTAATTACAACACTTGGCCAACACCTTGTTTACTAATCAGTCTGCTCTTGATCTTGAGTCCAGATTCTGAATATATTGATTCATTAGAGTTACAGCATGACAAAAGCAAATCAGTCGTATAGTTTGTTTTCAATTCCACAAATTACAGTCACAGAGAATGATGTGAGTCCAACTCCATGTAAAATCAGGGAGGCTATTCAGTCAAAGTATTCCTCAAATGTCTCGCTTTAGTTTTGCCTACATTCTGCCACTGAATTGAAGACACAAATCTTGAGGTGAATAGGGTTTGTATCAATGTCACTACAAAATGCATTAAAAGAGACAAAGCCCTGATGGGGATTAACAGCCAGAAGGACACAAGAGAGTTAGGAAAATTTCCATTAGAGTAAGATGACTGCAAAAGCTATATAGCACCTCTTGACAGAACAGACCATACTGGGAGATGTGTAAAACGCCAGTGCTGAAATCCAAACATAGATAGACAAGTGAGGAAGACATCCTTGCAATATGTAATTGACATATGCAGCCAGTAACAAGACAAAGGATAGCTACTGGGAAGGAAACGTCTGTGCTTAGAAGCTACAAGGAAACACGGAGCCTGCAGCAGTTTCATATATGTTTTAGGAAAAGGATTGCACACGTTCGGAAAATTAATCTACCTAAACTTCGCCACTTTCTCTTAGTGTCCTCAACTAATCATTTTCAGGTCCCGTTCACTGAGGGAGACGTTAGCGAAATTGCCTAACGGCTCCTTTGCTCTCTTTCCCCTCCCTTTGTGAGTACCTGTCTCACCTGTCCCAGTATCACCCACACGTTTCTGAGTCGCCTTCCTTATTCGATGCTGATCACACAGTCTCCCTATTCCCGATGCCAACCCAGTGAACTGCCGCTGCTAAGTGTATGTCAGTGCAAATTCCCGCTGAGGACAGGACTGAGTCCTATTGTTGCGAGCCCATTATGGTACACATTGGCGTTTCTCATACACTGTAGGTATTTGCAGATCATTCGGTAACAGGCTAGCTCTGCTCTGAAGAGAAAGCTGTACCAGAATAAGAAGTGAACGTTCCCTTCACCCGCCCCATTAACAGTAACGGGGAGGGAGAGAGAGACTCACAAAGGAGTCTAACAGGCGACCAACTGAACCAGCTAATGAAGGATGAACGCCACTGTCAAAGACAGTGTTCTTCAGAAACCGCACCTGAATAGAACCACCTCTCTCGGCCCCCTCAAAATAAACGAGGGGACACTTACCCAAAACATTGCCTTGTTTTTATAAAGTGAGTTGATTTTTTAAAGTATTTAATAGCTGGCAATCACAGCCAATGAAAGGGAATGCATTTCCCATTTTGCAATAGATTATCCATTAGCTGCTGCCAATGGGTAGTTCAAAGCAACCATTCCAATACCAAGTAAAACATTGCTACTGTTCTACTCAAGGCGACGGGAAGGAGACGATTGCAAAAGCTCTTTCGAAACCAAACATTTACAAGTTCTTCCCAACCTTTAAGTACTATGGGGAATTTATATATATATTTAAACACACACACTTACTTTAAATTCCAGTTTTTTTTTGCCAAGTCACAGATGTCTATGAGAAACTAGCTTTTTTAAAAAATGCATCTTTCAGGAAGCTTTAAACCAAAAACAGAATCCAGCCGGTTTTCCTTCGGTAAAGATGCGGTGGATTAGCCAAAAGACAATTACATTGAAACTACTGATTTTCCAAGCCAGTAGCAATTTGTGAATAGAAAACGGGACCGTTAATACGGCAACAAATCAAAAATCACTAGATAATTATGACTAAGTCAAAATGAAAATAAAGAGATTTTAGGTTACCTTGCTTGTCAAAGGGCTCCTTCAAGCAGCGGGGAAGAGCACTTGCCTGGATTAGCCCTGTTCGCTCTGCTTTGGACAATCTCAAAGATTCGGGCAGCAACGATGACAGAGGACTTCACTGATCACCCATCTATATAGGCTCTTCTCAGCTCATGTTCTGAACTAGTTGTCTCCACACCTGTCCCAGTCCTGCTCTTGAGAGTCCAAATGCCACTCCTTTGGCAAGACTCGCCGTACAAAGGTTAAGGGGAAACAGTGCTGGAAGTCTACCGGTCGCCACTGTATACAGTTGGGAGCCACCTGGTCGTGTTGTGCCTTGTGCAGTGTGTGTGTGTGTGTGTGGCGGAAGAGGAGAGTAGTTGGGGGAAGTGGTTTGCCCCTGTGCTGTGATTGCGGATGCTGTCTGGCTCTCCTTTCTCTCTCTGTTCAGTGTCTGTGAGGCACCCTGCACGGGATTAGGGTTGAGCTCCCACCTCATACCTCTGTGTGATATCAGGAGCGCACGCAGTGCCCTCATCTCACTGCTACTCCGAGCACCAGCCTCTAGCCTGCACCAAAATCTGAACTGGATCTTGCACAGAAACTGGACTGGCTCTTGTTTTGTTTCCCATTCCTCCAGGCAGCTGTGTTATTTATTCATGACATTCTTTCCCTCTTGTCCATAAGAGATACACAAATGCTAAAGTTTTTACTGACATAATCCTGTTTTACATCTGAGATTTAAATTAAACTTTTCACCCGCAGAAAAAAATCAATTCAGGAGTTTAAACATCCATAAATAGATGTTTACTGTGTTTTTTTTCCCAGTAGAACGTTATTAAACGACTTGCACAGTAGCAAGATTTTGGTTACGTAAGTTAAATGGCTTTTTAAAACTAATAATTAGAACAGCTAATTTTGGAGAGTTATACAAAACATGACTCAGATTGAGCTTTGAGAGGAGTCACATTTTCTGCTCCAATTCACCCTCCCCCCTCTCTTGCACGTTCTAATCCTTCTCAGGAGAAAGTCTCACGTCACAGCCATCATATAGGCAGCTCACCCAAGTGGCTGGTGGATGGAGCGATAACGTAGTCGAATCTAATCCCCTTCTTGCTCAACAGTCCCACCAGTGTACACTCAGGTTTGAGATGTGACCATGAGTGGGATTCCAGCTTCCGTTTTTGTCCTCTGATGTCTTCCTATAATCATCATGTGTCTGCTCGACTAACGCAACACAGAATATGAAACCATCTACAAAGTTTAATCATCACCAATTTTTTTAACCAACATTATTATTCTGGTATTGATTAGGGTTCTTCAGCCTCGTAGCAGGAACCCATTGAAGAAATTAGTCAAGTAAAACTCTCAACCAATCCACTAACTTAATTTTTGTGCATATTGCCAATATAGTTGGTGCTCCTTAATTGTCATTACTAGACTTATTGGACCCCTTCAGTGGGAAGTTAAGCATAAATAATATCACTGTGGGTCTGGAGTTACATATAGAACATAGAACATAGAAGGATACAGCGCAGTACAGGCCCTTCGGCCCTCGATGTTGCGCCGACCGAATCCTACCTAACCTATACTAGCCCAATAACTTCCAAATGCCTATCCAATGCCCGCTTAAATGACCATAAAGAAGGAGAGTTCACCACTGATACGGGCAGGGCATTCCATGAACTCACAACCTGCTGTGTGAAGAATCTACCCCTAACATCTGTCCTATACCTACCACCCCTTAATTTAAAGCTATGTCCCCTAGTAACACCTGACTCCATTAGCGGTAAAAGGTTCTTAGTATCTACCCTATCTAAACCCCTAATCATCTTATACATCTTATAGTATCATCTTATAGTACAGACCAGGTCACTTTGGAATATTGCATTAAATTCTAGTCTCCCTGCCAAAGGAATGGTATTGTTAAACTTGAAAGGGTTTGGAAAAGACTTACAAGAGTGTTTTTCGGGTTGAGAGCTTGACCTATATGGAGAAGCTGAATAGGCTGGGACTATTTTCTGCAGAGCGGCTGAGGGGTAATCTTATAGAGACTTATAAGATCGCGAGGGACATGGATAAATGTGAATAGTCAAAGTCTTTTTGCCAGGGTAGGAGAGACCAAAATTAGGTATAAGATGAGGGGAAAGATATGAAAGTGATTTGAGAGGCAACATTTTCACACAGAGGGTGAAATGGAACGCTCTGCCAGAGGAAGTGGTGAGGCTGCTACAATTACAACATTTCAAAGGCATCTGGATGGCTGCATAAGTAGAATGGGGTTACTGGGATATGGTCCAAATGCTGTCAAATGGAATAGATTAGTTTAGGATATCTGGATGCCAAGGACAAGTTAGATCGAAGGCTCTGTTTCCATGCTGTACAGATCTATGACTATATGACAGCAGTTATACTATGCTAAAAGGTTAGTAATACGCTAAATGGGTCTTACAACAATGGTGATAGTTTCACGGTCGACATGACTGACCAGCTGCAATGGTGGAATTTGAACCAGTTCCCCTGGACCATTAGCTGAAGCCTTTTGGATTACAAGGCTGGTGACATTGCTGCCATGTCACCATCTTCCTTTGGTGCAGGATGGTGATTGCACTTGAAATTTAGCTGCTGGAATATACTGCACCATGTCAGACTGATCTGCACTATTTATGAACTCATCAACCTGGGAACCTAAGAATATTCTTTATGTTGTCTTTATTCTAAATTGTGCTGCTGGCAGTGTTGGATGCTAGGTCGTTGATCTATGCTTGCTTGGTAATGGGTTCTAGCATATAATTTTACTGACAACATGTGGGTTGAGCAGCCAGTTTTCAGATTGTTGGCCTGAGTAGGCTAACAGCCTGAACCTGAAGTCACAAATGGAACTTACAAACAGCAGTGCCTGCATAAATCATGTCCTGTTGTTGTCGCCAGATCTATGAAAATATTAAGCAATATGAAAGAGGCAAATTTGGACCAACAACTGATCTACCAGTGGCGGAAGTCCCACTTCATAAATAGCTTATCAGAGATGGAGCCACAGGCAATGTGTATTCAACAAGAGATATTGGCGTCACACTGAGGCACAGTGTATTGAATCGAACCATATCCCTGGGGGTACCATTAATGCACTCCATCAGACTGTCCCAATTTCAGCAGTTGCAGTTACTTCCACTGCTAATAATGTCAATATTTTGTATGATTAATTCAGAGTAAGATTTTAACCTATTTCATTTTAAATTCTGAGCATTTTGAAGTTTTGTAAGCTTGTTTTTCAATGATGAGTTTTTTGTTTCAGTGGCAGATTAATTAAAGGAATTGACAAGTGAGTTCAGTTACTGCTTACATGGATTGAGTTGGGCTTGAGGAGGTGGGGGTAACATCAACGCAGGTGATGTAATCTCATGCCTGTGATTTGCACAGTCTCCCCCGAGCTTACTCTTCCTCAACTCAAAAATTCCAATTGAACCAAATCACATCCTGTCCGCTCCCACCTTCCTGATCCAGTCACACTGCTTGCATTTGGATTCCTGACATCAAATGTATAATGTTCTGCCTCTCCTCCCATATTCCCTGCTGAGCGATGAATTAGGATTATTCATCTTGACCCAACATGTCTGCCACTCACCTTTAGCTCATCAACAGATGTGGGACTCCATGAGAGGTAACACATTGTGGGTCAGTTACAGGAACTCTCATTCAGGTCTTGGAATTTCAGTCTGTCTTGGTGGCTGCATTTATATTATGCGATTTACGTTTTGAAGGACGAATTCAAAATTGTTGTCATATGGTGTCTTTGAAGATGTCTCCATGCAATAAAAGCAATTTGGTTAGACTCTCAGGAGCTTTCAGATTAATTCTTTATTTACATTATGCTAACAGTAAATGCTAATTGAGAAAAATATTGAAGCAACTGCTTCTTTCTTTAGTGTGTATCCATTATTAGGTGATCATGACATCATTGACATAACGTCTAATGTAAAGAGTTAACCCTTTACACTACATAGACATCAGTAGCAGTTAGATTTAGAGTCATAGAGTTGTACAGCACAGAAACAGAGCCTTCGATCCAACTGAACTAATCTAGTCCCATTTGCCATCATCTGGCCCATTTCCCTCTAAACCCTTCCAATTCATGTATCAATTCAGATGCCTTTTAAATGTTGTAATTGTACCAGCCTCCACCACGTCTCCTTGTAGTTTATTCCATACATGCCCCATTCTCTGCATGAAAAAAATTGTCCCTTCTTAAATTTTCCCCCTCTCAGCTTAAACCTGTGCCCTCTATTTTTGGGCTCACCTATTCTGAAAAAAAGACTTTGGCTCTTCACCTTATCCATGCCCCTTATGGTTTTATAAACCACTATAAGATCACCCCTTAGATTCCGATGCTCCATGGAAAATAGCCCTAGATTATTCAGCCTCTCCCTATAACTCAAACCCTCCAATCCTGCCAATATCCTTGTAAAACATCTCTGAATCCTTTTAGTTGCACAAACACACAAGCACAGGATTGCACCTCAGTAATTGGAATCAGTACACTATAGGCTCCTCGGGAGTCAACATAAAGTTGCAAGCAGGCTGTAATGATGAAGCAGCAAGTCCAATGCACCTGTAAAAGTGATGTCCACCAAGAGTAGCAGCCATTGGGTTTACTGTGGACACTGAGGAAGCAGTTGAGGCCATTTCTGTCAATCCTGGTCCAATGCTGAAACCCCATTCAAATCACTGTTCTGGTCATCTAGCTCTGTTTCAGTTTCCACAGATACTCTCTCATCTGTCGAGTGCTCTCAGCAGTTTCGTTTTTTTATTTCAGATTTCCAGTGGCTTGCTTTCATTGAAGGATTTGCCTCTGTCTCTTTCAAACCTGTTGCTGGAAATTGCAGCTTGGTGTCACTCTTCTCAATCACAACTAAATCAATCAAATTATACACACTCCCAAGAAGCTGCCCCACTTGTCAGTATGGCTCTCTGGAGCACAGTAAATTTGTATGGGCTGGTAATTTTCTTAGTGAGCAAGCAGACAGTGCATGTCCCTGTCTCGATCCCAGTGCAGCATAATTGTTCATTTCCAGACTGCTTCTAACAGCATACTTACAGATGGTAAACAGGACATTAAATTTGTTCAGAGCATACATGAGGAAAAGGCAACACATAGAAATACCCATCCCAGAACGTCATGTCTTGCCCTTACATATTTGTCAGATTTCAGTTGTATTGAATAGGCTCATGAGATTTACAGTATGCAGAATAACTGAGAGCTGTCATGTTCACAGTAATGAATTAACCAAACTTTAGTGGCCTCAGAATTTACTGCAGATATTTCGTCTGCTCCAAAAATCCTTCCATTTCCTTCCTTCATGTGACTAAGGACTATGGCCCTTTTCCTTTTTTCCTGAAATTGCTAATTGTTGCTCAAATCTGTTTCTATGAATAGGGACACACCACCTCCCTAACACTCCCATTCATATACCCATTTCTTTAAGTGTGAAGTCATATAACTGTGGAGTGCCATACATACCTTCCCTGACATACACACACACACACACGCACACACACACACAGTCATAGAGATGTACATCACAGGAACAGGCCCTTCAGTCTAACTCATCCATGCCAACTAGACATACTAATTTAGTCCCATTTGCCAGCACTTGACACATATTCCTCTAAACTCTTCCTATTTATATGCCCATCCAGATGCCTTTTAAATACTGTAATTGTACCAGCTGCCACCATTTCCTCTGGCAGCTAATTCCATACACCCACCCACCTTCAGTGTGAAAAAGTTGCCCATTAGGTCTCTTTTATATCTTTCGCCTCACATCCTATGCCCTCTAGTTCTGGACTCTCCCACCCTGGGGAAAAGACTTTGTCTACTTATCCTAAGCATGTCTCTCATGGTTTTATAAACCTCTATAAGGTCATCCCTCAGCCTCCGATGGTCCAGGGAAAACAGTCCCAGCCTGTTCAGCCTCTCCCTATAGCTCAAACCCTCCAACTCTGGCAACTTTCTAGTAAATCTTTTCTGAACCCTTTCAAGTTTCACAACATCCTTCTAATGTTGTGAATTGCATGCTATATTCTAAAAATGTTCTCACGAAATGTGCTGTACAGCAGCAACATGACCCCCAATTCCGATATTCAATACTCTGACCAATAAAGGAAAGCATACCAAACGCGCCCTTCACTATCCTATCTACCTGTGACTCTACTTTGAAGGAACTATGAATCTACACTCAAAGATGTCTTTGTTCAGCAACACTCCCCAGGACTTTAGCATTAAGTGTGTGAGTCTTGCTCTGATTTGTCTTTCCAAAATGCTGAATTTCACATTTATCTAAATTAAACTCCTTCCGCTACTCCTCAACCCATTGACCCATCTGATCAAGATCCCGTGGTACTTTGAGGTAACCTTCGCTGTCAACTACATCTCCAATTTTGGTGTCATTTGTTAACTTACTAACTATACCTCCTATGTTCACATCCAAATCATTTACATAAATGACGAAAAGCATATCACTGATCACAGGCGTCCAATCTGAAAAGCAATCCTCCACCATCACCCTCTGTCTTCTATCTTCGAGCCAGTTCTGTATCCAAATGGCTAGTTTTCCCTGTATTCCAAGCAATCTAACCTTGCTAACCAGTCTCCTACGAGGAACCTTGTCGAATGCATTAGTAAAGACCATATAGATCACGTCCACTGCTCTGCTTTCATCAATCCTCTTTGTTACTTCTTCCAAAACCTCAATCAATTGATTGGCAATTGAAAACTTCTTTTTGACCTAGATGTGGGTCGTTGGGTTGTTTTGTTCAGGCAGTTCAAAGGAGGATGGTGAAGTCTGACACAATTGCTCCATAGTTTCAACTAGGTCAATCACTAACATTTTGTTACAGGGAAGAATAGAAAGGAGTTGTCACTGCTGCAAGTGTTTTTCAAAAGCTCCCAGAGAAATAATCTGATCACATCAGGAAATGCGACCCCAAAAGGGCTAAAGTGGTTCCCTATATACCTGTCCTCTGCTAAGTTATTGCATGCAGGTAGGCTTGATTAAAAAAAATGTTGCTCATCACCTGAGAAAAATGTATATTTCTTCACAGAAATTTGTATTCTCTTGAAACTTAGGCATTTGGTGAGCTTCCTCTCAATCTATAACAGGGTACACGGAGAAGTTGTTGACCAATGGCAATTGTTTCCTTAACTAAATCCTGGCATTCTCTTTATTCTATTCTATTGAAACATTTAATGATCTCCTCTCTTTGGATACTCTAAATATCTTGCAAATTCTTTCTCATCTCTGCACGAAACCTATTCCACAGTCTGATACTTCAACAGATTCTTTTCCAATGTTTCAAAACTTCTCAAGCCCTCAACCATTTCTTTCCCAAGATGGCGGTGGAGGTGATATGGGGGATTTCTTAGTGGGGGCTGAGCCTGGGGCTCATCCACTTCCTTTCTCTTTTTTTAGTTCTTTTTACTTCTGCTCTTTTTCTTTTTTGGAAGGGTGGGTGAAGGGGGAGCCCTCCAGTGGCAGCAGCAGCAATGCTAGGAAGAGTCAGATACAGCTCCATCCCAGCCTGGGGTCTCCCGGCCTGGATCTGCAGCCTAGGCCTACAGCCTCGGCCGAGACTCCAGGATCACAACTAGGTCCAGTCTGCTGAAGGAGGAGAAAGGTGGTCCCAGAGTGGCAGTCTCCCAGCACAGTGGTCTCCCAGCACAGTGGTCTCCTGGCATAGTGGTCTCCTGGTGTGGTGGTCTCCTGGTGTGGTGGTTTCCCCGTGTGGAGGTCTCCTGGTGTGGAGGTTTCCTGGTGAGGGGGGTTCCTATTCCCTGTGTGGATGTCTTCTTCATCTTCAGTGTCCAAGTATTCCAGCGGCTGACAGGTGGTCTTGTCCAGGAGTTAAAAATCACACAATACCAGGTTACAGTCCAAAAGGTTTGTTTGAAACTTGATTTGTCCAAACTAGGTTTGTTCAATATATCATTTCAGTTTCACTACATTGTAATCTTTTGCTACAAGTTCTGTGTGTTATGATCTTATATTCCACAATCACCTGATGAAGGAGCACGCTCCAAAAGCTCGTGCTTCCAAATAAACCCGTTGGACTATTACCTGGTGTTGTGTGATTTTTAAGTCTGCCCACCCCAGTCCAACACTGGCTCCCCCACATCTTGTCCAGGAGTGACAGTCTCTGCCTGGCATGGCAGTCTTTCAAAGTGATGGTTTCCGGCCTAGTATCCAGCAGCCCAGCGTGACAGTGTCATCTCGGCTGTATCTTCAGGGTATTCCATCACTTCTAATTCGGCTCTTCCCGAGTCTAGGAGCTGTTAACTAAACTGTGATGAACTTTGTCTTAATTTTACCTTTTTTTAAATTATGTATGACTTCTATCATTGATGCAAGTGCCGTGGTGGGACAATGGTTTTATAAAATGTTTCACTGTATTCATGTAAAAATACATGTGACAATAAATTTGTATTCTATTCTACCTCTTGCAATCTTCCACCTTTGCTGTTAATTAGAGGTACTCACACTTAACATCACCAACATCAATGATTTCTGTTGTCTTCCCACCAACAATTTTCAACCTCGTCTCTTCTCCTCTACCACTTGCTTTAACCTTTCTATTTAAGTTCTCATTAAAGAAATAGTGTGTTCTACTGGCAAACTAAGTCATTAGGTGTGAAAATATTGTTTCAGGCTCCCATACAACCGACCCATATTCTTCAGATATTAGATTTCGCTAACTCATCACAAGCATTTCTCAATATTAGATACAAGTGTTTTCTGTAAAAGACTGTTGTTAAGATTATTAGTAAATAGGATCAATCCCCAGAAGGTTTCACCCCTTTGCAATTCCCCAATTAGAACTGCTACTATTGATAACTGTGTTGCCTATTCTATTTTCCAGCCAATTAGAAATCAAATTTACAAGTGCAATTCTCATGAGCTTTCACTGCAGATACATATGAACCTCATCCAATAGCCCGCTGCAGTCACCTTTCATCTCACACATCAGGGAGCCCGAGGCCCCACAGCTTGGCTGGCTTCGAAGAAAACGTATGGAATTGATGGTGAACATGAGGAAGGGCATGCGAGTGGGTAGGCTAATAGCGTCAAGCTCTATTTCAGATTTCTCATGTAAATGCGGTATGACTGTGAGAACTGTCATAGGTTCAATCCCCTGTTTGTGCTGAATTTGCTAAACTCCGTCAATAGGGTCGTTACAGTTCCCTTGTTCCAGAGAAGTGAAGAATCAATCACAGTTCCATTCATGATTGCTACAATGATCCAAGCACAAGATGGATATGGGGATCACAGCAAAGACAGCAGTTCGCTCATGGTAATCACAATTGTCTCTACGATCCAATAAGCTATCTGAACACCCCATTGAGGCACTGGAAAGTTGACAGGATTGTAAGTCTTGCCTCATCAGCATATTCAAGAGAAGGCATAATATTGGAGGGAAAGTCATAGTTACTGAAGTGAATAAAATAGAATTCTGTTAACGGGAGGGAAAAGCAAATAATCTGGAATTTGTATGACCTGCTCTTCAATTAGTCATTTCAGATTCTGAGCATGTGCAACCATATGCATTGGTCAGTAAAATTCAATAAGGTATAACCAAAGGCCTATGGGAATGTAAGCCAATCTGTCACCTCAAACAACTTCCACTTGACTCTAACTACCAGACTGAGGTGCGCAGAATTTAGAGGTCTCAGTTGTACTCCACTGAAAGGGTCAATATTGAGGAGTGCCTTAAGCACCATCCACTAAAATGTTGTCATGTGGACATCATGGGAGAACACCTTAGGATCTTGAAGGAGTCAGAGATATCATACAAATCCATCTCATGGTCTCTGTTAGAATGTCAATCATATCAGTGCACCTTGTACTGAGTGGCTAACATGCAACCAACTACACATTATTGAAGATAGAGCCTCCTCTTATTAGACAGGTAGTTTTCCTTGACCACACCAGGCCAATTAAGACCAGTAGATGCCTACTCTACAAGAGGATAGTGGCAGCAAACTTACCCAGTGATGAGCAGTTGACTGACTCAACACAGTGGGCTGCCGGGAGGATTGCTCATACAACAGCCACACCTTGGTTTCTGCATAACACCATCATATCTAGTCTGGAGTATCTCTGCACTGCAATGGGCAATATCTCACCCTTAATATCCCTCAAGGTATTAGTGCTTGGCTATTAATCTGAAGACCCAGGTAAAGCATCTTCAGAGAGAGGCATGGACAGTTTTCTAAATTGGGAGAAAATTCAGAACTCTGAAGTGCAAAGAGAATTGGGAGTTCTAGTCCAGAAACATCTCAAGGTAAACTTGCAAGTTGAGTCAGTAGTTAGGAAGGCAAATGCAATGGTGGCATTTATTTTGAAAGGACTTAAATATAAAAGCAAGGATGTACTTCTGAGGGTCTGGTCAGATTTGGAGTATTGCGTGCAGTTTTGGGCCCTATATCTCAGAAAGGATGTATTGGCTCCGGAGCGTTATCAGAGGAAGTTCATCAGAATTGTCCCAGGAATGGAAAGCTTAACATACGAGGAATATTTGAAAACTCTGGGTCTCTACTTGAAAGTTAGAAGGATGGGGAAGGGGGATAGGGGAATCTAATTGAAACATACAGAATACTGAATGGCCTGGACAGAGTGGATGCTAGGAAAATGTTTCCATTGGTAGGAGAGACTAGGACCTGAGGGCACAGCCTTAGAGGAAAGGGAAAATGATTTAGTACAGAGATAAGGAGAAACCTCTTCAGTCAGAGAGTGGTGAATCCATGAAATTCATTCCCAAAGAAGGCTGTGATGGCCAGGTCATTGAGTGTATTTAAGACTGAGATTGATGGGGGATCAAGGGTTACAGGGAGAAAGTAGGAGAATGGGGTTGAGAAACTTATCTGCCACAATTGAATGATCAAGTGGACTCGATGGCCTGAATGGCCTAATTTCTGCTTCTATGTCTTATGGTCTTAATTCTTGGGGGACCTGAGTTTCAAATCCTGACATGGCAGATGGTGAAATTTGAATTCAATAAAAATCTGATGATGACCAGGAAACCATTGCTGATTGTCATAAAGAATGCATCTGGTTCACTAATGACCTACATGTGACTCCAGGTCCACAGCAATGTGGTTGACTCTCAGGGCTAGTGCCATGAATGCTGGCCGAGCCAGTGACACCCACATCCTTTGAATAAATTTAAGAACAATCAGTGCTTGGCCTATCAACACACACAGACACACAGAATGGCTGCTATGTACAACAATAATCAATGCATTTTATAGAGTGTGAAAGATAAAAGAAGACATCATATAAATGCATGTATTAGTTTTTTCAGGATAAGTTCAAGTGTTGAATCCTGGTCGATTTTATCCTCCCTCACTCAAGAAATGCTGATTACTTGTCATGCCTTCAAGCTGCTGTTGCCCTCGGTGAGATCAGCTAATAAAGCAAGGTTCGGGGATGAAACTTGGGATCTTTTTAGTCAACCCAGATCTTTCCAATCCTGCCCATCTAGTTATCAACTGAGGTGTCTCATCTTGGGGTATACACTGCTCAGTTATGTGAAGAATTTTTTTTTCTGGTGAGTTTGAGCAAAGTCTGTAGAACGATGGAATTTTTATTGAATCTGATGCAGAAATAATTCACTCACTAATTTGTACTGGCTGTTTTAGTAGTGAGACATTGATAATGGGAATACAGCAGACAGGAGATCCAGGACAGATCTTGTCTGTTTGTAATTTGTGCTGTTAATGAGAAAGAGCAACATGGAGCAAACAAAGCTCTATTTAACAGGATTTCACAGCTGAAAACAATCAGTTTAAAGTGAGGAACACAAAAGGTATGTATTATATCACTTTGGCTGCTTATTCTTGTTTAAATTTTGCAATGTCGGAAAATTTTCCTCATGATAGAAATAAAATCTTGGATTGAAAAGAATTGCATTTTTAAGACTTGCTGCTGGGGAGCTTGGGTGTGGACCATGTTCCTTCACTGGCCTTTCACCTCTGGACCTATGCTTATTTGCAGCCCAAACTGATGTGATATTAATCTCCGTATAAATCCCAGGAGTAATTGTAAGACCTTATTGCAGTTTGTGGCTGTGAACCCACAGCAGAAAGCTGCCACTAATTGACATAAAACTGGAAACTTGCTGGGAGAGAACAAGACAGGATTATGTGAAAAATGAGAAAATTTTCCATGCCATGTTCAATGCAGAAAACAGAGTGCTGAAAGCCTGTATTCCATGCTAAACACTGAGGTTGTAAACAGTAGAGATGAGATAAGATAAATCAACAAAAGAAAGACTTTTCTCTATAACTGCCCATGAGGGGAAGCGCGTAGGAGGTCAGGAAGTATAGCTGCCTTTGTATTTTTTTCTCTCTGAGTCTTGTAAATGCCTTGAGTTGTTTCTATTGCTGGGCTATTGTTTAGTTAGTGTTCAACAATCCTGGAGGAAATTTCAGGGCTGCTGCACACTCTTTTGCCTCACTGTTGGAAACTGGAGCCTGAGGTCTCAGGTTCTTTATTGGTTTTTCAAGGAAGGAGTGTTGAAGTTGAAGCACTAGTCTCAGGACGTTAATTCATTTTAATGCTGGATCAAGATCTCATCATCTATTGCAGGAAAGGGCCAGAAAATCCTAGATCAGAGGGAGATGTCCTATATGCTGTTTTCCCCTGCCCTTTGCTTGGAGGATACCAATTCCCTTAGTGTGGCTACAAACAAACTAAACCCGCGCTTTGAAAAGGCTAGAGTTGGTGAGAGAAAGGGAACAGCAAGGGAGTTCAATCCATATCTGAGATTCTGAGTTGGAGAAGAATACTGAAACGCATATTGTTTTCAAAGAGTGAGACATGGTTATTAGGGTTAAAGAACTCAAAGGATTCAGGAGCAAGCAGGAACAGGCCACTGCGTGGAATTATCAGCCTCGATTCAAACAGCCAAATGGCCTGCTACAGCTCCTCTATTCTATGCTCTAATTTTTTGAGTATATGCAGAGAAAGGTGTTGGAAGAAAAGTTAGTGCAGCAAATGAGATGAAAGAAGGAATGCTTTTTGACTGGACTTGGGTGTTTTGTTTTAAGCACCGAAGCCAAATAGAGCACTTGATACTTAACACGATGCGAGCAACATTTACACTTACATTTATATACATACATACATTTATTTACATTGCTGATACATGTATTTTATATATATATAGAAACATCTATATTACGTACTGTCATGATCATAGATCATAACTCCAATTACCTATAGATATATTGAAATTTAATTATAACATGTCTTCTTTACAAGAGGGAATACTGAAAAATTAATAACTGTGAATGTAAATTCTAAGTAATGTAATTCAGTGACTGTGGGAGGATTACCAGAATTATCCTCTGCCTTGAGGTTGACCATGCACTATCACTTCTGGCCAATGTTAAGCTTAGAAAAGAAGGGCTTCAAAGGAAGAAATGCACTCCAAACTGACCTGTAATCTCCTGTGAGTTATTTCAGACTGGGAACATGCTGGGAAATAAGAATAGTCTGAACAAAGACTTGGTTCCGTTTTCCCCTTTCAAGGATACACAAAGAATGCAACAGTTTTGAACTGGTCTGTGCTCATTGCGTGTTCTGAGGGTCACAACAGAGGGAAAACCTGAGTCATCCAAAAATCTCTTTGCAAAAAGCCAGAAAACAAATTGAAAGGAAACACAACAAAGGCTTTTCAACTGATCTGGAAAGTTAACTATCTCAAAGTCAACCACTCAACTACTAACACCAGTGTTAAATGTAACACCCAATGTAGTGGCTATAACATCTTATTGTCTATCTTTACAAAACTCAGAGATTGATCTGTCTATCTCTTTAACTTCCCTCATTCTCACCTGTCAGTTCTAATCTGCGCATGTGTATGTTGTGTGATTACTACTTCTCGCATTTATTCAGCATTAAAGGGTCACTTTCAAGATGGCAGCTGGTGACTGAAGTTTGTAAGGGTCCATGTAAGGACCACAACTATTCACATTGTGTATTAACAATCTGGACAAAGGAACAATATGAAGGCATGACTGCTAAGTTTGCAGGTGACACAAAGATAGGTGAGGGACAAGTAATGTTGAGGAGGCAGGGAATCTGTGAAAAGGCAGCCTTGGAAGGTTGGCAAAGAAGTGGCAGATGAAATATAATGTGGGAAAGTATGAGGTTATGCATTTTGATGGGAAGAACAGAGGCATAGACTATTTTCTAAATGGGAAAGACTTTGGAAATCTGACGCACAAAGGGACTTGAGAGGCTTAGTTCAGGACTCCCTTAAGGTTAGTACGCAAGTTCAGATGACATTTATGAAGATAAATGTAAAATTAGCATTCATTTCAGGAGGGCTACAATACAAGACCATGGAAGAATTGCTGAGGCTATATCAGGCTCTGGGCAGACTGCATTTGGAATATTGTGAGCAGTTTTGGGCTCTGTAACGAAGGAAGGATGTACTGGCATTGGGGGACATCCAAGAATGATCCCAGAGATGAAAAACTTGCCATATGAGGACCAGTTGAGGACTCTGGGTCAGTGTTCAATGGAGTTTAAAAGGATGAGTGAGGATCTGATTGAAACTTATGGAATACTGAGAGAACATTGAAAAGATATTCCACAAGTAGGAGAGACTCAGGTCTGAGGGTGTAGTTTCAGGGCGAAAGGATGACCCTTCAAATCTGAGATGAGGCGGACTTTCTTCAGCCAGAGCATGGTTCATCTGTGAAACATACTGCTGTGGAGACCAAGTCATCGACTGTATTTAAGACAGAGATGGACAGGCTCTTGATTGGTAATGGGATCAGGGGTCAGGGGGAGAAGGCAGGAGAATGGGGTTGAGAAACATGATCGAATGGCAGAGCAAACGCAACAGGCCGAATGGTCTAATTCTGCTCCTACATCTTATGGTCACCTAGTCTAACAACCTAGTCTTTTGTTAACTCAAGAAAGTCTGATTACATTGGCTCCTTTTAAAAATTAAATTCATTTGGTTTGGGGAAACACACCCAGAAGGAAGGAGATTCAGTTTCAGATTAACATTGCTGTGACCAGCCTGGGGGGACGGGCAGGGGGAGTATTAAAAAAGGGGAGCCGAATCATCCTTCTGCACTCAGGAGCTTGAGAATTTGGTATCATTTGTTTGGAACTGTAGTAAATTGGGAATATTATCTGGGAACTGTCTGTAATGTTATTTGATGACAATCAAGATGATGATTTTTCTCTTTGTCAAAGATCATGGAGATTGCTTACAGTATCTTTTCTCCAAACTCCAGACTGAATCTGGAACCTTCTGAGTGCCAAAACCTTACATTGAACAGCTTTGTCAGAAGAACTCAGCACATATTATTTTTCAGCTCTGAAGTGAAAAGACATCCAAAATCTGCCAACTGTTGGTACACAAGCCATTAACTTCTCATTTCGCCTTACAGCTGTTGATGGACATGCACTGTGCCTCCAGAACCTTTCAGTATTTACCTTGTTATAATTTAACAACTTTTATTGTTTTATAGTGAAATGAAGCTAGATTTTAATATTTAACATAACAATCAAAGAACTGTGGATGCTGGAAAATCTCAGCAGGTCTGGCAGCATCTGTGGAGGGAGAGGAGTTCTCAGTTCTAAAGAAGGGTCACTGGACCTAAACATTAACTCAGCTCTCTCTCTCCACAGATGCTGTTAAACCTGCTGAGTTTTTCCAGCAATTTCTGATTTTGTCTCTAGGTTTTAAAATAATGCTGGATTCATTAAATGTTGGAAGCTAACCTAATTATTGGTTTTCATACATAAATAAAATTATACTGTGTCAAATGCAGACCACATTTTTAAATGAAATTTCCTGTTGAGAACCTTTGCCCCAATGATTGATATGCAAAAGTACATCTGATCTGACCATTCCAACCTTCAATTTCCAACATTTTGGTCTGATTAAGTTCTACTTATATTTCCACCATATGAAGTAACTCCACAAAGGCCGGTATCCTGTCACCAAGTCACCCTTTATTTACACGTGCATAGTACATGACACTGACCCAGCTAGCTCAGAACCAGCTCCTGGAGTGAGCAGAATTTCCAACACTCCTGTTTGAATCTGTCAGCCAGGGCTCCCTGTTGGACCAAGTTAACAACCCCAGCCAGGGAACTCATGAAATGAAATGACTCTATGAAATCCATCTGGCTGACCTCATTCCAATTACCACACTATATTCTGCTAAAAGCTCAGGTTTACAAAACCAAATCTTTACACTTGGTTCAGGCATGGAATTTGGGCAAGATTTATTGCTGCTTCTAATTCTTTGGCAAGTAATGATGGCCCTTCAACCTTTACTGTGACAGTCCTTTTGCGATAGTGCTCCCCCAATGCTGTCCTCATCATTTTTAAAATTATAGAGCAATTTTAAAGTAGGAACACCTTTCAAGGCATATTCCAGAAAGAGGAAAGAAAACAGACAAGATCATTGGGGAAGACAATGAGAGATGAGCAAAAGCTTGATCAAAGAAACAATTTGAAAAATATTTTGGAGGTGTAGCTTAGGAGAATAGTTGAAAGGTAGAGATGTTCAAGGTGTGTTCCAAAGAGTGGGTTTTGGGAAGGCTGATGGTTTTGCAATAGGTGGAAGACTAATGTATGTAGAGTTTAATGGTTCGATTGTTCTGTGTTTGATTAAGTGTTTCTGTTGCCTGTTGATGTTCACTTTGCTTGATTGGTTGCATGAAATCAGTAAAAACTAAAAGCTGGAAACCAGAGCTGAAGCACGGACTAGACATTTAACAGCATAGTGAATAAAACTTGTTTCACACGTTGAAACTGGTATTGTCTTTGCATTTATTTATGATATGAAATGGGGTGGTGGATGAGAGACCAGTCAGAAGTATAATGGAAGGAATGCAGTTGCCAGATAACAGACGGGGTGTTAAGTGGCCCTAATGTGTACAGTAGGTGCCAAGAGGAAGAAATTTCATATGCATAAAATATTGAAATGAATATTCAGAAATTAATTATTTGCAATTGTTTAATATCTTTAATGTGGAGAGCTATGTATGTGACTTCACAGAGCAGGAGCTAAATAAAGAATAAGAAATGAAGTAGGACTAAAGCACAAATGGGATGGGAGAGCAAAGAAATATTGGCTGGGATATATATTTTCCTATTATAATTTACTGTTTATGTAACTGCATGCTCGCTTGACAGAGCTAATGAGGTTGAAATTGGTTACTGGTTAATTCTGGCTGCTACAACCAGGAAAAGAATAACCAGAACACCTGAGGCCAACCCAACATTGGTCCTTGTTTATTGTCTTCGACCAAATGAATGTCTGTCACATACCTGCAATAGCACATCACCTCTACAATGATGCATGTTGAGCCTGAATGCCTCCCCCAATTATTTTTTTAATTCACTTCTTTTCAATAAAATGGCCATTTCCAAAATGGCCAGTGCATATGGCACAGCAACTATGAAGGAATCAGAACAAAGTGAGTCTGGCAACTGTTTTATGGGGTTCCAAATCAAGCTTTATAGGGAAGTCTAAGACAACCTCTGGATACACAAGTGACAGACGAAAGGGACCTAATTCTAGTTTCAGAGGACTGTGCACAACAGCAAACACAGGAGAGAATTGGTGCAGCACATTCTTGGTCCTGTGTTACCATGTTTTATTTCAAGAAATCAGGCTTGACAGGATCAATTTCAAAACCAATATTTAAGTAAGCTATTCATAATTTGAGGAATTTTATGACTGTAATATTAGTGCTTGTTTCAGCATTACAATGGTTGATTTGAAAACAAACAAGCCCGCTGTAAGATAGAAATTAAGCCAGGGCCATGAACAATCTAAAATTTTATTTGGGAAAGGTATATTCTTTAATGAAAGATGTTCAGTTACAATTCTGGTTATTGGAAAAATAACTTCTGCATGTTTGTGGCCTGGTCGTTAGGCTTTGAATCTGGCACTGTGAGATTAAATCTGAGAGGTTTGTAAATTTGTGAGTGCTTTAGGTTTGTTGCACTGTCAGCTAGTTTAATGTACCACTGTTAAGAGTGATTACACTATGATGCATATCTCTTTCCACTGATTTAATGTTAGTGCCCCTTACAATTGATCCACTTTAAAAAGAGAACAGAGCAGGAGAGAACAACCATGAATTTCCTGCCTATTGTATACAGTAGGTTAACATGATTGCCTTAGAATGTCATATCCTGGAAATATGGCCGTTGAGAGCGTCAAGTTCCTGGGAGTGACAATAACTGACAACCTGTCCTGGACTTCCTACATAGATGTGACAATCAAAAAGACACAACACACCCCTTCTTTCTCTTTGCAAATTTGAATGTCTATAAGGATCCTCACCAACATTTACAGATACCCCACAGAAAGCAGACTATCCGGATTCATGACAGCACCTGGTAAAATAACTGCTCTGTCCAGGACCTGAAGAAACTACAGAAAGTTGTGTGCACAATCCAGACAATCACGAAAGAAAACCTCCCATGTATGGACTCCATTTACATGTCTTGTTGCTGTGTTAAAGGCTGCAACAACACCAAAGACCCATCCCTCCCTGGTAATGCTCTCCTACAGCCTCTTCCATCAGGCAGAAGACACAGAAGTTTGAACACACGCACCAACAGGTTCTTGAACAGCTTTTCTCTGCCATTATTAGACTGATGAATGGACTCTCTAACTTCAAATAATGTTGACCTTGTTTGTGTTGATCTTACTTTGCACATGTCCTGTGCAGTGTGACCCGCACGCATCAGTCTGTCCAAGATTTTTTTATCCTATGATCTGCAAATCCTTGCTTGTTATGATCTGCCTGTGCTGCTCGTAAATAAAGCTTTTCACTGTACTTAGGTACACATGGCAATTAATCAAATCAATCAGTCAATCAATCAGATGATTGGATGGGTCTCAATATTTCTGTATTATTGTAATCAGTCAGGGCTCCTATTGAACACTAACATTGTATAGAGCTACACCTGGAATATTGAATGCAGTCTGAGTTTTCTGACCAAAGGAAAGATATACTTCTAGAGGGAATGCAATGAAGATTCTCAAGCTTATCAGAAATAAGAGGAGGAGGAGGCCATTCAGCCTATCAACACTACCTCACCATTCAATAAGATCCTAGTTAGTGTGATTACGACCTTAACTCCACTTTTCTACCTATTTCCTATAAACCTGACTCCCCATTAATCAGAGATCTTGTCTAACCTGAACGTACTTGTACTGCCTTGAGTATAGTCTAGGACTTAGACTCCAATGTTTGCTGTGGAAGAGAATTTCAATGAATGACCTTCCGGGAGAAGGAATTCTTCCCATAAACCATCTTAGATAGCAGTCTTTTAAACTGGGTGCCCTCGTTCTGCATTCCCCATACAAGGGGAAACATTCTGTCAGCTTCTATACTGCCAAACTTTCTCAGAAGGCTGAGTAAATTCGGCGTTTCCATAAGGACCCTCACCAACTTTTATAGATATACCATAGAAAGCATTTTATCTGAACATACTATGGCTTAATACAGCAACTGCTCTGCCCAGTTCGAAACTACAGAAAGTTGTGTGCACCGCCCGGACCATTGCTGAAGCTAACTTGATGGACTCCATTTACAATCCTCATTGCTGCAGAAAGGCTGCCAACATCATCAAAGAGCCCTCAAACCTCAGTAATACTCTCCTCCAACTTCTAGCCTCAGGCAGAAGATACAGAAGCTGGAACACACACACCAACAGGTTCAAGAACAGCTACTTCCCTGCTGTTATTAGACTGCTGAATTAAACTCATTTCAAACCTAATGTTGATCTGGCTTTTTTGTGCACCTCCTGTGCAGTCATAACTTTGCATGCCTCACTCTGTCCAAACACCCTATGATCTGCATGTCTAAATTTGTTATGATCTGCCTGTACTGCTTGTAAAACAAAACTTTTCACTGTTATTAGGTACATGTAACAACAATGAATCAAAATCAAAATCAAAATCAAAATGCCCTAAGAAACCTATGCTTCAATAATGCTTTTCACTGTGCCTCGGTACATGTGACAATAAATGAAATTCAAATTCAAATTTACTCTTCTAAACTCAAATGAAATTTGGCCCAACCTCCTCCACTTTTCTTCTGAAGGCAATCCCTTCAGTAGAATCAGCCTCATGAACCTCACCTGAACTGCTTTCAAAACAAGATTATGCTTCCTTGGTAAATTAGACCAAAACCTTATATAGTACTGCATGTGTGGTCTCACAAATTCCCTGAGCAGTTAAAGCAAGACTTCCCTGCATTTATACTTCATTTCCCTTGTAATAAAAGGTCAGTATTCCTTCTCAATTACTTGCTGTACCTGCATGCAGTTTTTATTGGGGGAATTCATGTACAAGGACACTCAGATCTACAGCATTCTCCAGTCTCTCCGGATTTAAATAATATTCTGCTTTTTGTATCTCTTCTACCAAAGAGAACAATTTCACCTTTTCCCTCTTTACAATCGATTTACTAGACTGGCTCCTGTGAATAGAGGGAGGAGAGATCGAGGAGAGCAGGCCTATGTTCCCTGGAATTGAGAAGAAAGGGAGGTGAACTGAGACATTCCAAGTTACTGAAGAGGCTTGGCAGGGAGCCCAGAAGGGGAGAAAACTGTAAAACCTGTGAAGAATGAAGACTGGTCCTCTTCTATTATGTCTGATGTGATATGTGATATACCTTTGAGGAACATGCTTATGATGTCATTGCCATTTCACAGCATGTGATATCAACATACAAAACTCTCAATATCCATTTTACTGAACTGTCTATTTGAAGCACGACACACTAAGTGAAGCATACCATGGTGCATCCAATTTGCTTGAGTCCAAATATGCATGTCACTGAATGTCCTTATGTAAATAAAGTTCACATTTACCCGTAATAAAAGTTCATTGGACTCTTCATATTACATGATCCATGCCTTGTCCTTATATTATTGGAGCTATCATAAATATCACATATAAGTGTGATGGTTGCAATACATCTGTCTATCTAACCACATCATGCCACATCAGGTCTAACTCATAATGTTACATTAAAATGGAGTCTCAGCACCTTTGTTTCATTATTGCCTCTTCAGTGTTTTTTTTTCACTCTGTCTAGATGTTGAGAGTATGTTTTCAGGAACACTGGGTTGCAATCTCAGAATAAGGGATCTGCCACTGAGGATGGAGATGATAAGAAATGTCTTCACTGAAGTTATTTTGAAATAAGAATTCTTTGCCAAACAGAGCTGTGGATAGTTAGTCAATCCACTCAAGTCAGAGGCAAAAAGAGGTTTGGATGCAAAGGGAATTCTGGGATGTGGGATAAAGCAGGAAGCTGGAGTTGAGGTAACAGACCAGCCATGACCTTGTTATATAGTGAAGCAGGAGAAAGTGAGGACTGCAGATGCTGGAGATCAGAGCTGAAAATGTGTTGCTGGAAAAGCGCAGCAGGTCAGGCAGCATCCAAGGAGCAGGAGAGTTGATGATTTGGTCATGAGCCCTTCTTCAGGAATTCTCCATATAGTGAAGCAGATATAGGGAGCAAAATGATCTATTCCAGCTCCTATTTCTTTTATATTCTATGATCCAGTGACTCCTTCTGGTAAGTCGGGGGTGTGATGGAGTACTCCTCACTGGCTTTGGTGGGTGCAGCCTCAACAACACTCAAGAAGCTTGACATCATCCAGACCAAAGCAGCCCGCTTGATTGGCACCACATCCACAAGCATCCACTCCCTCCCTCACCAATGTTCAGTAGCAGCAATGTGTACTATCTACAAGATGCACTGTAAAATTTCACCAAAAATCCTCAAACAGCACCTTCCAAACTGATGACCACTTCCATCTAGAAGGATGAGGGCAGCAGATACATGGGAACTCCACCTCTAAGCCACTCACCATCCTGACTTGGAAATAGATCACCATTCCTTCACAGTCGCTTGGTCAATATCCTGGAATTCCTCGCTAAGGGCATTGTGGATCAACCCACAGCAGGTGGACTGCAGCAAGTCCATAAGGCAGCTCACCATCACCTTCTCAAGGGCAACTAGGGACAGGTAATAAATGCTGGCCCAGCCAGTGACTCCCACATCCCACACATGAACAAAACCAAAGGTATCCTTAGATTCACACTGTGCAAGGATCAAGCTCAGCTCAACTGCCTTTCCAACCTGCCTCACCACCCCAGCCCAGTCCAGCCCAGCCTACCTTTGCAGCCAGACAAACTGCACTGGATCAGCATCCAAGTGACCATTTGCATGAAATACCAAAGTGTAGCTAATGGTTGTACTTCAGCATGAGTCAGTGCTTTCAGAGGAGAGAGCAATTATATTCATTATTCTTGCTTGACTTTAAATGGATCCAGCATCTATTAGGTTATTTACATAGTCAGTGTTCATTAGACATTCAAAATTGCTTTGTACTCAAATATTGTTATAACAGCTTAGGGAGTGCTGTTGCTAAAATTAATTGACAAAGTCTTAATGGAGAGATGTCTAACCTTTTAGTACCAGAAGCCATGTACCTGTCCAGATCAGGAAGTATGACTAGGCATATATATGATTCCATTACAATGGAGATTCAAATGGCATCGGATTCCAAAACTGTTAGAAATAAGAAACTTAAGCTATCCAGACACCAAAAGGTGGCACCACATGCACACAAAACCCACAGGCCTTCCATCCTGAGAAAGGCTAGACCACCACAATAAAAGTAAGTGAGATACCTCCAAACTTTTCTCCCATCCTTGTACCATCTTCTCCAACCCTCCATGCATCTGCTCTATCCCTTCCCTGCACCTCGCTCATGGAGAGGCTTCAGCCTTAACTTTTCGGTTGTTGGGAAGGTTTTGCTTACTGGCCATCCATCAGGGAACAAGATCCAGGCAGGCAGTTTAAAGGACTTAAGCCATTCTGTTTGTTTGAGGTAAAATTGTCCTGCACTTTCAGCATGAAAAGCAGAATCCAACTGAGGGCAGTTACAACTCACAGTGAATCTAACTGGGGTTGTAATTAGCTTTGTAAACTAAAGGTGTGAAGTGTGACCGTATGCTGAATAGTTCCAGTTTAATGCGTCCTCCTGACCTCCCATAAATCAAGAGTTAACTTGTTTAGTTTAAACGAGTTAATTCTCCTGCTAAACTCAGGGCTAGAGCAATGTTGTGCAGGATCATTAATCATTTGCCCACCAGGGTCAACTGTAATAGTTCCAAAACTATGATCCGTAGGATAGAATCGAGTAAAGGTTTCTTGAATTATCTAATATTTTTAATTCTTTGAAACAAGAGAGAAAAAAATTGAAACAGGGAAGGGAGAAGTGTCTGTAAACACTTTGTCTATGTGGCTCAATTTAAGTTTCCTAAATATTAGTTTTCTTTCTGCTTTCCCTTTGTGGCCATTAGCGATGCTGATGTCATAAAGCCCTCAGCACACTATTTAATATATCGTAATCTTCCTTCCTTCCTTCAGTGGGACATTGAATATATTCCCAGCGTGGTTCTGGCAAAATCAAATTGTGATGCTTTCAACTCGTACTTCTGCAAGAAGAATTTGTTCCGCCTTATGAATCTGCTGTGTTAGGGATTATACAATGCACAACAAGTAGAGGCTGACAATTCATTAAACTCAGCACTGTACAGCTGAATGATGGCTCAAAAAACTGCATTTACATAGCTGTTTTAACATAATTAGATGTACTGATGTGCTTCAATGGAATGGAATCAGACAAAACATGTTGTTGAGCCATTTGGATGAGGTATCAGTATCGATGGCCAAAGTGGTGGGTGCATGTGATCAGAAATTGTCTTGTCATCTTTGAAATGAAGGCTTAATTAAATGCATTAAGCATGAGAGAGGTCTGTATTGACCTAACACTTGTGGGTCATGAGAAAGAGGTTGACCATTGTTGGCATGTGCTGATAGTTCCAGTACAGTTCGCGACAAATTGACCAGAGCATTGAATATGATCAAAGAAATTCAAGTACAAATTGCATCCAATCCTCATGCGTCTCCGCAAAGGAGCTATCAAGTCTAAGTTAGTCACTTAAATAAAACGATCATGATTTTTGAGTCAGTTTAAAAATGCATCATCCTGGAAATCAGCTCCTTCTCTCCCCAAAGCTGGTTGTGTCCAGGATTAAATTAATCATTATGGCAAGTTTCCATTAACTGTGCCTGTTTCTGGGCCTCTGAGAAAACTCTTCAAATTAAACTGTTTGTGTTTGGTTCGAGGACACAAATAAGTTTTTAAATATTAAAATAAATTTAATTTATGGAGAATCTAATTATTGTAAACCAATGAAACTAGTCAAAGTTCTGTGTTATCTAATTAATGTTGTTTCTAATTATTCAGAATAGGATCACTAACAAGTAATGGACTGGACATTTGTTAAAATAGATTTTTTGTGATAAATTCATTTTTATAAAAAAAAAGCACTGCACCATGTCACAGATCTTTGTCATATCAAGCATTTTTAAAGCATTTTTTTTCAAAGTATAAAATTTATGATTTCAATCGATACCCAATTGTACTGGGTCATGATAGATTGTATGTTTGTGATTATGCAAACAACTTAAGCAGTAACATGAACCATAAAATCAATTCAGAAAACTAGCAAAAGTTTGAGCACAATTCATGACCAGATTGCTGATTACACCCAAAGCAGAAACATTATGCCCTGATGTTGGTGCTGTAAACTGAACGAGTTTTAGGCCCCCCAGAGTAACGTTTCAGCAGATAAACTGACTGTGCACTTTATACATACAGCAGACCCACTTAAAGCTGTCAAACTCAATAGCTTTTGAACCGTTTTCCTGATGCTCCTGATGTATTGTTTAAACTATAAGGTACATTTTCCAACACTTGTGTTGATGCAGTTAGCAGCAATGCATGCAGTTATTACAATTTCCAATAGCAGCAGTTATTTCCTATTGAAGTCAAGGAAAGTTGGAAGTTGCTCAATGTTGGAAGTTGCTTGGACTAGGAAAATACTGACCAGCTAACAACAATATGTTGATTTTTGGGTGAAGCCTAGTACAGGATTTGTTGAGAGTTACAAAACACAGAGAATGCTGGAGAAACTCAACAAGGTTAGTAGTGTCTGTGTAGAAAGCAACAGTGAACATTTCAAATTCAGTACATCTTATTTTATTCCCACTACAAGCCTTCCTGCTCTATCTGTCTATATTTGTCTTGTTGTCTAGGGTTTTCTTCCTTGTTATTAACCACATCACCACTGTTGGTGTCATCTTCAAACTTGTTGATCAAATCTCATACATTCATGTCTACATCCCTAACCTATTTTAGAAGAAACAAGGGATCCAGCACCGAAAACTTTGGTACACCCAATATGGACTTGATATACCCTGATACAGGCTTCATAAAAAATCTTCAACTATCATCCTCTGCTTCTTGCCATTAAGCCAATTTTGGAACCAATTTGCCAAATTACCTTCTTGGTCAGTCTCCTACATGAGACTTTGTCAAAAAACCTTACTGACGGTCACTGCACCATGCTCATCCACACACTTCGGTTTGGTTAAGGTTTTTGAGAAGGTGACTATCGGATCGCTCTCTAACAAAGCCATGTTAAATATTCTTGATTGTTCTGAGGAAGCATCTCCTGAAATTGTAACTCTAATTTCTCTCAGTAGAGGTTCCCAGACCTGCTGAGCTTTTCCAGCAACCTTCTGTTTCTATTTCTGATTTCCAGCATCTTCAGTTCTTTCGGTTTTTATCTTTGATTGATCCTGGCCTCTTCAGGAAGAGATTAATTCTTTCCCTCAGAATCTTTTCGAAATATTTGCCTCCCACTGATGCTAGATTGGCCTATAGTTCCCTGATTCATCCTTTTGATCTGCTAGAATAGTGGTACTTTATTAGCTATCTTCCAGCATTTCTCCTTTGGCCAGACTGGACTTTAAAATTAACATCAGGGCCTTTATAATCTTCTCCTACAACAGCCTGGAATACATTTCATCTGGGTTTGGGGTTTTATCCACTTTCAAGCCCACTAAAACCATTAATAACACCTCCCTCTCAATTATGTTTTGTCCCTTCTCTGTTGGAACTATGTTCAGAATAAAATTTTCCTCTGCTCTCTGTGCTATTTTAAAATTTGCTTTTCCGTCTCTCTTAGCACTGTGTTTAATATGAAGTGTTAATGAGAAGTGGGTAGGCTTAGTGCAGCAGTGAAATTTATGCTTCATCAGGCTAGAAGAATTCTCCTAATCCTCCTGGCCTCTGGAAAATAAATGAAAATACCTCCAGGGCTCCAGGTTGGTTACATTGCTAATGGAAACTGTGGAGGTCAGTTGTTCTGGGGCACAACTGTCCAGTTTCCTCCAGGAAGTCAGGGCAGCACGGTGGCTCAGTGGTTAGCACTGCTGCCTCAAAACCCCAGAGACCCGGGTTCGATTCCAGCCTCGGACGACTGTCTGTATGGAGTTTGCACATTCTCCCTGTGTCTGCATGGGTTTCCTCCGGGTGCTCCAGTTTCCTCTCACAATCCAAAGATGTGCAGGTTAGGTGCATTGGCTCTGCACAAAAAAAATGTAGGAAGTCAGGGTGATGTAGGTAGACTGCAACTCTCTCTATAACATCTGAACAGATATCTTTACTTTTGGAGCAAGGGTCAGTTAAGCAATTAAAACCAGAAGAAATAACTGAATGCTACATTAACTGCATGCCTCTTATACTGGAGAATTATTACTTAAGTACTGAGGTAATTATATTTGGATACACGGTTATACATGGAATTCAAACTAACTTCCAAGAACATGAATCTCTATGAGGGTTTAGAAGGTTCCATAACACAATTAGATTCAAATATAAACTCATTAATGAATTACTTTCCTGATTGTTTAATAATTCAAGACTTAAGTATGGAAATTGCCCACAATGTACAACTACATGTTAAATTAAAGTAGCTTCCATGCTGGCATATTTAATAAAGCCATTGTAGATATCAACTCTACAATGTAGAGTTGTAGATATTCAGAAATATTATTATACTAATTTGGAGGAGACTGGATTTGAACCTGGGCATTATTGAGTGATACTGATCCACAATCCCCCATTAACAAAGATTGGCTTTGTCTCTCTGCACACTCATGGGACATCACCAATCCACTTACAAAACAGGTCTAATCTTGAATGCTGCATATTCTGGAGTGCTATCATTATAATGTTGCTGCCAGGCTACTTTGTGCATAGAACAGGCTGCATCTCAGTTTCTCATTTTCTCTCTCACTTTACAACTATTTGGATGCTCACAGCATCTCTGCCTTGCCCTGACTTTTTGCTTTTGACATTTCCGCCAGAGCTTGAAGGACTCACTGTAATTCTCTTTTGCCTTGCTGTTTAGCACAGATGCAAAGCCAGGCAGCCTCTAATGGTTTCATGCTTTGCCAATCTCATTTCTATAACAGCAGACAATGTGACAAAGGAACTTCAACCAAATGCCCGCATCTCAAAGTCTAAGGTGAGTAGACCTCAGTCAGGACAATGCTTTCTCAGCCTGAAATGATTCACCTTAGCTGCCAAAGTAGCAATCACCTTCCAAGTCTCCATAGTCTGCATAAGGTGTAGGAGCAGCTCACTTGACACCTTGGACTACTGCTACCCCAACATGTGATGCTGCCTTTATTGGAAACTGTGGAGATTGTAGGTGGAGCGAGAGGCCCTCATCACTGCTGTCTCATTTACAATTTGCCATTGTATGTGTGCTAAAAGGCTTAAGCACCAGATATTTAGAAGATTAAGGGGAGACTTAATAGAGACGTACAAGATAATACATGGATTGGAAAGGGTGGACATTAGGAAACTGTTTCCATTAGGTGAGGAGACTAGCACCTGTGGACACAGGCTTAGAATTAGAGGGGGTCAATTCAGAACAGAAATGCGGAGACATTTCTTCAGCCAGAGAGTGGTGGGCCTGTGGAATTCATTGCCATGGAGTGCAGTGGAGGCCAGGACGATAAATGTCTTCAAGGCAGAGATTGATAGATTCTTGTTGTCTCGAGGAATTAAGGGCTACGGGGAGAATGCTGGTAAGTGGAGTTGAAATGCCCATCAGCCATGATTGAATGGCGGAGTGGACTCGATGGGCCGAATGGCCTTACTTCCACTCCTATGTCTCATGGTCTTATGGTCTTATTTGAATCAGGATTATAATGTGCAAAGTTCTTCTAGAAGCATTGCACTGCCCTTCATGGTGGGGCCTTCATCTTCCAAGATTTGGAAGATGCTGTCCAGTGTTGTGTGTTTGTGCTGCAACTGCTGAATGATCACAAGAGGAGCTGCTTTGTTTTGGATATTACTAATATAAGCTCATTGGAACCATTCTCAGTGGATCCAGGTATTGAAACTATGATCATCCCAGTGGCTGCTGCCCTAACGATTCCTATATGAGTCAGCATTCAATGCATGTGGTAACCTGACCAAAGTTTGAACAGTTCATGTAGAGGAATTTACTTAGGCATCATAGTACAGCAAAGATTAGGCAAGTACATTGTTCCTGCATAGCTGGAAAATTCTCAGCATGCCCCTTACTTGTCATTTGAATTCAGAGAGATTTGCCACAGTTACAACATTTTTGCACAGTTCAGATACAATTGTAAGAAAAAAAATCATTTAACTTCTTTGAGAATTAGAGACACAATCGACAAATGGGAAAAATCACCTGTGCCCAACCTCAGGTTCATTTTCCTGCATTCAATTTGTGACCAGACCTTTCAGAAATCACTTTTAAAGAATTTGTTCAGGGATCCAGGCTGCTTCACTGGCCTGGACTCTATCAGTTGGCCTCTGTGATTGTCAATTGGGAAATGGTGGACTATCCTGTGCATATAATAACTGAAATAACTTCCAGGAGGTCCCAGGAATCCTTCCTAACAGACTATGCGCCATTCACCCCATCTTCAGCTAACTCTGTCCACTTTATTTCTTTTCACAGCTTGGATTTCTCTTGATCCCTTAGCTGTTAAGATGTTGAGGTAGAATCATTATGAACAACTTTGTGAAACTGAAACCTTTTTAAATCAAAAATTAAATAGATAAAAACACAATCCAAAATGTTTATTGCTCTTTGTTTCCCCAATATTTGGTCTGGTTTTGCAGTTTTCCATTGGCAGTAATCTTCTACCCAACCCGTAGAAATAGAGAGATTGTGGTGTCTTGTAGATCATTGAATTATCTCAGCTTGTCTGCCCCAATATAGATATGTCCCCAACATGAATTATGTGGGTTCCCAATGAGCCTCAATACATGAAGTTGTTAAAAGTCTTGAAGTTATCAACTATGGAGGACTTGTTGCCCACTGTATAATTTGTACTTGTCCACCTCATTTGCAGGTATTGACTAATTTATTGACAAAGTTTAGCTCCTGTTTCCAGGCAGGAGAAGGGATGAAGTTAAATAGCAAGCCCCTGTGTTATACAGCAATTAGGTTGTTGTTTATTAGTTTGCTTTGTTTTCAAATGGAGAAGAAAAGCTGTCCTGAGTAATTTATGTGGCTTTAGCTAATGTCTCATTATAGTAAAACCTGAGGAAACATTTAATATATTGCTAGGAGGCCAGATTATAGCCTGCTGTCTTTCTGGATGGATGCATAATTGTGCACTAGGAGGTACTCATTTGGAAGATAATCATTTTCTTTCAGTTGAATTCTCTGAGGAATAACCAAGGTTGCAGCATTTTTGCACATTGATGCAAAATACTGAAGAAAAAAATTAGGCTCACTGAAAATCAAAAACATGATTGAAAAGGACATTCGGTGATCGTTAGAGTGCCCAGAGGACTGCGGTAGCTGCAGAACCTCATAAGTTGGTTATACCAGCAAACACACCTAATGGATAAGTACACTGTCTGGTGTCTTAATAAACCATGGAGACTGGAAATAATCCAAATCTTGTTCCCGGACTAGAGGCAATTTGTAGAAATGTCCTGCATGATTGGGAAGATTATATTTGCTCTTGACTTTCCTGGAGCAAACACAGAAGAGTCAGATCACTACCACTGATGATTACCTGATGCATCCTGATTTTAGGGTGTTGTTGGTTGAGGGCTATTTTGCATTCAGCTGTTTTCATCTCCCAACAGCACAATAGCCAACTGGTGTTCCATGCCTCGGCTCACACATGGAGAATTATATTTTTGACAAGATTCCAGTGAACTGTCAGCATTCTCGGAATTTTCAGAGTGGCACAATCCTAAGCCTGTTTTCACACCTGTTTACCATTTGCAGTGTTATCAAGGCATTTGCCTCTTGCCAATGTGAGCATTTTCCTTGGATTGAGTGTTGATTGTAGCCTTAAATCTAGACCTGGTCAATGGAATGCAAATTTCTGTTCTCTGCCAGATGTTAGAATTTTATTTGCAGTCAGACCAAAATAAATGAGAACATAAGAAATCGTGAAAGGCAAAGGTCTTTCTGTTCACACTTCCACATGGTGTAAAAAATGTGAAAATTTAATCCACGCCCTCGTCCCCTCCACAATACGTTTGAGTATCAGGGAAAATTGCAATCAAATAAAAGATTGAGCATTTTGAACTCAATTCTTCATAGGCTTGGGTTCACTCACATTAAACTGTTCATAATTCAGAAAAATGAGCTCTATAGTTAGCCTTAGTGTTCAAACAACCCATAAATAAATGGGTGTAGAAATGCGAGGGAGAGAAACTTTACTCTGGTCAAGTGCAAATGCTGAGGTTAAAGAACATTGTTGTAATAAAGTGATGTGTGTGTGTGTGTGTGTGTGTGTGTGTCCTTTAGATGGAACCAGTGCCTATTTAGAATAAACAGAATTTTTTATTAATTTTCAATGACCTCTCCTCTGAGGAAATTTAAGCCAGGGAAGGTTTTAATCACTCAACATGTCTAAAATTACATAATTCTTATCCAAGGAAACTCAAACTTTATTCAGTTTGGAAAGTTTAGTATCAACATTGAATTTGTGCTTATTTATATAAGGTGCATGCTATCTATTATATATTAAATATATAATAAGGAGATGACAGCTTATGGTTAGTTGCCAAGGGCAAGGCTAAGTAAATGCTTTCACCCCCAACATGCATGTGCTGATCTCAGCTGGATTGAACTAACGCTGGTATATCCCTTAACTCATCACCTGCTGCAACAGCCATATACTCATACAGCTGCCATTCGCAATGGCTTTCTGTAAAGTTGCGGTTTGTTTGCATTCAATGTATGAACTTTTTCAACAACTGACTTCATCTGGAATCTAATTCAAGAAAGTACCTAGGGCGATTACAACTACAAAAACAAGATGAAATAATTTTGGCTTTAATGCAACTCAGCCAAGGCATCCCGAGATCAGATTTGTGCCGATTAACTGAAGTACAAAGACAGGGCTGTGGCAACAAGTTCCTAATCAAGTATTCTAACAAAAATCATGGATAGTTAACCTACAATTGAGAAATCAAAGCACCAAGACTCGTTGACTATGATGTCACCCAGGGTGAAAATAGAAATAAGTTAAATCAATGTAATGACTACACGATGTTAACTTGGGTGTTTGGAGTCTTTGTACTTTTGGAAAGCTAAGGAAGGTGAGCTTTTGAATTTTGTAGCATTCAGTAGGAATCAGTTATTTAGGTTCAGTTTCAACTGTATGTGTACTGGAATAGGAGGAAGTAAATGCATAAGAACATGAGACAGTGATTAGCCAATAAAGGGACAAAATGGCTTTCACCTACTCTTAGAATTGTTTCTGATATTAACATAAAATGAAGTAGCCGGCATACATTTTGATAGAAATAAAAAAGAGGAGATGCTGCCAATACTCAAAAGCTCAGGCAGCGTCTGCGGATAGAGAAGATCGACTCTTCTTCAAACTGGATTTTGTAGAACTGTATCTTTTGCTGGACTAAGTCAACTGGGAAGCTGGGAATATGACATCCAGTGCACAAAGCATATCCAACTGGCAAAATACAATTGTAGTTGAATTAACACTATTTCTGAAGAAGGTCTGATACTTTGAGAACTCATTAAATAACCACATTGTTTTAGCTTTACTAACCCCGATGAATTTGATTCTGTGCATTCTTATGTGAATAAAGTGGTAGGACTACTTCATGCAATTACATGGACCAAATGTTTATCTTGCTTTAAACACATTTTCTTAAACTAATATTTGAAAATCCCTGATGGTTTAGTGGGTGCTGAAATACACAATTCCAGAAGATAATAGGCTTTATTTGAAGTCTGCAGTGAGCTGGCCTTTTTTAGCTTTGGAGATGTTAGGAGTATTTCAACTGGCCTGAGCACTCTGGGGCTAGGGCAGAGTCCCTGCTCTTGTTCATTAGCCATTGACAGTGGCCTCTCCAGATTTTCAAGTCAAAAATTAATGGACGTGGACACTGATCTCAGATAACGTCATGCTCAGCATTCCAAAGTCAAATAGACTATAAATTATAACAGTTTAAGCCTTTGAAATGGGTCAAATTTGAAATAGCATAAGGAAATAAATACATCAATCGCCCTCCACCCCATAACTAAAGAAAAAATTTAATTTTGGCAAAAGGTTTCTTATGTCTCCATAATGGTGCATAACTATAATTTCAAAAATATTGGGAAATGGCCAGACAGCTAAATTATTTTTGTCCAGCCACACTGGGAAATAATGTAAGACTAAAGGCTTTTGCATGCTAATCTGTCATGTTATGTCCATTTGCATTGCTTGTCACATCTAACAATCTTCATGCCTCACTAAGTCATGGGAACAGTCTGTTGTATTATTACAATCCTGTGGTAAATTTAACAGTCAATTAGTAAGGAACCGAAATAATTCCTCACTCTTACGTTTGTTACTTGTACTATTTTTTGTCATTATTCATCTCTTCTAAAACAAAGAAGCACCAGGTGAGAAGGCTGCATTCACAGTTCCGTTCCGCTATTTGTCACACAATAGTTCTTGAAAGGTAAATCATGTGGTAGGTCTTTTTACTTATAATTATAGTTACTAAATAACAATTGGACAGTTAATAATAGTGTATATGATTTTGGTTCACAGCTAAAATGTATGGCTTCTTAAAGGCTTATTTTCCAACTACTCAGACATCTGGTAAGTTATTTAATACTGGACCGTGTTCCAGAATGATCCTGTGGAAACCCAGTGTGAGAAAGCACTGATTCACTGCTGGAGAATGTTGCTTTTTTTTCATAAGTGCTGAATGACTGCTGCATCACCATTTTGCTGCAGCCCTAGATAGTAAACTCTGACAGACCGTTTCTGCTTGGGGTGCATCACAACCATGTGTTCACACAAAATTCAGAGTGTTGCACTTTCCAATGGGAGATCATAGATCAAACGATCAGGGGAGTAAGCCATTGCTGTTCTCCCTAGCCTTGGGCATCCAGATAGATTGCAACACCTTTACATTACCAAGCTGGGATCAACTATCTCATTACAGATCTTGGAATTGAATTTGGAACCCTCCTTGTCCATTTAACTCAATACCACGCTGTGCAGTGCATTTGAAACTGATCTGTCAGAAAAGCCCTGAAGCTGCCATTTCATGTGAAAAGTTTTGACGAGAAAGTTTTACCACAGAAAATATGAAAGATAAGCTTCCCGCAGTGGCTTAATGGATAAATGCCCCTGAGCCATACAAACCAAAATTTATATTCTGATTTATGGGGATCTCAGTCATTGGTAGATGCTCTTTGGGAAAGAAATCTTCTGTACTTGCACTGTCTGGCCAACATGTGACTCAAGACCCACAGATGGGTAATTTTTGCCATTTGAAATGGCCAAGCAAACAACTCAGTTGTACTTAAGAGTCATAGAGTCATACAGATGGACAGCATAGAAACAGACCTTTTGATCCAACTCGTCCATGTTGACCAGATATCCTAACCTAATCTAGTCCCATTTGCCAGCACTTGGCCCATATCCCTCTAAAGTCTTCTTATTCATATACTCATCCAGGTGCCTTTTAAATGTTGTATTTATACCAGCCTCCACCACTTCCTCTGGCAGCTTATTCCATAGATGCGTCACCTTTGCAGGAAAAAGTTGCCCCTTAGGTCCCTTTTAACTTCCTCCCCTCTCACCCTAAACCTATGCCCTCCAGTTCTAGACTCCCCCACCCCAGGAAAAAGACCTTTTCTATTTACATATCCAAGCCCCTCGTGGCTTTATAAACTTCTATAAGGTCACCCCCTCAGCCTCCGATGCTCAAGAGAAAACAGCCCCAGCCTATTCAGCCTCTCCCTATAGCTCAAACCCTCCAACCCTGGCAATATCCTTGTAAAACTTTCCTGAACTCTTTCAAGTTTCTCAACATCCTTCAGATACTTACAAACATACCAAGATGCAAATATACAAATTGAAGCAGGAGGAGGCCAGTCAGCATTTCTACACCTCTCGACCAGTCACTAAGGGTTTCACTTTAGCCTCAACCCCACATTCCACCAACCCTAAGCAACCTGTCACTCGCTCTTTGTTCAAGGATCAATCAACCTCTGCTGTAATAATCTGACCCCTTCCATTGTTTTCTGGGAGATAGGTTTTAAAGGTTCGAGACCCTCAGAGAAAATAATTCCTCCTCATCTCAATTTTAAATCGACCTATTTTTATAGAGCTCCCCATCCCTCCAGCATTTTCGCAACCACTGTGTCAAGCTTTCCAAGGATCTTGGCATATTTCAATAAGGCCTACTTTTCATTCTTCCAAACTCCAACAGATATAGTCCAACCTGCCCAACTTTTCCTCATAAGATAATGCCCTTATTCCAGGTACCAGAAACCTTAACAGCTTCATTTTAGATATAAGTAACTTTATAGAAAGAAAGATCGATCCAGTGACCTTTTATTTTTAAATTACTTTTTTCCCAGTTGAGCTATTTCAGCTTTCATTTCAAGGGAAATTAAAAATGGGCAATAAATGCATGCCTTCCCAGTGACGCTTGAATAAATAAAACAGAAGGAGGTCAACTTGGCTTGAGCATCAATGCAACAGGGGGAGCAAGCATTGCTGATTCCAAGTGCTCTGTTGTAATCATCCCAGCTAAGTGTGATCAAGCGACCATGGGCCTAAAAGTGGACATTCTAAATTGGCTCACAGCTAGAGAAATCGCACCTAACAGAAAATTGGCCAAACTAAATTAAACTGTAGCCAACACCTATCAGCTACAGGGAACAGTGGAAACCAAAGTCAAAGAGGTCACGAAGGTTTGTGAGAACCAGTTACAATCAGCCCGAGGGTTGTGTATTGGAGAAGTCGATCAGACTTTCTAGCACCTTGGCTTACAGTTAGTGCCTGAGGACTTGCACTTTATACCTCGCTGGCATGGCAACAGTGAAGGGTGTTGGCACAACCCCATTGATGTTTCGAATCATGCTCATGACCTCATTAGCCAAAGGACATAGAACATTCAGGAAGGTCTGGGGTGCGCAGGAGAGGGAGGGTAAGAATACACAACTGGAAGCCACCCACGCAGTGAACACTCACAGCAAGACTTATAGCGGAAGACGTGCAGCACTATGGATGGCAAGGTGGCACATTGGGTAGCACTGCTGCCTCACAGCACCAGAGACCCAGGTTCAATTCCTGCCTCTGGCAACTGACTGTGTGGAGTTTGCACATTCTCCCCGTGTCTGTGTGGTTTCCTTCAGGTGCTCCGGTTTCCTCCCACAGTTCAAAAATGTGCAGGTCAGATGAATTGGCCCATAGTGTTAGGTGAAGGGGTAAATGTAGGGGAATGGGTATGGGTGGGTTGCGCTTCGGCGGGTCGGTGTGGACTTGTTGGGCCGAAGGGCCTGTTTCCACACTGTAAGTAATCTAATCTAAATTAGAAGATGTGCCCTGATCTGGAGAACGATTCACCTTCATGAAAGATAGCCAGCCCTACGTTGGAGAGAAAGGGGATTCCAATGGCCAGGTCAGACATGTGGATCATTGTGGGCAATATCTTTGCTTAGACAGAGCTAGACACAGTTAATATTATGGGAATTTGGAAAATGCTCATGTGGAGTTTCAAATAAGGTTTTTTAGTAATACAATCAAGTTGAACCACAAACCAAATTCTGTGCCCCTTTATCCACCTCACTGATGAGTGCTTGGGTAAAGTGTTTTTAAAATGCAAGCTGGTCAAAGTATCCAAGCATGGAGAACAATATGTTTGTGGATATCTGGATAAGGGACAAGTGCAATTATAAGGGACATGATATCAAAGCAGAAGTGGCTAAGACCAAGGCAATATACGAGGAACAATGTTCAAATCCCACCACAACAGCTGCTGGCATTTAAAATGCAATGAATAAATTCAATTAGATTTAACTTGAAACTGAAAACTAATCTCAGTAATACTGACCATGAAACATTTTGAAATTAACTGTCTTTGCTTGATCTGGATTACATATAACACCAGTTTAACAGTAATGTTGCTGACTCTTAATGACCTTCTGAAATGGCGGGGCAAGTCAGTCAGCTCAGGGGCAATTAGGGAGAGGGCAACAAATGTTGGCCTTGATAATAATGCCCATATTCCACCAAAGAGAGGAAGAAAAATCTGTTTAATTTCTCTGGCTGTGAACAGTGGTTATTCAGGGAAGCTAGTAAGGAAATTCCTTTATCTTGAACACCATCTTGAGAAAAGTTAGCATCTCAAGAGAGAATAGCATAATGAAGAGCTCTCTTATGGTAGATCAAAGGTCAGGGTATGTTTTATAAGTGGAAGTGATGAGTGCACAACGACAATTTTAATGCTGTCTTTAACTAGGCTTAACTGTTTTAAGAAGGCCTATTTTCGGGTTCAAACACTTAGAAGGCAAATTAGTGGTTAGTTATCAGTTGCAGCAGCAACAGAACGTGCCTATCTAATTTCATTTTCAAGAGTCATTCATATTGTTTTACATCTGTAACAGTTATGACCATTTAAATTGTGACATTTGACGTGTGACAAACTCAATATAATATGCTCATATGTGTATTATGTACATTACTTACATCGAAACAGGAGCCACACTTCAGATTGTACTTAATTGACTGCGAAACACTGTGGGACTTCCTAAAGTTGTGAAAGATGCTAATCTTTCTTTCTATGAGAGCTAAACAGGCAAGAAGAGAGATAGGTGCCAGGTGAACAGGGAATTGGAAAACAAGATGAAATAGGTTGTGATGGATTATCAGCATTGGAATACGATTGCAAGAATGGAGGTAAAAGATACAGGAGTGCAAGATTTGTGGAAAGTGGGTCCTGGGGTTTATTGAGCATTATTGCATCTGACAGTTTGTTACTTTTCAGCTGTTTTAAGATTGATTAGAATACAAAACAAAACACATAGCTGTGCATGAATTATGACTTCACTGCTTTATGATCAAGCACTTCTGTAGTTAATGAACTCATTTATGTTTTGCAGTAAACAATGTTGCACACATTAATTTGGGGATAAATATGCCAGTAAAAATATCCCTCCCACCCTCCCACAACTGAGGCTGGAATAACCCTTGTTGCATTCTTCAAATGCTTGAAAGCTGGAGAGAGATTTCAAATATTGGAAAAACGATGAAACATTGGAAAAAGGAGGAAACAAACAATAATTTTTCATGGATCTCCATGTACAGCAATGGGTCCTTCAAGAAGTGAAAGCCTATGTTGTTGTGAAAGTAGTGGAGGAGGTCATGAACCAAGACTCACCACCCACCCCCTGACTCCACCCCAGTTCTTGTTGCCAGACATAGCTCCCACCATTTTGGAAGGGGCTAGAGTTGGGACATTACACAAATGATTTTCATGGAGGCACTAACCCCACACACATTTCATTTTTGGTGTCCTGGGTGTGTGAGTTATTTTGAATGACCATGGTTGCCTTTTTAAAAAGGGAAGGATAAGGATATGAATATCACAGAAGCCTTACAGTGTGGAAAAAAAGCCAATCAGCCCATCAAATCTACACTGACCCTCCAAAGATAATCCCACCCAAACCCAGCTCCCAACATTATTCCTGTAACCCCACATTTCCCATGGCTAACTCATCGTTCCTGCACAGCTTGGGACACTATGGGCAATTTAGCATGGCCAATCCATCTAACCTGTACATCTTTAGACAGTGGGATGAAACCTGATCACCCAGAGGAATCTCACACAGATATGGGGAGAATGTGCAATATTCACACAAATAGTTGCCCAAGTCAGGAATTGAACCTGGGTCCCTGGCACTGAGAGGCAGCAGTGCTGACTATTGGGCCACCATGTGGCCTTGGAAGACCTTTGGGGAGGCCAGGTACCATTGGGTGAATTAAGATGGTCTTTTGAATTGTTAAAAGTAGACATAAATGTTATTTTAAAATGCCTAAGCTCAAGCTTATTGGAACTGTAATATGAGCTGTATAGAATGGAAAATGGTCATTCAATCTATCATGTCCTCACTGACTCTCTGAATGAACAATTTATGCACTGTCTCCCCTTCTTCCTCCCCTTCTGCACACCCCTGCACATTTCTCCTTTTCAGATATTTAGAATATGTAGAACATGTAGAAAAACGCATGACCATGTCTGCTACTGCCATAAATTAAATCACCTCACCCTAATCTCATTTTCCAGCACCTTGTCCAAATGCCTCAATGTTATGAGACTTCAGGTACATAATCAAACATCTTTTTCAATGATGAGCTGAAACTGTGTTGCTGGAAAAGCGCAGCAGGTCAGGCAGCATCCAAGGAACAGGAAATTCGACGTTTCGGGCACAAGCCCTTCATCAGGAATGAGGAAAGTGTGTCCAGCAGGCTAAGATAAAAGGTAGGGAGGAGGGACTTGGAGGAGGGGCGATGGAGATGTGATAGGTGGAAGGAGGTCAAGGTGAGGGTGATAGGCCGGAGTGGGGTGGGGGCGGAGAGGTCAGGAAGAGGATTGCAGGTTAGGAGGGCGGTGCTGAGTTCGAGGGAATCAACTGAGACAAGGTGGGGGGAGGGGAAATGAGGAAACTGGAGAAATCTGAGTTCATCCCTTGTGGTTGGAGGGTTCCTAGGTGGAAGATGAGGCACTCTTCCTCCAGCCGTTGTGTTGTTATGGTCTGGCGATGGAGGAGTCCAAGGACCTGCATGTCCTTGGTGGAGTGGGAGGGAGAGTTAAAGTGTTGAGCCACGGGGTGGTTGGGTTGGTTGGTCCGGGCGTCCCAGAGGTGTTCCCTGAAGCGTTCCGCAAGTAGGCGGCCCGTCTCCCCAATATAGAGGAGGCCACATCGGGTGCAGCAGATGCAATAGATGATGTGTGTGGAGGTGCAGGTGAATTTGTGGCGGATATGAAAGGATCCCTTGGGGCCTTGGAGAGAGGTAAGGGAGGAGGTGTGGGAGCAAGTTTTGCATTTCCTGCGGTTGCAGGGGAAGGTGCCGGGAGTGGAGGTTGGGTTGGTGGGGGGTGTGGACCTGACGAGGGAGTCACGAAGGGAGTGGTCTTTGCGGAATGCTGATAGGGGAGGGGAGGGAAATATATCCCTTGGAGGTGGCGGAAATGACGGCGGATGATGCACTGTATACAGAGGTTGGTGGGGTGGTAGGTGAGAACCAGTGGGGTTCTGTCCTGGTGGCGGTTGGAGGGGCGGGGCTCAAGGGCGGAGGAGCGGGAAGTGGAGGAGATGGGGTGGAGGGCATCGTCAATCACGTCTGGGGGGAATCTGTGGTCTTTGAAGAAAGAGACCATCTGGACTGTACGGTATCGGAACTGGTCCTCTTGGGAGCAGATGCGGCGGAGACGAAGGAATTGCGAATATGGGATGGCGTTTTTACAGGGGGCAGGGTGGGAGGAGGTGTAGTCCAGGTAGCTGTCGGAGTCAGTTGGTTTATAGTAGATCCCATATTCCCAATTCCTTCGTCTCCGCCGCATCTGCTCCCAGGAGGACCAATTCCAATACCGTACAGCCCAGATGGCCTCCTTCCTCAAAGAGTAAAAAGTGAGGTCTGCAGATGCTGGAGATCAGAGCTGAAAATGTGTTGCTGGTTAAAGCACAGCAGGTTAGGCAGCGTCCAAGTAACAGGAAATTCGACGTTTCGGGCCAGAGCCGAATTTCCTGTTCCTTGGATGCTGCCTAACCTGCTGTGCTTTAACCAGCAACACAAGACCGCAGATTCCCCCCAGACGTGATCGATGGTGCCCTCCACCCCATCTCCTCCACTTCCCGCTCCTCCGCCCTTGAGTCCCGCCCCTCCAACCGCCACCAGGACAGAACCCCACTGGTTCTCACCTACCACCCCACCAACCTTCGTATACAGTGTATCATCCGCCGTCATTTCCGCCACCTCTAAACGGACCCCACCACCAGGGATATATTTCCCTCCCTTCCCCTATCAGCGTTCCGCAAAGACCACTCCCTTCATGACTCCCTCGTCAGGTCCACACCCCCCCACTAACCCAACCTCCACTCGCAGCACCTTCCCCTGCAACTGCAGAAAATGCAAAACATGCGCCCACACCTCCTCTCTTACATCTCTCCAAGGCCCCAAGGGATCCTTTCATATCTGCCACAAATTCACCTGTACCTCCACACACATCATCTATTGTATCCACTGCACCCGATATGGCCTCCTCTATATTGGGGAGACGGGCTGCTTACTTGCGGAACGCTTCAGGGAACACCTCTGGGACGCCCGGACCAATCAACCCAACCACCCCGTGGCTCAACACTTTAACTCTCCCTCCCACTCCACCAAGGACATGCAGGTCCTTGGACTCCTCCATCACCAGAACATAACAACACGACGGTTGGAGGAAGAGCGCCTCATCTTCCGCCTGGGAACCCTCCAACCAAAAGGGATGAACTCAGATTTCTCCAGTTTCCTCATTTCCCCTCCCCCCACCTTGTCTCAGTCGATTCCTTCGAACTCAGCACCGCCCTCCTAACCTGCAATCTTCTTCCTGACCTCTCCGCCCCCACCCCAATCCGGCCTATCACCCTCACCTTGACCTCCTTCCACCTATCACATATCCATTGCCCCTCCCCCAAGTCCCTCCTCCCTACCGTTTATCTTAGCCTGCTGGACACACTTTCCTCATTCCTGATGAAGGGCTTGTGCCTGAAACGTCAAATTTCCTGTTCCTTGGATGCTGCTTGACCTGCTGTGCTTTAACCAGCAACACGTTTTCAGCTCTGATCTCCAGCATCTGTAGACTTCACTTTTTACTCGATCTTTTTCAATGAGTTGAGGGTTCCTGCCATGCCTATCCTTTCAGGAGAAAGTGAGGACTGCAGATGCTGGAGATCGGAGCTGAAAATATGTTGCTGGAAAAGCGCAGCAGGTCAGGCAGCATCCAAAGAGCAGGAGAATCGACGTTTCGGGCATGAGCCCTTCTTCAGGAGGAAGAAGGGGAGCCATTCCTGAAGAAGGGCTCATGCCCGAAACGTCGATTCTCCTGCTCTTTGGATGCTGCCTGACCTGCTGCGCTTTTCCAGCAACACATTTTCATGCCTATCCTTTCAGGCAGATTTCCAGTACTCTCCCAACCATTGGGTCATAGCAACTTTTCCTCATTTCCTTCTACTTATCACTTTAAATTTATTCCCCTAGTCACTGACCTCTTTGCTAAGGTAACTACGCCATTGCCATCTATTGTATCTCAGCCCCTTACAATTTTGCACATCTTACTCAAAACTCCTGTCAGCTGACTGTTCTTCATTTACATCTTGCCTTTCTGAGTGACAGTTTATGTTGTGTTTCACAATTGCTCTGATTATTAGCCCACTACCAAGCATTCTGTCTCTCAGCAGACGCATGATATACCTTTAAAGCACATGCTTATGATGTAATGACCACATCACGGCAAGTGACCGAATTGTATGATTCATTCAATCTCCGTCTTCTTGCTGCATGACATACTAAGGGAAATTTTCTTAGTTTAAGTTCAGATATGTAAGCAATTGTGATTGCAGCAAATATTTGTAACTACTTTTTGCTGAAATAAAAGTGTCACACCCTGACAGTTACAAATCAATAGTGTATTTTACTGCAACAAAGGATGGATGGACTAACCTGTAATAATGGGGTATACCCCTCAATCCATTTTCAGGTAAAGGGAGAAGGTAAGCCATCCTCCATTCATCCAGCACTACAACTGCATCTAGTAAAGATTGTAAAATGATGGTAAGATCATTGGTTACAACTTCCCTGGCTTCTATAAACAGCCTGGTGTATACTTCAGTCAGCCTTCATGGTTTATACATTTTCAAGGATGCTAATTCCTCTCTCCTGATGTTTATCTCATCCAATATTTCTCAATCCTCCTCCCTAACTATATGATCCACCTTTACTGCAAAAACAAACAAAATATTCATTATGACTCATACCTATATCATTAATTTATTACTATTTTGGTCTTTTATTGGCTCTACTCCCTCCTCGGTCACCCTGTTATTCTTAATATATTGAAAAAACATTTGAGTTCTCCTTGAGTTTGTTATGTATTGCCCTCTCTTTACACTCCTAATTTCCTTTTTGCTTTTGCTCTAAACTGTCTATTTTCCTCTTGGCTTTTGTTTTTGCAGTACTGGTCTCTCAGTATCTGAAATGCACTTTCACTCCTGCCTTATCTTTCCCTTATTCTTTATGATATCTACAGGCTCAGAATTGGGCCATTGTGCCCATTTTCATTGATGAAAATTATGACTGAATACTTTGAAACTTCCCTACAAATTTGTCTCAATGTTCTAACACTGATTCTAGAATACTTTTGCAAAATCACCGTCCACTTGGTACAATTGGTCTTTCCTCAACTTGAAGCTTTAGCTCCTGTTCTGTCTTTGCCTTCTCCCAGAGCTATCGAATATTGCTGAAAAAAATGTACAGTTGTAAAATCGTTTTCCCTTGCACTCATCAGGTCAATTTGTGAAAGTATTAATTCAAGGTGAAAATCAACATTTATACTGCATGAGAATGGAGTGCTGATTGGTTAGCGAGTGGACACTAATTAGTAGAGGTCCTGTCATCAAGAATGCAACAATTAATGATGATTGACAGTTAACTGCCAGGCTTTGTTTACCTTTTATACCAGGCAGGTTGAAACTGATTGGCTAGTGCAGTGCTCTCAAAAATAAACCAGTGGATGGCTGATGCCTTCAATCTTAAATAAAATATAAAGGTAAGTGAAATACATATATAACAAAACACAAGAAATGTTCATTAATTCACACCTACTCATTCCTTAGGTAGGACTTAAAACAATTCCTGGTCAGTTTAACTATTTTAGCTCATTCACAATCCTCACATAGTATATTATCTTTTCCAACAATAAGAACAACTTGGTTGAATCAATAAGCTCCACTTGAACAATCTTGCATTTCAAGTTATTAAATTTCAGAAAACAATAATGGATCATGATCTGTATATATTAATATTTCTTTGCAACCATAATGGACATAACCTTCAATATGTTGAAGAGTCAATAATAATCCCAAAATCTCTATTTCACTGCAGAGTATTTAATCAGGTTTAATTTATTTTAGAGAAGTATTCTATTGTTTTGTCTAATCTGGATTCATTATCTTGCAACAAAGCTGCACCTACCCACAAGTCAATTGCCATTTTAAAAGATTTCATAAAATCGGGGGCAGTCAATTTATTAAGATTGGCATTAACTTCTGAACGACTGGATAGGCTGGGACCTTTTTCACTGGAGCGTAGGAGGTTGTCCTGATGGAGGTTTATAAAATCATGATGGGTATATTTAAGGTGACTGGCGTGTGTCTTTTCTCTAAGGGGGGGGGATTTCAAGACTGCGGGAATATTTTTAAGGTGAGAGGAGAAAGATTTTAAAAAGACCATGAGGGACAATGTATTGACACTGCAGTTCATGTGTGAAATGAACTTCCAGAGGAAGTGGCAAATGCGGGTATGAATACAACATTTAGAAGACATTTGCATAAGTACATGAAAAGGAAATGTTTGGAGGGACATAGGCCAAATGTAGGCAGGTTGGACTAGTATAGTTTAGGATTATGATTAGCATGGACTGGTTGGACCGAAGGGTCTATTTCTGTGTTGTATGACTCTATGGCTGCTTGACACTCTGCTGACCAAATGACCTTTGCTTGTTTTCATGACAATTCTGTTAAATCTATTGTGCTACTGCACATGCAGAGAGTAATTTCTTAACAATGCTACAATAAGAGTCTGCTATATCTCAAATGATGTGAAGGTGGAGATGTTAGACTGGGATGGATGAAGGAGATACGCTCCGAAAGCATGTATTTAGAAATAAACGTGTTGGATTGTAACCTGGTGTTGTGTGATTTTTAACTTTGTCAAATTACCATGTACAGTTGTATTCAAGACTAATATACAATAAAAAAATAATATACAATAAATGTCTGAAAGACACTTATAATTGAAGAAAGTTCTTGGCTTTGCCTTCTTGACCAGTGGGTCCTGAACACAAACATTTAGATATGAGCCTAAAACCATATGGCAAAAGATGTCGGCAGCAATGGGATTCCCTGTTGAGAAAATCATGGCCGTATTGAAGATTGAGAAACAGAATTGAAACCAGTGCAGAAGAGAAGAACTCAAATAAAAATAATTTTTCCAAAAAAAAATTGGTAATTCAGCTTTAAGTTGGTGTGGCTGAGAGAGTTGCTTTAAAAGAAAAAAACACAGAACAGGAAACTACTGTGGAGAAACCACCAAAAATAACTATAAGTCAATAAAAGGTTTGTACAGATAATAACAGTAGAAACAAACTTTTTAAAAGGAAAACAAAAGGCAGTGATTGTTGCGAAAGCCTACCAGCAGCCAACAGGAAAAGTGCATGGAGCACCCACAAAAGAGGCAGATTACCGATTACCTGAAGCTGGTTTAATCCCTTCAAGATAAAGCCCTAAAAAATAGTCATTGAGGCCAAGTTCAGACTTCTGCCAGTGATTTAATAGCTTTAGACTGTTTACTTGATTACAGCGTGTTTCCACAAGTAAGTTAAGAAAATTCTTCAGCAAGAGGCTTAACATTCATTGATTGGAAAAGGCAGGCATGAGAATTCTTCCAGGAGTTAAATGTTTAATGTAATGTTAAATTTGAAATTTCAGAACACTCAGAGTGAAGTTAAATCTTTATTATGTTGATGCTTTGAGCAAGATACACAAGAATGATTTAGTCACTCTGAAGTTTTATCAACTTTGTCTCTAACACCTTTTCTTGAGAAAGCTAAGAAAAATAGTGCAAATCTGATCATCTGCTGAATGATAATGTGCGAAAAAAATTCATGCACATAAAAATCGATATTGGCAATGCCGCAGCAGCCATCAGTGATACAGTCAAAAAATAAATAAATTGAATTGATTGAAGAAATGTTGATGAAGGTTCTATGCACAGATCAGATAGGCTAGCATGTGTATTCAAGTTTTAAAACTGAATGTGGATGAGGGAGTCAGTACAGCGACATGACAAGTTTCTTTGTCTGAGAAATAATTGCTATGGAAAATAAGTAATACCCTTCTCTCGGAGAATTGAACTACACCTGATTTAGATTTGACAGAATTCACCTCTGAAAATGTTTATCTGACCAGATTTAAGCTAGGTACTAGTACGAATGTTACAGTTGTCTTGGATTATCCTCAGTGGGTAGCTAAGATGACCATGTTTTAAAACCAATGGTACCATTCCTACAGTTAAAGGAATGTTGAATCTTGATTAATATTCAAAAATCACACATATGAGGAGAAGGAATACCATTGTCTGATCCAGATCCTATTGTTGGGAAAAGAGCAAACAACCAAAATTCTCCATTCATTCCTGCAGTCACGTTAATGCAAGTAGTTCATATTTAAGGCGTGTGGTCAGGGCATCGTTTCAGTTAACTCTCTGAGTGAATGGAAGTCCGCAGAGAAACAGGAATCTCACCAACTTTGCCTCAGGTATTGCTATATCTTGCCAGAGGTTTTCCTTGTTCACTTACTAAAACTAATGAATCAAGTCAAAGATTGTGGTGGGTGTGAGCTATATGGAAAACAGTGTAGAGTCAATGTTGTAAAGAAGAAGCAATCTAAATAATCCATTTGGGAATATATGTAACTGTTCATCAATGAGAGAAAAAAAAGGTGCTGTGTAAAAGCTTTGTAAACTTGAAGCAACCTTGCAATGATGTAATGGAGATTGTCATTGGGTACAAATAACATAGTGTAATGATGTTAGACAGACAAAGAAAAGCACATATAGAGAATAATGTAACAGTAAGATAATGGCCTGATAAATCTCAGAATACTGTGTATATCTGCATTTAGTATTATGATACCCGAAACAGAGTTCTAAAGAAGCCTGAGCCCAAAGGCAGTTCTTGATCTTGTCTTCTCCTTGACCAGTTTGTCTTGAACTCAAACTCCTTCAATGTGAGCATAAAAACCACACAACAGAAAGAGAGTCAACCTGGTGAAACTGCAGAGCCGAACTCCCAGCATTCCAAGAGCCTAAACACATTCGATAGAGGTCTCAGAACCAGCAGATCAGATGTAAGGTCTGCAGGGCTTTCACATCCATTTGTGAAGGTTGTTGACAATTAAACAACTCAATAAGAAAGAAACAAAGAAAATTTACAGTCTAGGAACAGACCCTTTGGCCCTCCAAGCCTGAGCCAATCCAAATTCACTGTCTAAGCCTGTCACCCAATTCCTAAGCATCCGTATCCCTTTGCTCCCCACCTACTCATGCATATGTCCAGGCACATCTTAAATGAATCTACCGTGCCTGCCTCTACTACCTCTGCTGGCAATGCATTCCAGGCACCTGCCACTCTCTGTGTAAAGTACTTACCACATGTATCCACTTAAAACTTATCTCTATCTACCCTGTCTATACCCTTCATGATTTTGTAGACCTCAATCAGGTGCACCAATCTTTGTGTCATCTGCAAACTTGCTGATCATACCAACAGTGCCCTCTTCCAAATCATTTATGTATATCACAAACAACAGTTGCCCCAGCACTGATCCCTGGTCACATTTCTCTGATTCAAGAGACTCCCTTCAACTACTATTCTCTGTCTCCTGTTCTCAACCAGTTCCCTATTCACCTAGCTAGAACACTCTGCACACCATGTGACTTTTTCCATTAGTTTACTATAGGAAACCTTATCAAATGTCTTATTAAAGTCCAAGAATATGACATCTTCCTTCATTTATCAACTTGGTCACTTCCTCAAAGAACTCTATTAAGTTGGTAAGGCACGATCTCCCCCGCACAAAACTATATCACCTACCATTGGTAAGCTGACTCTTTTCCAAATATAAATAGAGTTTATCCCTCAGTACTTTCTCCAGCAACTTTCCCACCACTGACGTCAGGCTCACTGCTCTGTAGTTATCTGGAATATCCCTACTTACCTTCTTAAATAGGGGGACAATATGAGCAACCCTCCAGTCTCTGGCGCCTCACCTGTGTTTAAGGATGCTACAAAGACATCTGTCAGGGCCCCAGCTATTTCCTCTCTCACCTCTCTTAGCCACTTGGGATAGATTCCATTCGGTCCTGGGGATTTGTCCATCTTAATAGCCCTAATAAATGGTAGGGAAGGCCCTACAAACATAGTTATTGTCAATAATAGAGCAATCCAATTCATCAGTGCAAAGGGCAAAGCTGAAGAATTTTCAAATACTGTAAGCCAAATATGCCAAGTGAATGTTGATCCTAGTCATCTTCTGAGCGAGTCAGTATTCACCAAATTCAGTTCATTCCATGTGATGTCAAGAAATATCACTGAAGGCATTAGATACTAAAAAACCTATGGACCCCTGAAATAATCCTGCAATAGAACTGGAGACTTGTGTCTCAGACCTAGCTGCATCCTTCGTCGAGCTATTCCAGTACAGTTACAAAACCAGCATCTAACTGACCAGGTCTGTCCTTCTCACAGAAAGCAAGGGAAGTCCAATCACAACCCAATTACCATTGCATCAATCTCCTCTCAGTCATTAGTAATATCATTGAAGGTGTAATTAAACAACACTTACTCGACAATTACCTACTCACTGATACTCATTTCAGGGTCTGATAGAGCCACTCAGCTCCTGACCCTATTACGTGGACAAAGAACTTAACTGAATAGGAGAAGTGAGGATGACCTTGCACAATATAAAGGCAACATGTACCATCAAAGAGCCCTAGCAAAACAGGAATTGAAGCAAATTGGGGAAAACTCTCCACGAGTTAGGGTCACATCTGCCTCAAATAAAGAAGGTTATGGTTGTTGGAGGTCAATAATCTCAATTCTAGGTCATCGCTTCAGGAATTCATCAGAGTAATGTCCAGCTTCAACTATCTTCAGCTGCTTCATCAATGACCTTCCTTCCATCATGAAGTCAGAAGTGGGAATGTTCACTCATGATTGAACAACATTCAGTATCATTTTCAGCTCCCAGCCTGGAAGCAATTCATGTCCAAATTCAACAAAACCCGGGTTACATTCAGGCTGGGGCTGATTGTGGCAAGTAACATTGTTGTCATGCAACTACTAGGCAATAACTATCTTATTTTGGCTCTTAGATAGCAGCTTCCATTCCTGCAACCTCTACCACCTGGAAGGACAAGGGCAGCAGATGCATGGCAGTATCTCAGAGTTCCCTTCCAGGTGGCACACTGTCTCAACCTGGAACTGTAGCACCTTTCCTTCACTGTCATTGGGTCAAAATCCTGGAACTCCTTTCCTAACAGACCATGTGGATGTACGTATACCACATGGACTGTTATAGTTTAAGAAATTAGTTCACCACCACTTTCTTAAAAGCAATTTGGAATAGGTAATAAGTGCTAACCGAGGCAGCAACAGTAGTTTAAAAACCTAAGCACAGACTCTAAAAGGGACCACTCATTTCTCTGAAGAAGGAGTTGTTGTCTTGTGAGTTAAGCATCAAACAACTGCAAAGAGAAAAGATTTTGCCCAAAGCTGTTGGACAGAAGGCAAGGTATTATTCTGTTTATATTAAGTAAGAAAGCTTTGCAAGTCCTTTTTCATTTTATATCCCTTTTGCACTCGTGTAATTGTACTAATTAAACAACATGATCATATAATACTCATTGAGCTGAATGATTCATTTAATTGTGGAACAGAATAGCTTACAATTTTAACCAAACTTCAATTCATCTAATAGGAGCTTGGTCGGCCTTTGGAGAGTTTGAGGAAACAACTGAAAATGGGATAGTCAGGTTTTGCCTGTAGAAGGATAAAACAGTTACACTTGTGTTGTGCAAATATACACAATACAATGCAAATCCAGTCCTAAAAGTTAAGATGGTTACACTGATTAAGAAATCAAATTATGTGACTAGTCCCTGCAGAGATTTTTTTTAGCTGCAGACTCAATGCTTTTTTAATTGACAAGACATGTACGTGGTTGGCCAGGCCAATATTTATTGTCCATCCAGCAGTTGACGATCAATCACTGTGGGCCAGACCAGGTAAGGATAGCCAATGTTCTTTCTGAAAGGACGTTAGTGAACCAATGGGCAACAGTTTCATGGTCATCATTTGACTCTTATAGTCATACAGCACCAAAACAGACCCTTCTATCCAACCAGTCCATGCTGAACATTACCCCAAACTAATATAGTTCCACCTGCCTACTCGTAGTCCATATCCGTCCAAATCTTTCCTATTCATGTGCCTCTCCAAATGTCTTTTAAATGTTGTAATTGTACCCGCATCCATCACTTCCTCGGGATGTTCATTCTACATGCAAAGACAAATGCACAAGATCTTCAACTTCATGATGGGCCTTAAACAAACAATATATAGCTTTGATGTTTGCTTGTTTCAGAATTAATTGGTGTTGTTGACAGGAACTGGCAATGACTTTTTCTTGAAGGTGAACCTGGAACAAAAACAATTGGCAAAATGCTACTTTTCTTCTGGCGTGGACAAAGTGGAAACCATATAAGAATGCTGTCTCAAGAATAAAAGTGGAGGAGAGCAAAAGTTGGAGAATGGAATGATTAATTGTGTTAAGAACATAAGAGAAATTCAGAACCACAGAAATGGACAGTTCTACAGCTCCAAATCCCCTCTCCAGACATTCTGCTTTGAGCAGATAAAATACACATCATTGTTCAGTGTTATTCAGAGATCAGATGAATATAGTGGGAGTATAACATTGTTCTACCTCTACAGCTAGCAAGCATTTCAGGTTCATCACTGCACTGTACCATTTTGTGAGGAAGATTAGAATAGGCTAACATCAAAGTAACTGACATGATAATCTTAAAAGCAATATTCATTTAAAATTGGTTCTAACTAACTGTCATGGGCATAAATGTTCCCCATTACATGGTAAGTGAACTGCAAATTAATATAGCTTTCTCTCTCTCTTTGGACACAATCTCCATCTATCCGTCTCAATCTTTCACACCTCTTCCAATTCCCCTGCTCCCCCCCACCAAGTCCACACTCCCTCCACATGGTCAGTATAAATGCCACCCTTTCCAAGTTACTTTCAGTTGTGACAAAGAATAACTGGATTCAAAACATTAACTCTGTTTCTCTCTCCACAGACTCTGCAGACTAGCTGAGTTTCTCCTGCACTCCCCGTATTTGTTTCAGATTTCCAGCAACTGCAGTACTTTGTTTTATATTAGGCTAATATAGCTACCTTTAATTTAAATTAAAACAAACCAACAATCAATTTTGTTTCGTTTCAATGGGTTAAAGGTCAGCTCATTATACGTAGTGCCAAACGTTCTTCAGGCAAAATAAGTTAAGTCATGATCAAGAAACTATGGATTGCAAGATGAAACAAGTACTGATAAGACAAGAACTCTCGTAATAAGACAGTCCTAATAATTCTCAGTTCAGTTCTGAAGAAGACGTGAAACATAAATACTGTTTCTTTCTCCACAGTTGCTGCCAGATCTGTTGAGTTTGTCCATGATTTTCTCATTTTATTTCTGATTTTCACCATCTGCAATATCTTGCTTTTACTCTAACAAGTCTCAATGGCTGAGGTCTCCAATGTGTAGATTTGAATTGATTAGTTGATTGCAGAGTCTCTAACATTTGACCTCATCAGCCGCCTATATTGTCTCACTAAGCACACATCAATTGTCATTGCTGATTATTGATGGATGACTTTTGCTTCGGGAAGTGAGAAAAAAGTGTGAGAGTGCTCATAATGGGCTGTGCCAATTTGCTGCATCGTATTTCAGTTTGTTTCAGATAAAATATCATTACAAGGTAAAGTAAGTTTGGTGGTGGCATTTGATTGATTGATTTCTTTCTGTTGAGATGCTGTGAAAAGTGTTAGTTTGTGTGCTATACAGGCAGATCAAACCATACAAAGTGCATCAGGGTAACAGAACAGAGTGCAGAATATGGTGTTCCAGCCACATAGAAGGTGCAGAGAGAGAGATCAAAATTAATACTTGAGAGGTCCATTCAGAAGTCTGATAACATTGGGGAATATGCTGTTCTTGAATCTACTCGTATATGTATACAAATTTTTAAATCTTCTGCCGGACAGAAGAGGGTGGAAGAGAATATAACTGGGCTGGGAAAGTCCTTGATTATGTTGGTTGTTTTTCTGAGGCAGTGGTAAATATAGATGGAGTTAACGGATTGAAGGCTGGTTTTTGTCATGGACCGGACAATGTTCCAACTCTCTGCCTCGTAGTTTTGGACAGAGTAGATGCCATACCAGACCATGATGCATCCAGATAGAGTGTTTTTTGTGGTGCAGTCTATGAATTGTTTGAATTCAATAAAAATCTGAAATTAAGAGTCAAATGATGACCATGAAATCTTTGCCAATTGTCTGAAAAACCTATTTGGATCACTAATGTCCTTTAGGGCAAGAAACTATTGTCCTTGCCTGGTCTGGCCTCCGTGTGACTTCAGAAACACGAAAGTGTGGTTGACTTTTAATTGCCCCTGTGTACAACTGGGGGGACAGGTAATAAATGCTGGTCTAGCTAGTGACATCCAGATCCCATGAAAGAATAAATAAAAGCAAACAAATGAAGAACATAAGAACAAGGAGCAGGAGTAGGCCGTCTGGCCCTTCGAGTCTGCTCCGCCATTCAATAAGATCATGGCTGATGTTTTCACAGCATCAGCTCCACTTACCCACCCTCTCGCCATAACCCTTAATTCCTTTACTGTTCAAAAAATTGTCTATCTTAGCTTTAAAAACATTTACTAAGGAAGCCTCAACTACCTTACTGGCAGGGAATTCCAGAGATCCACAACCCTCTGAGTGAAGAAACTTTTTCTCAATTTAGTCCTAAATCTGCTCCCCCTAATTTAGAGGCTGTGCTCTCTTGTCCAAGTTTCACCTGCCAGTACAAACATCCTCTCTACTTCTACCTTATTTATTCCCTTCATAATTCTATCCATATCTGCAAGATTCCCCCTCATTCTTCTAAATTCCAATGAATTATAATCCCAGTCTATTCAGTCTCTCCTCACAAACCAATCCCCTGAATTCCGAAATCAACCCAGTGAACCTCCTTTGCACCCCCTCCAGTGCCAGTACATCCTTTCTTAAGTAAGGAGACCAAAATTGCACACAGTACTCCAGGTATGGCCTCACCAGGACCTTATATAGCTGTAGCATAACCTCCCTGCTTTTAAACCCAATCCTTTTAGCAATGAAGAATAAAATTCCATTTGCCTTCCTAATTACCTGTTGTATCTGCAGACCAACCCTCTGCGATTCATGCACAAGGATACACAGGTCCCTCTGCATAACAGCAGCTGCTGCAATTTTTTAGCATGCAAGCAATTGTCCTAAGAGCTGATGTTTGAGGCCAATATATTACAGTACTAGAAACATACGAGGCTATTCAGCCCATCATGTCCTTGCAGATTCTCTACAAGAGCAGCTCAGTAAGTCCTACTCCTCTGCTCATTCTCTGTAAACTTGCAGATTTCTTTCTTCCCTTATCCATTAGGTCCGTGCAGGATGAAGAACAATGCTGCCACATCCTACATCCAACATCTGAGCAAGACAAACCAACCAGGTGCCCTGGAAACAAATGGCAGTAGTGACCTCCCATACCTCCACACTTGAGAGAAACAGTGACATTCTGGATGTTCCAGAGGCACATATCCAGGCAGCTAGCTGCAACACAACCAGCATTAGAGCAGCGTCACAAACCACAAGGTGAAAAATAAGGATAAGTGATGACCCTGGACCATCCAAAATGAAGCCAAAATTGTGTATCTTCTATGTGGAGTCGGAAAATAAATAAATTTCTGTCCACAATTGTAAAGAATGATCGGTCACATTGTATGTCACCAAAGTATACATAAAGACAGGATGACACTAAACAACAATGATGTGGAGGTGCCAGTGTTGGACTAGGGTGGACATAGTTAAAAATCACACTGTTTAAAGGAGCAGCATTCCGAAAGCTAGTGCTTCCAAATGAACCTGTTGGACTTTAACGTGGTGTTGTGTAACTTTTAAAACAATCATGCACAGTACGTTCAAGGATCATATTCCTTTGAACATTATGCTTTAGACCAAGAAAGTTGACAAGCTGAAGGCCGTTTTGAAAGCTCAACAGTCATTTTTTTCTGAATTAGTAACTAAACGTAAGGTCTACTTACTTTTGGAATTTTCTGGTAAACCACAAGAAATCATTTACAGATGGTGATATGATTGAAGAAGCAATGAGCATGGCTGCTGATTCTGAATTCAAAGACTTAGAGAATGAAGCAATCTAGAGAAAGGCACTTGCTGATTTGACAGTAGCAATTTAAGTAGAATCTTTGTCCAAAAGTGCCTACCAGCAGCTACAGCAAGACCCGAAGGACTGTGAATGCAGTTCAATAAATCCATTGACATGACTAATGCAGCCCAGCTAATTGTTTTGGTACAGGTAGCTATTAAGAACATAACTAAAGAAAATTTTTTCACCCTTTTACAACAGATGGTACAACCACCATGCTTGATGTAATTGCAGGCTTTGTTGCATTTTGGAGAAATGATACTGATTTCTCCTTTTCTATCAATGCTCCTTATAATCCCCAAGGAAACATTAGTGGGAACTTATGTCAACCTTTCCCAAGTAATGGAAGTTGTTAAGACTGCAAATTCAATTTGAATAAGAATCCTTCAGCACTGCTTGTTTAAAGCCTTACTGAACAAACTCAGTACTGACTACAGTGAACCCATACTCCACCCTAACGTGAACTTGTTATGTCAAGAGATGGTCCATCAAAGATTTTTAGATCTGATGCTTGAATTCATTCCTCAATTTCAGCTATAGGGAGAGGCTGAACAGATTGGGGCATGGATAGAATAAATTGACAAAGTCTTTTCCCTGGGGTGAGGGAGTCCAGAACTAGAGGGTATAGGTTTAGGCTGAGAGGGGAAAGATATAAAAGGGACCTAAGGTGCAACTTTTTCACACAGAGGGTGGTACGTGTATGGAATGAGTTGCCAGAGGAAGTGGTGGAAGCTGGTACAATTGCAACATTTAAAAGGCATCTGGATGGGTATATGAATAGGAAGCATTTAGACGGATATGGGACAAGTGCTGGCAAATGAGATTAGATTAGGTTGGGATAGCTGGTCAGCATGGACGAGTTGGACCGAAGGGTCTGTTTTCGTGATGTACATCTCTATGACTCTATGACACTAATTCTAGGAATGAAATATGCAGTCCGCTGTCAGACAATATGTGCTTTCTTGACATTGGGGTTCCTTACAGACATAATGTCAGAACTGAATGAGCTGAATGATGAAGTACAGGGAAAGAACAGAGGCTTAGTGAATACAATCAGTGTTGTGAATGCATTCAATTGAAACTTGGGTTGTGATCCTCAGAATTAAAAAAATGAAATGCTGTAACATGATCTGAGTCTGGAGAGAATGCTAGAAAGAAAATCAAAGACAAAGAAATATAGTTCCATCAGGAAAATGTTAGTGCACACCTGACGATATTAGCAGAGAAATTCATTGATTTGAATTGAGTTGAATCATTTATTGTCATGTGTATTAAGTTAACTTAAAAGAGAGTCCAACATTTCTTTCTCCACTGCCAGAGTCGCACTCTGGGCTACACCAGCCCATGCCGTGTCACCACCCACCAGAGTCGTACCCTTGGCTACACGAGCTCATGCCATATCACCACGAGTCATACCCTGGGCTACACCAGCCCGTGCCATGTCACCACCAAGCGGAGGAGGCTGTCTGTTCCAGCACTGTCTTGTTAGGATTCAATAAGTGATTTCAGGAATTAAATGAGATGGAACAAATCATCAGGTTTGTCACAGATCCATTCCTTTAAGTAGATATTGCTAAGTTGGCTACCAAATTCTATCAGCTTTACAAAGCAGTTGGTGTTGACGTAGAGATAAATACGACACAAAATTATATTAAGCTGAAATGCGGATCAAGAGGCAATGATTTTTGGGGATTCAAACAGGGAATGTCAATATTATCTCGGATGTTTATTATCAGAGAGGAAGAACCAGATTAATGTAGCTATTGGAAAACAATGCACAGTCAACTAGTAAAAAGTTAACTGAGTGTATTAACATGGTTGAGTAATTAGGTTTTACCTTATTTTTGTTACCAAAAAGAGTCCTATAATTATTTGAATTAAGGGGAGGTTTGAGTATTGCTGTAACTCTACATTTACTTGCTCTTTATAAGTAAAATTCCTCAACAAGTAGTAACTGGGTCAAACTATGCTGTGTATCAGTCTGTCTTTGGAAAGATTCAAGAGTTTATTCGTGTATGTAAGGTATAAAATCTAATTCCGATCTTAAGGAGTCGTATTGTTACATCCATCGGCTAGGTGACTATAAAGTAAAGTAACTGGCAGTGAGGTCACACTACTTCACTAAAAATGCTCAAACTGCTTAAGGTAATAAACAGTGCAATCTAAATATCAGTTGGAATAGCCAAGGTTCAAACATATGACAGAAGAAATTTGACCCATCATGTATGTGCCAACTCCTTGCTCTTAAAATTGAAATGAACAATTGTAAAGTGAAAAACGCAGAAGTGCTATGAGGAAGGATGGCTGGGCACCAGGGGCTGGGAACTACTGTGCAGTTGGCTGGATGCAGCTTGTTTCTAGATTTAACTCAGGGCCCGCAGTCCCTTCGCAAGATTTTGGAGCAAATGGCCGCTGCAAAGGCAAACCTTAACTTAAAATGGAAACAGCAACTTGGAACATCAGATGGGGAAGCACTTCAGAGGGAGAGAATCCTGGTCAAGGAAGTGGCGCAGAAGCACAGAGGAGGTGGGAGGGCTGAATGGCCAGGAACCACTGCTCTATGGAGCAGAGTAGCTTGTGACACCAATAGAGGAACATTGAAACAGGGGGTTGTATTACAAAGCCTGCCACAGAAACACCACAAAAATGGCTCCTCCAAGTAGTAGAAGATGCAGAATGTCATATTTTTGATGAGAAAGGGGCAGTGGATATTATTTTGTGGTGATGAGATGCCAGCGTGTGTAGCTGATCTGCAGAGAAACAGTCTCTGTCATGAAAAATAAGGCAGCACCGAATAACATTAAAGGATGAAGTCAAATATGAAGAATTTCAAATAATCTAAGTTTCTTTGAAGCCAGTAAATCTGTATTGCAATAATACACTCAATTTCAAACATTCTCTCTGAATGAAGCTGAAGGTGTTTTTACGATAAGTTCACTCACCACATTACTGGGCCATGAGGAACACTCTCTTTATCCTTTCTCGGCCTTGTGAAATTTGTTTGCTGCACATCCAAGTTCTCTCTAAGTGTGCCAATATCATCCACAAACATTGCAAAAAAATGCCGTAAACCTCATTCAGAGAGAGAGTTTGAATGTTAATTTACTGACTCCAGAGAAACTCTCACATTATTTCAGAATGTGAGCTTATCTCATTTTTGTCATTTGTATAAATGATATGAATGTGAACATCGGAGGTATAGTCAGTAAGTTTGCAGATTATGCCAAAATTGGAGGTGTATTGGACAGTGAAGAAGGTTACCTTAAGAGTACAATGGGATCTTGATCAGATGGATCAATGGGCTGTGTGGATGGAGTTTAATTTGGATAAATGTGAGCTGCTGCATCTTGGAAAGGAATATCAGGGCAAGACTTATGCACTTAATGGTAAGGTCCTGGGGAGTGTTGCTGAACAAAGAGACCTTGGAGTGCAGGTTCATACTTCCTTGAAAGTGGAGTCTCAGGTAGATGGGATAGTGAAGAAAGCGTTTAGTATGCTTTCCTTTATTGGTTAGACCATTGAGTATAGGAATTGTAAATAGGATGTAACAGCACTTACAAAGCATCTGGATAGGTATATGAATAGGAAGGGTTTAAAGGGATATGGGCCAAGTGCTTGTAAATGGGACGAGATTAATGTAAGTAACTGGTCGGCATGGACGAGTTGGACCAAAGGGTCTGTCTCTATGCTGTACATCTCTGTGACTCTCTGACTATGTCAGATCAGATTAATGATGTGGTTCGGGACGTTAAAAAGTCAGTGACAGATTTTGAGTTTTACTTTCTGGCTATTGCTGAGACATTTGTCATAACAAGTACAGCCAGCTTTGTGCATGGAATCATGGTAGTTTTTGAGTTATACAGTTATGGAGTTAAACAGCAGTCTATCTCATCCATGCTGACCAGGTTTCCCAAACTAAACTAGTCCCATTTGCCAATATGTGGCCTGTAACCCTCTAAACTTTCCTTACTTGTGTACCTGTTCAAATGTTGTTTAAATATTGTAACTATACCTGCAAATATCACTTTCTCTGGCAGTTCATTCCATATATGCACCACCCTCTGTGTGAAAAAGTTGCCCCCCAGATCCCTTTTAAATCTTTCGCCTATCACCTTAAACCTATGCCGTCTACTTTTGAACTCCCCTACCCTCAGTAAAGAACCCTTGTTATTCACCTCACCTATGACCCTCATGCTTTTAGAAACCTCGATAAGGCCACCCCTCAAATTCTTACGCTTCAGGGAAAGAAGCCCCAGCCTATCCAACTTTTCCTTATAACTCAGCGCTCCAGTCACAATAACATTCCTGTAAATAATTTCTACACCCTTTCAATTTAATAATATCCTTCCTATAGCAGAGTAATGAGAACTGTACACAGTATCCAAATGCGGCCTCACTGACGTCCTGTACAGCTGCATCATGACATCCCAACTCTTATACTCAATGTTCTGACCAAAGAAGACAAGAGTGCCAAATGCCGCCTTCAGGACCCTATCCACCTGTGATGCCACTATAAGATGATATACTTCCATTAACAGCAATACATGTCACCACCTAAGGGACAATTAAGTGGTCTTACAACTGATAGTGCTGCAGCCATGTCTAGATGTCAAATCAGTTAGCTGCTGTGGTCAAGAAATAATTGGATTCTGTGGTTGTGGGTATGTTCGCCGAGTTTGGAAGTTTATTTGCAGACGTTTTGTCCCCTGTCTAGGTGACGTCTTCAGTGCTTTGGAGCTTCCTGTGAAGCGCTGATGTAGTGTGTCTTCTGGAATTTATTTGGCTCCAGTTCTGCTGCTTCTGGATGCCAGTTCTATTACTTCATTGCAGCGGCTGCTATATTGGGTCTAGGTCTATTGTTTGTTGGAGAAGTCCATGGGTGAGTGCCATGCTTCTAGATATTCTCTAGCTGTCCTCTGTTTTAGTGTGTCCATCAACAAACACATAGACCTAGACCTAATGTACCGGCTGCTACAATGAACTACCGGAATCGGAAACAGGAATGAAACCAAATAAATTCCAGAAGACACAGTACAGCAGCGCTTCACAGGAGGCTCCAAAGCACTGATGATGACACCTAGACAGGGGACAAAATGTCTGCAAATCAACGTCTCAGCTCGACGAACATACCCACAACCTGAGCTACAAATCTAAATGCAAACCTTAAATAACTCTCAACCTTGATCAAAGTGAGTTCATTGATGTGCTACTTCATTCAACAAAAGAAGTTGTGAGCACAATCTCTGTGGCTGAACAGCGTAGTTTTGAAAGAAGAATCAAGCATTAACTTTATTAAAAATAAAGCTTTAAACTGCCAACAGTTTAGAGGAGAACTTGAATCAGAATACAGTGAATTTATTTGCTATTGTGTAGTGATAGGGCTGAGCTAATGGAAGATGCTAATTCAATTTTATGAACTGAGGAATGAAGTGAACGTTTTCATGGGAAACCTGTAGCTGAGCTATGTGAGTGCAGGTGGACGTCTGACTCGGCATTCATGGTCGGCATTAGGCA